>NC_083548.1:1895118-2210971 GCF_018135715.1 Danaus plexippus | reverse complement strand
AGAAGTTGAAAATTGAAATATATTCTGAAAAAACAACTCAAAACTAAATCATATCGAAAATATATCTATGTGTGTTGTGTGTGTGTGTGTGTGTGTGTTGAATAAAATCATCGTGATGTCTTTCAGGAAAATAAATATGTTTAAATATAAAGCATGACTGTTCAATTGTTACATTTTAAATAATATTAAACGTATGTAGCAATGAGACATCGGCGCCAAGGGAGAATATTTGTGCAAGTATTTTTATTTTTTTTTCTACATTCCTCATTTGAAATTAGAATACAAACTCATTTGGCAGCTTTGAAAACAAAAGGGTTTTATCTGTGGCGCCGACGTTTACGACAAACTTAAAAGCTTACTTCGGAAGTGAAAGACCACACAGATTAAATAAAAAAAAAACTGTTAGCAAACCGATGTGGTCCATATGGATATATGATAGAAAAAAATACTCGAACAGACTTTAACTTCTGTGTCAAAGCAAACTAAAATAGCGCCATTTGCAGTCAGATTGTTTTCCACTTTTTGACTTTTGAATTTGGAATTATCTGTCTCGAACAAAAAGCAATGGAACAAATTAGAAATCCGTAAATTTGTGACTTAAAAAAAAATTTTTGCTATTATAAACTTTTTATAGTTGGTAAATTCATAGCCATCTATTTGAATGCAAGGGCCCAACGCTTTACTAAAAGCAAAGTTTGGTCCTCAGTACCAGTGTTGAGGATGCAATGATTTGTTTAATAATTAAATTTGATTAAACGGCCATAGCTGTTTTGCTAATCACACTTATATTGATCAAGATTTCTAAATAATTAACAAATTTTCGACAAATATTTCAAAATGAAATACTAACAGAGGGTTACTTAAGCTAAGCGTTGTAAAGACAAATAGATTTTGACTTCGTCATGTGTTCACTATTGTTTGGTGCACGTTTGGTAGTTATTTGTTTAGGACTGACATTGATATATTTGCCAGTAAAAAAATATATGTATTTAAAAAGGTCCCCAAAACAAATTTCAAATAAGTTTCTGAACAATTCTATATTTAAAACCAGAAATTTGGATTTATTTTTATCAAAAACAGTGACGAGTTTTAAGTTGCTATATATTTTACATATAATTCTAGAGTACATTATTATTTGCCAGGTTAAGCTATGTTTACACTGCTTATTTATCTGTTATACCAAATCCCAGCTGCCAGTGGCGGCATCTAGCGGCTGTCAAGATTTTACGACGTTCCTTTCAAAGTGGCTGTCATAAAATATTAACGACTTTACCAGGTTTATGGCCCATATATTATAACATTATCCCTATGCTTACATTCGCTGAGATGTATCAACCGAAAAATAATTTATCCTCATATAAATCCTAGTTTTAGATTTAAATTTATTTACCTGTATAAAATTGTAATGATTTTAGTTATAATATTATTACATACATATTACAATTTCCATATACACATGACTAGATAAATCTATAATACTCGTCGTTTTATAGTAAAAATAATATATTCTTTATTATATAAAAATATTTAAATTTGGAAAAAAATTTAACATATGGGTTATCAATAAAAAAAACTTCAATCCATCATACTCTGATAAAAAACGAGGATCGATTGTGAACGCGTCGATACATTTCCTTTGCTACCTGTTTTTAAACGATAACCATCCATTATTTAATAGTTTTTAAATTGAAAAAAAATAATAATTAAACAACTTACAATCTAAGTTTAACTAATCTGTGCATACAAAATGTAAACAAGGACGCTTCCTGCTAACTAGTTAAGAGATTTAACTCCTCAACTTTAACTAAGTAATTACAATGGTGGTATTTGAATAGTTTAACAAAAAAAAAACAATTAAGTTGTCTAACCATTAAATATTCTAAGAAATGAGTCAAGAGTGCATTGATAAGGTTTGTAGATAACGTCACTGTCACTATCTACAGACGAATTTCTACGTAAATTTTATTATCTATATATTTTTTGACAGTTCAGTTAATAAAAAATAACTCGACATGCCTACCTTACGTGTAATCTGAATGTCTAATGAGTCAGACCGAGTACATTTCAAGTAATTTCTAATTGTTCATGAATTTGAGGTGAAAGTTTAATCTTGTTGTATAAAAATCATAAATAAGTTTAAAGACGTGTAATATACGTTATTTTTTATACCGGAATGATAGAGATTTTTATGATAATTTTCATTTGATTCGTAATTTAATTCGAATATAAAAATTATGTTTTGATATTAGTAAGCACGTAAATGAGTTGGAGAAATAGAGTTCGCTTATTCTATGATTTAAACCAATGCCAACATCTGTAACAAACAATAAATCAGAATATATTAATCTAGTTCATCACCAAACAGCTACTTATCTCCACGCAGCTTCACGACAACCAAGTTCACACCTCCGCTATCATCAATCTTATGTTTAAAAACAAATAATTTATGGGACCACCTCCAGGGTGATGCTAAGCGATACAATGATTATTTTCTCATCCGTATTTTATGAAATAAAACAACCGATAGTTTTACAACAGTACCATATAATATAAGTTTTTGTAAAATGTTAGTGATAATATTTAATTATTATTTTATAACAAATAACCGGTAATGATGATTTTGTTTGTACTGATAGCTTTTAATTATTATCGCTTTTGCCCGTCGGTGTGAAATAGCTTTAGAATTAGATTATTCTAAGAAGGTACTACGGACACAAATATTCCTTTCGACATTTGTTTGTACAGTGACATCATATTATTTTGACACTTAATCCTGGGAAGTTAAAGTTTATTTTCAATTGGATCAGGCTGGCTACAAATGCGTACGTGATTCGCCACCCTACCCAAAGCGTGGTCCACACGATATTAATACAAAATTATGTCCTTGGGAACTGAATCCCCTTTTCTTTAAACACAATAAACACGTTTTAAAATATATAGAAATTTACTTTTACGGTAATAAAATTTTACGTGCTTATCCGATGCTCATCTCCAGTTGGTACGATACGTTTTGTATGAACGCTGAGAACTATGTTCGTAAAAAAAATGTGTCTACAGATTTTTATTGCTTAATATTACTAAACATTAATTTGGGGTTTAATTTCTTAAGTGACGTGACCTTTGTCGGTAATTTGATACCATATTGTCTGCGTTCACATTATTTTTATGAATTATCGTAACACAATACGATTCTCGAAAAAAATATTTTTAATATTTTCTAACTATATATTAACAAAATTCTATAGCTTCGAACGCGGGACTATTTCGGTTAAATCAAATAATTACGAAAAATGTGTTATAATATATGTATATCCTATAACTTTAAATTATGCATTTGAGGATATTTAGTTACTAGATTCGGGAGGTAAAAAAAAATATACATAAATCTTTAGTCAACCTTGATCTTAATGAAATTTTTGAGTGATTTTTTTTATATTCTTTATAACATCAAAATAGAGTTTTTTTTTTCATAAGAATATAGAAAAATAAACAGTAGAAATCTAGCTCAGTTTTCTGCCAATGTCATTTATATAGATAAAGAAAACTATTAATTTTTTTGTTCTTAATTTAAAAATAAGGCTTACAAATCGTTGTAAGCAGCAAACTAAAATCCTTGTAATGTCTTGAAGGAAGATAGTACAGGTTTAAAGAATGTTTCGGGGGGTGGGGTAATGTTGGCGGTGTCGCTGGACATCTCCAACGCATTCAACACCCTTCCGTTCGGTGTCATTGAAGAGGCCCTCAGATACCATGGTCTGCCACTTTACATCCGGCAGACCATCGGGTCCTATCTCCGCGAACGAGAAATCTCGTTCGTGGGGAGAGACGGTAGGGTCCATCGCCACGAGGTGCGCTGCGGGGTTCCGCAGAGGTCGGTCCTCGGGCCACTCCTGTGGAACTTGGGGTACGACTTCGTACTTCGCGGCGCCCTCCAGACCGGGCTGAGCGTCGTCTGCTATGCGGACGACACGCTCGTCGGGGCCCAAGGCGTGGACCTGGCAGAGGCGACGTTGCGAGCTGAAGCGGGAGCCGCCTCGATAGTACGGCGCATCGAGATGCTCGGGCTGAGGGTGGGTCTCGACAAAACCGAGGCCCTCCTGTTCCACGGCCCTCGAGCACGACCACCGCCGGGCGCCAGCATCAACATCTGCGGCGTCCGCGTCGAGCTCAGTCCCCGGATGAAATATCTGGGGCTGACTCTAGACGGAACTTCCGGAGGCACTTTCGCGGTCTCGTCCCGAAATTACTCGGGACGGCGAACGCTCTCGGAAGGCTGCTGCCTAATCTCGGTGGTCCGAGCGCGACATGCCGGCGCTTATACACCGGCGTGTTGCGTTCGATGGCGCTGTACGGAGCACCAGTGTGGGCCGTTGCCCTCTCGAGGCCGAACGTGGCGTCGCTGCATAGAGCGCAGCGCGTCATGGCTTTGAGAGTGGTGCGTGGATACAGCACGGTCTCCCACGAGGCGGCTTGCGTGCTCGCTGGGACGCCTCCCTGGGACTTGGTCGCCCAAGTTCTGGCGGAGGTGCACCAGTGGCGCGCACGAGCTCGATCCCAGGGTGTGAATCCGCCCTGGGATCCGGTGGATGGTTGGCGACGCTCCGCACACGAGGAGCTACTCCGTCGATGGAGGCGGCGGCTCTCCGAGCCAGTGGCCGGGTTGCGCACCGTGGAGGCGATTCGACCGCTCCTTAAGGAGTGGGTGGATCGCCGACACGGTTCCTTGACCTTCCGGCTGGTGCAGATCCTCTCGGGGCACGGTAGCTTCGGGCGGTATCTGTGCTACATAGTCGGATGAGAGCCGACGGCGGCGTGTCACCATTGCAGTTGCGTGGATGATACGCCCGACCATACATTAGCGGAGTGCCCTTCGTGGGAAGCGGAGCGTCGCCAACTAATCACCGAAGTTGGCGCGGACCTTTCGCTGCCGGCCGTAGTCAAGGCTATGGGAGGTAGTGAGAGGGCCTGGGCGGCGGTGGTCTCTTTCTGTGAGGTTGTCATCTCGCGGAAGGAGACTGCCGAAAGGGGGAGGGAAGATGATCCCTCCTCGGCGCCGATGCTCCGACGTAGGCTGGGTCGTAGGCAGCGGGCTTATGCCCGCCGAATGCCTCCCCAGTGAGAGGAGCCTGCGGGTGTCGGAGGGGTAATCCGATGCCCGATGATCCAGGCAAATGGAGAGCTGCAGGCCTTACGTTCTGGCAGGCAGTTCTTGGAGAAGGAAGGGGGGTGTGGGTGGGGCCCACCTCTCCTACCGAAGGCGGAGTCCCCTTTTAGGGGCTCGTGCGTAGTGAACGGATGAATGGCAGGCCGTCCCCGTTACACTAGCTTACGCACTGCGCCGAGAACGTCGAGGTGGTTTTAGTGGGTAAAAATCCCACATACCCCGACCGGGTTCCCCCTCGGTCGGAAGTCTTTCAGAAGATTTCCCCTCGTTACCAAAAAAAAAACAAAAAAAAGGTTTAAAGAATGTGTTTATATTTTAACCAGAAAAAGTTAAAGGTATATCAAATAAAATATCAGCCTTTACAAAGATATCTCGTTCGCTTATAATTGATAAACAAATTAATATCTTATCTAATTATATTAGAGTATAAATTCAGATGATTTATTGTAAAGCAGAATTAAATATATATTTCTTTACTTTAATAACTTAAATTAAATCATTAAATCATTCTTTAGTATATAACTGAAAATTTTGGGCCGTTCATGTAGTCTTACAATTCATCGCTGAGATTTTTTTGTGAATTCTTTATTATAAAGTTTATATTAAGTTTAAGTTTTGAATTCTCAATTATATTATTAGTTTACAAAAATAGTATAAAAAAAAATATATAATTCACTTGCAAATGTATCATAATATTGTTAATCTCTGGCCGTTATTTTGTTGATAAGCAAAAACACGAACCATTATGTACCCTCCCACGCAAAGATATAATATTTCAAACGTTACAGAGGATCGAAAAACATTGTCTTTTTGGCAGAACGTCTTGAGCTAACCCAAATAAATACTCGCTTTCGAGAAGATAATAGAAAAAATAATAGCTTTAAAATAATTTCCTGTCATAGCTAACGGTGTACGATTATATTGAAAAAGCTTTGTTCCACTGACACAAATTGAATCGAGACGAACTTGCAATTGATTAATTTAAAAAATAATTTTAAATAGATTGATTTTATCAACGAAGCTCATTATGGAAACACAGGTTCAATAACAACTAAAATAATAAAACCTTATTCGATTTTCTATTTCTATAATTTGTTAGCTATTTATATATATTTTTTTTATCTGTGAAACAATAAATTATTATAACTGTTAAGGATAATTGAAATAGGACTATTTCAAAACGTATTCATGTCGGCTTTAGTATGTTTTGGTAACAACTATTTTTATACAGAATCTAAAATGACATTGATATATTACATCTTAGGGCGCCTGCAGACCAAATAATTTATATATTTCTATTATATTAATAACAACAGATAACTGACAAATTGTTTGGTTAATATATATTGTTTGTGATAATTCTTATAAATCAATTAAATTTTCAGCCTGTGAAATACATTAGTATTTAAAATGTAGATAAGGTAATCACTTACTGTTCTTAAACATCTTCTTGCATAAATCCTTCTTCGTACAACATTGTGTTTTTTCGTTTAAGTTTCTCAATATATTAAGCCTTTGATGTTTATAACCAGCTTTAAATATGCGGAACTAAATTAACTATCAAAAGCATGGAGTTGATTAAATTTTATAGGCTCCGGGACTATCGATGAGTATCTCTATAATAAATCTTACGCAGCATCCGTAAGCTTTAACGCTTTTACTTTTAATATCACATATATCTCATCCTACATTAATTAGAAGAATGCTCGGTAATATTAAAAATATAAAACCTTCCTACTAAAATTTTTTTGTTAATTTTTTTTTTTTTTGTTTTCATAGTCAGGTATCTGACAATGAGTTTCGTTCCTGAAATAACGGAGTATTGTACGAAATTATTCTTTATTATCTGTGTTTATTTCATTTATAACATTAAATTGAATCCTTGTTAAAATAAAAGCTGGTATCGGTACAACAAACCCGTCGTAACATCCCGACTGACTCACACGTGACACATTTGGGCCAGCGATACTATATAAATAGAATCTGCAAGTGAAATAACTTAATATTTGTTATACATTGCTGATTTTTTTACACAACGTTGAAATTTTTTTCATATAAACCAGCAGTATGTATTTAGATTACCATAGCGTCAAAAGTCCAGGGGACATTTGTTGGTAATTTTAGGTTTCGTATCGCAAATTAGTCATTGATGCATCCCAGCTGCCTTTGATTCAATTATATTTCACAATAAGTGTTATGCTTTGAACTATAAATATAATTAAGTTCAACGACCACAAATAAATGATAAGTTTTATGAAAAAAATATATATAAATGGCTGTTGGGATAAAACTTTGGACAAGAAACAGTTAAAAAGGTTTTCTAGTAGACAAAAAAAAAAGACAACTGTGAAATAAACGATACGTCAAAATTAATAAATATTGATTGTAAATAATAAAACACATTATTTTTTTTAAACTTATATGTACTTTTTATAGATTTTTGTCTTTCAAATGTTTCTAGCAGTTGACGTGGAACAGCAAATAAACAAATTATGCCTTTAACATCGGCGTACTTTACTGCACAAGGTTAAATATAACTGTACAATAAATATATCAAAACAAATCGATACGCGCAGCTTATTAACTGATCAAAGAGCATTGGACTAAGGCTAAGCCATCTGGGATCCATCAAGCTGAACATCGTCTTATTTTGTCTGGCCGTATAATTGTTACGACAATTGTCGTTAACCTGGGTGTCACGTAAAACGAGCTCAGTAATTCAGACAAATTTTAATATTAACGACTATTTGAATGAATTACGTTAACTTTAAATTTAACAGATCTAGTATAGAAGAAGTATAATACAGATAAAGAATAATCAAAAGCGTTGAAACTAAATCTATCTTAAAGTTGACGTAAGATTGGAAAAATATATATTTTGGTAAATAAAATGATAGTGATATTTTCAATTACTTCAGTCTTTTTCTAACAGAATCCCAGTTGTAATAGAGTAACCAGTCGAACCGGGTCTTGAGACAAGTTTATATAAAATTCATTTATAATTTCAGGACATTTTAAGTAAAGACGAAACGTAACATATTGTACTCATACGATGAGTACGTACGTCCACAGTATATAGTTTATCTGTGTTCAACACAGTCAACACTTGACACATCTCTGTGACACATACAGCTCTTATACACACTTATATTCACAAGCGAATTGTTTAATGAAATCATTTTTTTTTTTTTAATTTTTATCCCTGTATTGAATTACAAATATTTAAAAGATTACAATTATGCTAATACTATTGTTTTCGACTCATGAATAAACCATGTCTAACATCCGATGCCACGTGGGGTAGTTTTTGCTGGACATTCCATTGCGAGTGGCCAAAAAATTATGCACTACTCACAATGACTGGAATATTTTTAAATTATAAATCATAAACTATCAATTATATCTAACTATGGTTTGCAATTTAATGCTATATGTTTCTTTACGTATATACCAGTATACTAATCAGTGATATCTCTTCTATGAGGATTATGCAAAGACAGTTTATGTGATATAATCTTATAATATGTCTTATTGTGATCAGGATCACGTATTGTTAGTGGGCGATGGCTCAAGGACGATTAGATTTATCGTTATACGCTCAGACGTTATGAATAAATTTGTATAAACATAATAAGTGTATAGTGAGTAACCAAACACTTCATTACTCTAGTCCTGACAAATTGTACTTATCATCTGCAAAGAAAATATTATATCATAGGCGACTTAAAACTGAAATTAATTATACAATCGATATTTTTTGTCACTGCTATAGGTATTAAGTGTAATAAATTTTGTAGATACATTTTATACTTAGCTTAAAATTATTCGGATTAGGTAAACGTTTGCATTAATTTTAATATTGAAATCGGTAAAGAGCGTGAGAAATGTGTTTTATTGGATTCCGTATATGTATCATTTAAGTCTTAAGACAATAGTGTACTTAGGTGTCTTGACAAAAGTAGGCATATATCTATATTGAAACCTTAAGACTATATACAAATAATCAAGTTGATAGACGGGCTTGAATTTATGTACAATGTGTACATATTTGTTATCAGAGAACTCTAAAATAATTCGAATCACTGAACTATGTCTACGCACGCAATAGACTAACTTTCTCTTACAATTTACACACTTTCCGTAAGTACTTTAATCTCAGCTCAGGGTCAGAATAACTATATCGTATAACATATAATAAATTCAAAACTAATACTTTGATAAATTGTAATTATAAAACCCACGGCATTCATTTCGTTACTTGGACGAACTTATCAAAATGGCGTCTCAGAGTCGTTTTATATAATAAATCTGTAAAATATTCCCGCTGTACATGAAATTTGAGTTTATGATGTCAAGTGTCTGAATTGCCAAAAATTACCTAACAGTTACAACGTGCGAATAAATTCCTTTTATTTATATACTATTCAATACCATAACTAACAATTTAAACGCTGAGAAAATTTCGAGACCATAGACTACAAAATATAAGATAATAGCCTTTGTTTACTGTCTAAACTTTTTTCTAGACGACAAACGGGACTGGCCACAACCAAATAGCATCCAGATATCACAAAAAAATAATTACAAAACACACGCTTCGTATATTATTATGTCATTATTGCCCGTTACTTCGCCCGAACTAGGCCACGATATATCGCGGTTTGAGTTCTTTCATTACTGCGGTCACGCCCCGTCATATAAAATGCCCACTGCCTTTGTAAGTCATTAATGTTATTACCGAATAATTTATCAAGAATTTGTTCTAAATGCAACAATTATTCAATTCACTCTGACTAGATACGGCGAAGTCCAATTTATTTTCTAGATTGAATGCCAATTTTTAGCCTTACAAATATTATATTTGACACCCACGGAAGTTTAAAATTTCTCTACTTCATAGTTATATAAAACGGCGCCAAGGGTAGAATATATAAAATTAAACAAAACAAAATCGTATTTGACAATAAAAACTACTTCAATATAAAAAAATGTGTGCTAACCCTAAATTTACATTATATTACAAAGCTTTAGAAGTTTGTGAATCATAATAAACACATTAAAATATCATAGTAGTTCTGTTGGAAAAAAACGAGAGATACTTCTGTTATGCCTACAGCGCCTGACCCATATACGTACTCGTAATTCGAAAGACATGTACCTACCTATACCTATGTTTAGTTCAATAAATTTCTTAATTCATTCTTAATTAAAGTACAATTTATATGAGATCAGTATGAATAACTCGAGTTTACTCTAAATAAAAAACAACTATTAAAGTTCTAAATCCCTGTAATCAAAAACCTTATTCCTTCTTAAATAATGAACAAAGAATGAGACAATTCAGATCTTATTTAAGTCTATACTGTATATCAAATCAATATACATCTCTTATCATGTTCTGCAAGTTATCTCAATTTTAACGAAACGAATATCTAATAAATTGACCTATTACGAAACACCAAGGTCAAAATTTCAAAACACCTGTCAGTTAACTATAAACAAAGCCTAAGAATGTTGTACAGAAATGAATCTAATCTTTCAAGGATTCTGAATTATCTATTCAAATAACTGGTCACAGCTATGTGCTTCTGAATTTGATTATCTTTGATTAATTGACGTGTTTGAGATTAATTAGGACGGTTTTGCAATGTTAGCAATTTATTTTCTGAACGTTACTATTTTATTATCTTAGTTGATCAAGTTGTATACGCTCGCTGTTTCTGTAAAACTCAATTTTAAATTTATATGTATAATTTAAAACGTATAAAAATAAATTTATGTAAACAAATTGGTTCAATATTATCGTATATGTGTGTTGGTGTCACTCAAAACTTCCTATGACCTACGTCTAACACCAGAATCTGCTTCAACAAGTAACACAAGCATTATTTCATCTGTAGTATATATAATTAGGTGGTAGAGCCTAGATGTGGTCAAGTTACTTCAGCTCGTACATGGGCCTTGGAAGTAGCCTTTAGTGGCTGCGTTTAGTCCGATGAGTGAGAGAGCCGGTTGCCCTTTCTCTGTTCCCACCCTTTCCTGCCATTTCCTTATTACCACCCCTCCCTTATCCTCAACAATCAAGGTGGGCAACGCATCCGCAACATCTATGTCGCGGATGTCCATGGGCGACGGTCACTACTCACCATCAAGTAGACCGTCTGCTCGTTTGACATCTTTCTAATAAAAAAAGTAATGCTTCAGTATTTAAGAATAAATGCATGGAAATTAATATGATATTTGATTTGATTAAAAACTAATTCAATTAAAAAAAAAACATTACAATAACAAAGGCATTGAATCAAAAAATATAATTAAAATTCAGACTCGTCACATATAACTTGATACGAGACGAGGTGAGGGAGATTCATTATTAAAATGTTAGTATGTTATAATAATTATTATATGTATATCTTTGTATGATATTATCTCAGAAAGTGAAATTATATGTTCATCAAGTCGTATACTTTAGCGGTTGACAGATACGTTTTCTAGCTGTTAAAAACGAGAGTTATAATTTAAATTATCTAAGAAAATTATACATATTATTAAAGTGCATTTATTAAGCTACTCTCACTGCGTATTACTAAGTAGCTATTTTACTGTTCAGAACAAATACGATAAATAATTTGAAGAAAGTTCTTGTTCCGACATCGTCCTTGGTTGGCCACGTGTCTGCCACAAGGACTAAAGGGTTACCGGTTCGTCACTCACAAAAGTATTAAATAAATAATAGATTCCATTCACTCACTCCATTCATTCGTTCCATTCAGTAAACCAGTTCCCACAGTTTAGTTCCTTTAATACGTTGCGGTTATGAAGATATAAATCGCAACCCTTGACTTTTTGGGACCGATCCCTTAAGGTTAGATTTTATTCTGATAGCAATATATTGAATTATTTAAAAAAAATCTGCGTATAATTACATGATTTATAAATGAAGTTCATTTATCTAATACAACTAAAAAAAAAAAATTTAGAGGAAAGGTAAGCAAAACTTCTAAATTGTGTTTTTTTTAGTTCGAGAATCTACAGAATTGCGCTAATATCTTCGGGATTTTTTTTTTAATTTCTATAAAACCGTTGCGAAAAAAAATATTATATGGGCAAAACTATTAACTTGTCAGAAAACCCGCGATTTATTCCGTATCCGCAACGATATATGGCCTAATACTTTAAATGATTTGCTAAGCATTTAACATTATGAAATCATTATTGTACCTAATGATTTCAATTGAATTTTTTTAAACGAACCACTTCATAGCAGTGCTATGAAAGAAACAACTATTCGTTATAACTGTGTTATCCAACACACTTTTCAAATTTTGTAATCGTTATGTGTATGTATATGTATTTAATTATAATTAACATAGTTGAAATTAACATGACGAAACATAAAATAGCGTAAAAAATTGAATAAAATAGTATTCATTTAATATATTAGATAAAGTTGGTCAAGTTACAACCATCAGGCATCAGCTGATCCTTGAAAGGGGTAGCCGAGCAAACCAGTGCAACCTGTGTTATAGTTCAATAGGTTCCCGCGACTTTGCTCGAGTTTTTATAAAGCTTAAACAGTCTTAAATCGTTATTGGGTTTAGCGTTATTTGAGATTTTGAACAACAAACACATTATTTTTTTTCAATACAATATAATTTTTAAATGTCATGTTTAAGAACAATGGCATATAAAGCTATTATATAATATATAATCATTGAAAATAATAAACTCTTTCAATATTCAGTTATTGCATAGAGAAGGTAAATAACTTAAATTACTTCACGATAGCAACGTGATTATAAAATACTTGCTCTACATTCTCTACGTACGAGAGTATGCAACGTCGAGTGTTAATGCAATTGTAGAGTTGAAAAAATTTAAATTTAAATTTATCTAAATATACCAATAAAATATATATTATGATTGATTTGAAATTTAATATTAACTCTACGGTTTTAGTTGGATGAATTAAATCAATAGGAACAGCGGAAAAAAACTAGTGTTGTATAATAAGAAGGTTCTAGAATAAATTAAACAATATAATTGTATTATTAAAGACAAATCAGTGAAAGTATGCCGTCACTAATGAAGCAGGCTGCAAATTAGTTTGGTATGTTAGTGGGATGAACGGCGCTTGCACGCCATTTAGATGCTTAAAACGACAGCAATAAGAGTCATAATTGCTTGTAATCATTGCACTGCACTCTGCTATAGGTTAGACATGACTCCGCTATGGTCCAGTTTTTTTCAAGAAATTGTTCTGTTCTATATTCGCAATCACAGCGAACACACTGTTGTCTTTGCTTACAAAGTTCTCTCGACAGAATTTATACGATTCATTTAATTCCTACATAATTTGTTTCAATTTCCTCAAGCGAACCTAATAGCGTGTATATTTATGTATATAAATTCATGATTATTTTCTTATGAGAGTTACTAATTTTCCAAAAAAAAAAATAAAGGAACTTATAATACTTTTTATTTGATTTACTTCTATAATAGCTATAGAGTAATGTTTATGGCGTACTTGAGCTACCACTATAGTCCCCTTTACAAGTCACTAATTACTTAAGAAGGCTCCCGAAAAGACTTTTAAAAAAGACTATTAATTACATTTGTATATTAAAATAAATATTGCTATGTGATTGAGTCCAATGTTAGGTATTTCAATTAAAAATTAATTAAAAAAGCCTTTCAGTTTAAGATTAGAAATATTACATTAAGATATATTTTATTTATAAAAAAAAAATATTATAATCAATTATTAAGGATGTTTACAGAAAGTTATGTAAAAATGTAGTAATCTTGTTTCCGGAAAATTTGATTTATTGCTATAAGTTTAACAACTAGCAGCCTTAAATTACAATTTCTGATTTATAACTTATTATAAACATATACCTACATTTATGTACATTGTATGAGACGAAAACTTCTCAGCTTTCCATGGATTCACCGTGCGGGTGCCGGGTCCATCGCGCTGCAGGGAGAGGAGCTTCAACATTTCCTGGGACTTGCGATCCAGGTGTAGGTTTAACGGACTTCTATGTAACGCTTGTTAAACGCTCGCCTCCACCGTCCAAACTCCCCTCTCTACCTAACAAAATTTTAAACGAAAATACTAGGGCAGCCTTCGGAGTACGTTACAAGAATGAAATGATGATAGTTCGAAACAGGCCCAAGTCTTTTAGTAGGTTGTAGAGAGATTTAGCTGTTATACCTCTCGGTCCCACTTCTAGCTCATACAAATTTACAATGGACCTACTCGTATTCTTAGTGAATTCGTTAGTGAGCTCGTAATACTCGTTGACCTTGACGGCATGGTCTTCGGGGATGTTGGTTTCTCAAGGCATCTTAGGCTTTATTTACAAAATGCGCTTTAAAATTTCAAATATCCTCTGGGACTTTATATTGTTTCTCATACTTATCCATCATTATAATCCGATCCGGAGTCGCTGTAAAGATAGAATTTTTCTTGTAAAGTATACATCTTCCTTGTATACTATATATTTGCGTTATATGATTTCCACGTATTTCAAATGGTTTTGTTGTATTCAACTTTGGCTTTTTAAATATATTATATTCAGAATTATAAATTTTGTGTCTCAAAACTCTTAATGTATGTTCCAAAGTATGTTTTAAATTAACTTATTAATACATAGGTTTACAAATTGTTATTATCTCATTAATTTAGACTTATAATTTTATGCAACAAAAGTTTAAGAATGGTCTGAATGAAACCTAAGATGGGAGAAGAGATAAGGAACAAAAAATGTATTTGATTTTCCTATGAAAGCGACAGTTATCTATAACTATAAAACATAATTATAAGATATATACTTAATTAGGAGAGAATTCATTGAAGTACTACACGCGGTGTGGTCTACAACCAAATAAGGATAACTCCTACTTTCATACACGTGGTACGCATTTTCCAATAAACTACAGTATGAAAGTACGGACTCGAGTGTGCAAGATATTTAAATTACTCCATTATAATTTTCCGCTTTCAATGTAGGTGTTATATTTTAACTACCGTAACATTATGTTTTTAAACGTATTTAACAATAGCCAATTTCAGAATGTCAACAGCTAGTGAAAACACGCGCCCGTATAGTATCGCGTAGTGATGTAACATAATAACATTATCATTGTGTTACGAAACCAGAAACGTTACGAATATTTAAAATGGAAAACTATTTAAGAATGTCTGTATAGTATTTTCCTTTTGAATTTTACACATCTCTCACATTTAACCACCATACAACCCGTGACTTCGTACGTATTATGAGTTCTAAGACTTCCGCGAGTTTTATTCATTTAAATGAAACTAGTATTCGGATATACTGCGCGTGTTTTATTTTTATTTTTTGTTAAGACTACATACTCCCGACGTGTCGGTTACTTTCCAGCAACCGTGATCACGGGCAGACTTTTATAGATACGTCAACTTGATTTATAAAAGAAAATTAATCTTAAAAAGTTTTTGCTTCCAAAGAAATAACAAATCCACTGAAGAGTGAAACATCATTAAATAGTTTCACTACATCAGTGTTAAGATTGCGTACCCGCTAATTTTCCATTTCATGTTGGCAGAACGTACTCACTGTTTACGTTCAACAATCTGGTCAATTTCCTTATTTACATCGGAACTTTGTTTCCTTCTACGGGTAAAGGTTTTTTCCATACAAATATCATCACAAATTGAAACCATTCCTTCTAACTCCAACGAAATTACCAATACGTTCTGACGTATACTGAACAGAATCAAATGTTTAGAAGTCTTTTGTTTTTTGTTAAAACCATTTTTTAGTTTTAATTCTGTTATTAACAGCGGTCGTCAACATGAAATCAGTGAGCATGGGTTCAGGAAGTGCGATTACTGCGCATGCTCCATGAAGGTCGACGATAAACGCTTCCTAGCCACGTGTGGGCCGTGGGACCAGAGCTGCTCTCATGATACCCTGAAACATTGCATCACTAGTCACAATCCGTAGATCTTAAAGTCTATCCCGATATTCAGAATAAACTCTATGACCAATTTTTATGACTACATCTTAAGCCATATGTATCCTGCTATGTACGTATGGATGAAAGGAAAGTCGCTGCTCTAACACGGAAAACCTACTTAACAGATATTAATGAAACTTTATGATGATTTAGCTCAGACATTAGAAGAAAATACAGGATATAATTTATTCCGAATTTCGGTGTAATTTCATTTGGATCAAGACTTACCATTTGTGTTGTAGATAAAGTGACGTGACACAGACTAGGCTGCTTATTTAACATAATAGTTTGGTCTAAGATGCCGAGGTAAAGTATATATATATATTTATTATATTATATTTATATACATATATATACATATATAAATCTGAGCTTAATTTCGAAGATCACGCGGACGACATCGCAGGCAACAAACTAGTATATTATAATTTATAACTATTTCTACAAGTAATTGATTGCAGTAATATATTCATGTTTATCCTTACTACGTCGTTTCTGTCCTGAAAATTATAAATTGGCCCTTAATATTACTTAGCCTAAGGTTTATTTTCACACATAACGCGAATTTTCAGGGGAATTCCGAGTAGATATAGGCCCATTTGTTTTCCATACATTTGAATTATTATCCGTCAAATTTTAACAGAACGACTAACATAAAAGCTGCCACATATTTTTTTTATTTGGGATGATCTTAACGGACAAGCAAACATGGTAATCGATGTCAATAGAGTTGAAGAATTAAATCTGTATTGAATAGATTCTAGAGAGAACTTAAACTAGTTAAAGCCAATTGACTACAGCGAGTTAACTCATCGACCCTATCAAGGTTACCAAATACACACTCGTACAAGCAGTAGCAAGAACTTAGACTGAGATAGAAGAATCTTGGTAAAGAATAACTTAGGATATTGAACGTTATATTCCCTGAATTGGACACGTTTTATGAGCAGATCAGATTTTATTCAAGAATGGAATAAACTGCTGTTCAAACTATATCTATTGTATTTTCCAGTTCGTTTTAAATAACCGTGTTTATTGTATTCTAAGATATCAAACTTCCCTTACTGAGTATGAAAAATAATACGTAGGAAGTAGATGATCTGCTTAGTTTTTTTAAAACAATAAATCACTCACGACCACACATTGATGTTTATTTTATTTGAGCCGCCTTATGACGGTTTCTTTTATCCATCAATGTAAACATTATAACTACCTCAAGCTATTTTATACTCTTTAACACACTGAATAGAAGTCTGTTTCGATTAAATTAATATTGACACTAATCTGGGCTGGTTGATTGTACAAAATTACGGTCGAAGAAGTGACCCGCACATGTTCTAAATCATCTGAAATTTCAAGGAATCGCGAGTTGTCTGAATTCGAAGATCATTTATCTTCTTAATGTTCGGGACAGTGTTAACGAACGCCAAGTGTCGCTTACAGATAGAAGTTACCATGAAAATTTTTAATCATATTAATGAAAACAATTTTAAAAATGTTTTAAAGGATTGTCTAATAAAACAGAATTTAGTTTCCTTTAAAGTAATGATTTTGATGTAAGGTAAATAATAATTAAATAATTTTGTTTGCGTTTAAATTAATATAACTACCCGGTTGTTTTTAACCGGAGGGTAGATTCGGGTCCCGATCGCGTCAATGAAATTCTCATTCCTCGTTTTCTAATCAAAATTTCAATTTAATTATATGATCAATATGGCTTTAATGTTAAAGACTTTTTTGGTAGTAGGTAATAGTTACCGCGCTTTGTTTTATAAACTAAGGCGTTATACTAAGACGTTATACAAAGCAAATTGGACGCGGAAGTTTGCTGCGTGTAAATATTTTGCCAGAATACAGTTACATCCTCCTCTTTGTTGTCGGTCGCCGCTCTTACTATTGTAATGTGTTTGGTAAACAACAAAATAATTAAGGTATAGTATTTGTGGGAACCGACTCGTCCTCTGTATGGTGAAATGCAATACTACGATTAGGACTTTTAGAATTGTCTTTTACTTATTACTATTATACTATATATCTATTATATAAATTAATATTTTTTATGTAAATTTATTCGTGCGTGTGTGTGTGTGTGTGTTTATGTTGGCTCCAACAAATTAATAAAACAATGTGCATGTTATTAAATACGCACAGAGCAGTAATTTTCCAAAATTGTCCTAAATGGGGAAGCTTGTTTTGATTTCAAACTGAACAATATCACAAATTAAATACTGTTGATAATTTTAATATATATTTTTTTAAGTTATAATTAGTCGGTCAATATTAATAAATAACGGAATAAAAAAAATATTCTAAATCTTTCATACACGCTTGGGATTCATAATACCATCCTACTACTATCAAACACCTAATTACGTATGTGTTTGTTGCACATTGACAATATTAAAACGAGTTTTATTGAAGGTTATAAATAAAGCAAAGTAATTTTAAATCAAAACTAACAAACATAATATAGTTTTAAATTTGTTTGATTCATCTGACTATAAATATTTTTAATTAAAATTTTACATAAATAATGTTATATGAATGTACAATGATTTTAAGATCTTGTTAGTTCTTTCTTGACATTGGAGTCACAGGTGAAATGGCGGGAAGCGGCTAGTATTGAATACCAAACACTGACCTCAGCTGTAGAAACTAATCTCAGTAGAATTAAACAATGGAATAAAGATCAACGACACCCGTGGGACGAGACGAGTTAATTGTGTTGAAGGCATCATGTGCAAAACCTTCACACGTGGGCGTCTGAACACGGATTAAGGGTAAGAACACACAGAGCCAGAGTAATAAAAAAAAAATTGACAGTTAAGTTTAAAATAAGATCAATAATTTAATGTCACATAGTAATTTTATTTATGTTAAATATTAATTCTGGTAAAATCGGAATCGAGCAAATAAGAAAAATCGCTACCAATCGTAAGTTCTATTGAATTTTAATATAAAAATTACGTCTTAAATAATCGCAAATATTAATATGTTATAAAAATGTTAATGTATAATAGTATGAACAGCGCTCTATACTGTATCATGAAAATGCCGACGCTGTTGGTATAATCCTATGATTCCATCAAGGCTGTAGGAATCTGAGTAGGACGACTCATCAGCTCGTTGGAGCATTATTGATTGTTCATACTAACAGAATTATACATTTGATCTTTATGGATAATTAAACAACATACAGACAAAAGTATCTTTGTTATTACGTGAGTGTAGGTGCAATTTCTATGAAACTATAGACGTCTGGTGGTTTTCCCTTGGTGGATTGCCTCATCGAACCGGGATTTTAAGAGAATCCTGGTAAAAAAAAATTGTATTACAACATCGCTACAGTTACGTACCTATGTTTATGGAAGCTAACACCAAACGTACATACAAAAAGTTTAGCATTCAACGTAAGGAATTAGGAAATTATAAAAAAATTGTAAAGATCTTCAAATTTAATAAAAAAAAAGTAACAAACAAGGGCTGATCGCAACAAAAACTAAAGTCGTAGGATAGTTTTTGTGCCCAACTATAAACAAAATACCAGCTTTAGAGCCTCTAATCACAGATAATGACCCCGAACTTTTTGTCATAACATAATCTTAATTTCGGACTGACATCATTTTAGAAGGCATTTTTCTAAATATGCCGTTAGATATTTTACTGGTTATTTATAATTTTTAAACCAAATCTATTTTCCTTTTATTTTAATTATACAACGAAGTCTTGAAAGAATTAAAAAGGCATATCCAAAGACTTGCAAAACATTTATTACGTATATATATATAAACGTGACATCAACGTTGCATGTCCGTAAACATGGCTTTAAACATAAATAGGGCTTCCAGAACAAGAGTTAATGCGCTGTAATATATGAATAGGAGTGCGCCAAACTGTCTGGAAACACTCCAGGGACAGACTGTAGAAGGCTTGCCAACTCGGTACTGGTCAATGACTCCTGTTGCAATAACCTTTGGAAAACTGAATATAAGGAAGACACTATTATTCTATTAAAATTTAATTTTCGAATCTAATTGACGTTCTATTTAAAAATATATATTTTATTATAAAAAATATATATAATGCCAATGTGATATCAAGATACTGGCAAGTGAGAGAAATAAAAAACACATTTATGAAGTTCCTAGGTATAAACATCGATAATTAATAATAATAAAAATAGGAGATCTTTCTTTGTTATTTTGAATACTCACTTTTACAAAAGAAAAAAAAAACTCCACAATTCAATGTCATAATAAGAGCCATTTCTATTTTATAAAAGAGATAATCACAGTATTATCAAAAATATAAATAAAATTTCATAAAATTTACAAAAGGTTTAAATAACTTTTTTGCCTTTTCAAGCTCTATTTATCGACAATCAACGAAGTGCCTTTATTGTTAATGTTTTTCATTGATCTAACTACATATATATTATAAATCGTTTTACGCCTATAACGACAGCTAGTGGCCTTCGAAGGTCATCGACGATTGTACAAGTGTGGGTCGGCTGTATAGTCATTGTTTGTAGGGCAACCTTCCTTTGTTTATAACAATTTATGGCCAAATATGTCATAAGTTATAGGACGCGATGCTTAAGATGCGTCCATCATGATGTAACTTGTGGATAAGATAGTGACTTCTCATTGTCTTGTCACGGAATTATCGATGACAGTTAATTTTTTATCTTTACCTGTATATTTTTGTACTGTCAGGTGTCATAACGTTTGTCATAATTTCGTCTTGTTAGTTCTGTTGGCGGGAAAATTAAATTTAATTGAATATTAATAGACAATAGTAGACATACATTTTAGACACACATTATTCACAACTAGCACACTTACTATGAGTTCTCTTTGTCGAAATAAACACAATACACAGACAGTTTATATAGTAGGTATTCGTTCTTAAACCTTCGCATATGATACTATCAAGGTAGGTACATAAATTAAAAAGCGTTTAGTTCTAAAATTCAAATTCGTGGTAGCAAACTAATAGTATTATTTTTTCGTATATAAGTATTTTTTTCAGTAATAAACCAAGAATACTTTTCATACAATGTTATATATTCGTATATAGAATCGAAGCAAAAAATTAGAAGTAAAACTTCAATAAAAAAAAGTTCCGCTCAAATACATTAAAACAAAGGAGATTGATATCTCGCTCACGATATGACTATTAATTAAGTATATAAACGACCTTAATGTAATAAAAATAAAGTCCACAATTAATTATAGCAACCATGATTCACAGCGACTACCGGTGAACAAAAAAGTTTCATCACTTAAATGCTGTTATTAAATAACAAGACACATAATTAACAAAGCATATAAATTGTGTGTATTATTCAAACATAGGTGTGGACTGCGGTACATCATTTTTCGTCTAAACAATCCGACTAAGCTAATTTAAATCCGACTTTGTGTCAATGACAGTCGGATTCATGGAAAAACGCTCTATATTATAATCGAACTCCAGTATAAATTTTGATCTTGATCATTTAAATATTTAATATCTCTGTGAGCAATGAGTGACTTTCATAGCCAAATATTTATGTCAAAGTTAAAAAAAAAAACATGCAGAGTTCGTTAAAGTGCATTTTCTATGTAACACTATAGCTAGGCTGTCTGTACTATTCCTTCGCCGTAATATTCTTGTATGTTTGCGTCAAAATACTGCTTCGGAAACTTTTTAGTATCTGTATCTTATCACGATATCAGCGGGTACTTGATATTTGTTATGTTATTGCTAAATACTGTTAAATATTTACTTTACTTGTTAGTTATATTTAGAAATTATTCTATTGAATATTATTGATATGAGTATATTTTTGCAATTGCCGTTTTCGTTGACTTTTGTGTTGCATAAGCCATTTTATATTTCCGCCGGACATTATTGATTGATTTGAAAGAAATCTCATAGGATTTTTTTATATTAGTTTTGTAATCTTATTGTATATATAAAGAAAATTTTAATGGTCATGTACTAGCCCAAAAAATTCCAAATAATTTTCAAATTTTACAAGACAGACAGACAGAGACAAAACAACATTATAATGTAAATAAACAATTTGTAAAAATGTAGTTATTTTGAAACTCAGTAGAAATAAGTTTAAGTTACTATTTAGTTTGTACATATGTACTACTTACTAGCGTGAATATTCTCTCATATCGTAATGTTTTCGTTTTCCTGATTTAAATTTCAATAATAGGAGAAACTTAGAATCATTGAATCGTATCTGCGGAAATGTTTCTCACTTTTACATTCTTCATTGTGAAGATCACTCGCATTCATTAGACAGGGAATAGAAGTGAGTTAATTTGAAAAAAAACCTAATTATCTTCCGTATAAGGTGCCACAAAACCATGAGAAATTGAATGTTATTTGTTACAACCTTTGTAAAACTCAACAAAACTTATCTTATCAATAAAAAGAAAAATCTCTATCAAATATTCCCGAAACAAAAAATTTTATCATAAAAATCCAATACTCTGTTGCATTAATGGTATATCTATGACGTCATAAACGTCTTTATAGTTCGAACTTCCAAGTAAAGCATCGTTGCGCACGCGCCGCTCAAAGAACGATGAAATTCGATACTGTCAACAAATAATCTTTGACGTAAAATTGAGATTTTAATGATATATGCACGTAATTACTTACTTGATCATTATTTTACAGCATATGCAAAGAAATATAATATAGATATGCATGGATATATAGCATTTATAAGATGTAGGTACCTACATATCTAGTCACATAAAAAAAATATCGCTGAACACTACAATGTACCTAAGAAAATGTGATCCTACGTCTGAAACCTTCTAAGTGCTTTTAATTTGATTAAAAATATAAAAGCCATAACTTATGTTTACAGAGATTAAGCAGTAGGTACTTCAAATGTTTACACCATAGCGTACGGTCGACAGAAAACATTTAAATGGCATACCACAGACTGTCAACAAAAATATTATTAATTTTGGGACAGCCCTAATAGATTATATGTAGCATTATTCTAATAATAAAAAAAAGTCAAGAATTAGATGAATTTATTATATTTTATAAATATTTCACACTAATTCATCGTAGAGCTCCTAATGCTGTCTTATTACGTAAACAATAGACATTTGATTTAGTCTATGTCTTACTCTTAGACGTCTAACATCTACATTGATATATTCTACGTTCTACATTGATATATATTTTTTTGTCGCGTCTTATACTGTGTCATACTTTTGACCATTAAAATTATCAGTATACTAACAAAGCAGATTACCAATTGTCTTAAACCTATCGGAGAGAACTAACCTAAAACCCCATAAGAATGTAAAAAAAGTCTATTTTACGTAAAGAGGCTAATTTCCTGAAGTTTCTTTTAATAAGTTTTTCTGGTAAATCCGTATTAATTAAAACGTATTCAATTCATCAACAATGGCTTATTTTCTTTTGCTCTAATAACAATCAGTGCACTAGCCGTGAAGGTCTTTAGACTTCCTAGTTTGATTGTCAAAATAAGATACTTTATGTAGCCAAAACTATAAAAACACTACAGTATACATAGTTATTCAATGTATTGGAATTTAATTATTTCTTTTAGTCCTCGAAAAGTATTTGTAAACCTTAAATTACGAGTTGTAAGAGTTATTTTATAATCTATACCAGCAACTTACATTTTGATGCATGTGCCTACAAGACGTTCGTGCAATCTATTATTACGAGATTTAACGGAAATATAGACTTCATCGCTTTTAATCAGTACTCCTACAGTAAAAACGTTTATAAAAGTTAGTATCACAATCACGTATGTAACGTTTAAAATTATTTTTAGAATAATATTATTATCTAGCATAAATTAAAATACGCGTTTTTCGTGACGTCAAGGTACGCCATCTTGTAGCTAATAGTAAAAGTATTTGAATAGCGTCATCTAGCAATGTAAAGTTAAAACTTATTGTATTGCCGTAGCTTTAGGTTGTTATATCATTGAGAATCATATAGATGGCGCTGCATAAAATATATTTTTTCACGAACAACAACGTAATTCCTCCTGAACTTGTTTTTAAGATATATTTTTTTAATTTAATCTTCTTACGTCTATATGAAGACAGAAAAACATGTACGATGAATTGACTAAGAACCATGATTTATAATTATCCCATATTTTGATTGTAATCTTAGTAGCTGCGGTGTCCGAGTGGTTAAGGAGATGGACTTGAAATCCATTGGGTTCTACCCGCACAGGTTCGAATCCTGTCCGCAGCGGGCTTTTTGTTACTCTCGGAAATTTTCAAAAGTTCTTGGTATTAAATTTTAATTTATACTCCAAAAAAAAATTGTTTTTTATAGTGAAAAAAATACTTGCCTATACAAATTAATTTAATTGAATTAACTAGAAAAACTACATACTAAAAATAAATTTATTATATTATATCAAAAAAACATATAATCTTAAAAAAACGTATAATCTAAAAAAAGTTCCTTCGAGCCGGATTTGAACCAGCGACCTATGGATATCAGTTCAACTATTTACATCTACAGTCCACCGCTCTACCAACTGAGCTATCGAAGGTTGTTAAAGGTATTTAAAATAATAGTATCATATATATATAAAGTGAAACCAACTAAAAACTTACGTAACTGAGACTAATAATGTCTGTCGCAAAAAATATGACATGTTTTATATGATATGTCAAAAAATAATAATAGTAGCAGCAATAATGCTTATAATAATAATATTATTATAATAAAAAAGGATAATTTTATTAGCGAATGGTATATTATTTATTGAAATGAAATCTATGAAGAAAAATTTTTGGGTTTAAATAACAAATTAATGTTATTGTATATAATTATTCATAAAATAATAGCTGTTCAATAAACTAATTGACTTTATTTATCTCTAAAGATATTTCCGTTCCATTTTATTTGCATTCGAGATATTTTAATCAAATCTATTTCCTAAAGTCTGTTGACCCGTGGAAGTTCAAAGGCTTTGTATTCAAACAACAGCTTAAAATATCATCTTGATATCGAGATTTATATTTGTTTTTGCTAAAATAAAAATGAAACGAACGCATTATTTTTAACGATTGTATGTGGTTTAGTTTTAAAAGCAATAAAGCTTGGAATATTTTTTAAAGAGAGTAACAATTAATTGCAACTTTATTAAAATAAGACAACAAAAACAGTCTAAACAGTCTTAAAAAACCACTACTATAAGTGGAAACAAGATACAGGTTAAAATATATTTAGTTTGTATATAATATTTGTATAACATAGAAAATTATTAACATAACCCTATTTTTTCAATATTTCATACAGCCGTGAGCGATGGCCTTAAAAAATAATATAAAATAACCCGTTCATACCGCTCTTTAGCACATTGACGTCATCAGTATCATGGTACAGCCTCCGGTATTGTCAAACACATATTTAATGACCAACGTGTGCAGTGCGGCACGCGCAATACCGTGATGAAAACATTTAACTTTTGTACTATATCAAACAATAATAACCCTTTACATCATAATAACTTGTTAACATTTGGTACGAACGAGACATGGTTGTTAGGACTTTATATTAAGCGGTGTCTGGGTGTGAATTTCGGCCGATCCTTGTATTCTAAAGCGCCTGCGCAAAAACGGTTTCGGGAGCGTATGTCAAACAGTCAAAGTAAGGCGGCGCGCCGGCTAGCGCGCTGGCCAGCCGTACGGCTCGTATCTCTCCCAAACAATAATTTAAGTCCGGGAGCATTTTCTTCAATAAAAAGATGCTCCCAAACGTTATTAATCATTGTGTGTTAAGGCAATATGTCAATTTAACCGCGTAAGTCGTGTGAACGAACACGTGATCCCGCTGCCCGTAGTGTCTTCCTTTGTAGTGTGATTGACTCTAGTGCTGTTGTTTTGATGAGGTGAGTAATATATAAGGTCGGAGGTTACTTGTGAAATGTCACGTTATACGTGATAAATGAATGCAATATGCGTCTTGTATATTATGCACGTGCTGTTTTGATTCAATCCGTAAATCATTTTTAAATTTTCCTTTCCAAGGCAATTTAAATGCAATTGCACTAGAAACGTTCAAAGGCAATTTAAGTGTTGTAGAATGATGTTATGATTATGATCTTTATTCTAAAATTGACGTATTCAGTGAAACGTAATTGATTTTGCGTTTTACTTCGACCTTCATTACGTGAATTCGACCCTTGCTATTAAGTTAGATAAAATATACGAAAGGCACGAAATTACATTCCTTTACCAGTAAGAATCAAAGGTTATGATAGTTATTTTTTGTCAATCGCTCGTTCTTTTAAAAGGTTTATAGCTTGAGTGCCTTACAGTTATTAGCTAATTGGCCACTTATCGAGGAGTGTCAACCGCCAATCTTCATTCTTCAAAAATCGGATCTTAAGTTGAGTGTTTGATGTTAAGAACTTGATAACCCTTGAGTATTTTAACATTCCCAAATATACATTTTACTGTGCAAAAAAATATACTCACGATGCAATTATTGTTAATTTTAATTAGTAGACTTACATTTCAAGAATGCTGAATAATAATTTTCCGGACACGACTCCTAACTATTAAAAATGAATTTGTAGGTTAGTTGTTGTGTATTTTTTTTAGAAACATTAATATACATGTATGTGCAGTCGCTTTAATCCATTTAATTATTGCGTGTAAAGAGCGTCATTCTTTGTTAGATTTAAATATCCATATAAGGTCAAATGATTCATGATGATATCTAAGATTCTCGGATATACTACGCTTTTTTTTATTGTTTTAAAGTATGTATGTATAAACGATTATCTTAGTTTTATTTTAAATGTTTTAATTTACTCGTATAGATAAGGAAGTTAAAACACGCTTATGTATGTATATCATCAGATATAAGAAATTAGTGCGTTTCATTATACCGATGTAAAGTCCCAGAACTAGTCGTTTAAAGTATGAACATACTATATAGCTATTACCTTCACAGTTCTTAAGTGGCTTGTTTATTTGGGTATTAATTTATAATATACAAATTTCAGTGGAACATAATATACAAATTAAATACTGAGATATAAGGAATCCAAAACCAAATACAATCCTGTTTAGCAATAGATCTAACTCCGTAATCGATTTACAGAAGCGAGTAATTTAAAAAATTACCCGTGCCAATAGATAAATTAGTTTTTATAATTCGACTTTTCGATATATGTATGTGAGGAGTCTTAATCTATTTCTTCATGGAATTGTTGCCCAGTAAAAAAAACTGAAATCGTTAACGAAAAATAAGTAGACACCAGTTAACTAATTGTTCCTTGGTATTGCCATTTTACATTATAAAATTGCAACGCCATTTTTATCTTAACGTCAATAACCCTAACACAATAAGGTGTATTGTAAAATTTCCTAGAATTATTATGTCTTAGGCTCATGAAACATGTAAAGAATTTATAAATATGAAGATGGTTATAAGATAAATTGTTGTAAGATTAAGATACGCGGATGTAAGCAATTAATTGTCTCAGTACAATATATTTTTTTCTAATTCTTAATATACTAGAAGTCAGAGCATTAAAATAATAATACTAAGGAAAATTTAATGTTTTAGAACAGTTTTTTTTCTCTCAAACTTATTTAATATTTGTTCACATGTACATATTTTCATATAACATTGCATTCGTTATGAAAATATGCTAATTTATTTGGGGAATAAAGAGGGGTTCGTGGTTCCGTAAAGGTTTTATAAATCAATCCTTTGTTACCTCTGTCTAGACGGATTAGATAATTCCGCATTAAAATCTTGTACCTAGACTGCTTTTATCTATAGTCAAGTAATTACTTTGTTTTTTGTTACGCCAAATGATGCAAATAAAGGAAATTGCTTACTCGAAATAGTGTGTTGATGTGAAAAATAAATGATTAAATAATGATTTATGATCACTCATACGCATTTTAGTGTAACTTTTCGAATGTATAGGGTATCCGTTGTTGTCCTAGGTATTATAAATTTGGTATGTAAGTCCAAACTGTATTGAATCTATTGCGGTTAAAATCTTCAGCCTGAATGCTTCACAAAAAACACAACTTTAAAAAAAAATTCACACAAACCAGCCAGCACGTGATGGCCGTCTAATTTGAAATAATGTTTTGCTTTTAATTCCCTATTTGAACATAAAGAATGTATATATAAATGCAATTGTTGTATGCACCGTTTTACATTTGACGTTGCGTGATTCATAATTGCATTATAATGGTATTAAAATCGATGCGACACTCGAAAAGGTTTTAGCCTCAACATGGCAGGCATTTGTAACCTTCGCTTTGGTGAAGGTTACTATTCTTTTTACTACAAATATCTTAATAATAAAAGAGATTGATGACAAAGTGGGTACATCCTTTTATTCCTTAAGTTATTTAGTGCCAAAGGCGAATAGTTACGCCAAGTCTTTGTTCGTTGGAAATCTGAGTTCCGAACTAAAGTTCGAGAGCGGCTTTTACAGTAGCCATGTTTTGAGCGAGGCATAACCATAAGAAATATATTTATTTCCCTTTATATAATAAGCTGATGTTATTAAAAGTGTCTTCTATCGTTGTAATGTTTCTTCCAACACAATCGTCACGGTTAACAGATCATTTCATTTCTAGCAATTTACTCGACTTCATTGGTTCAACTCCGCTCAGGATGTCATAAAATTCCGATGTGGGTAGGTCGATGTTTTCATCTCTGTGTGGGGCTTAACAGTAGATATCTTAAATAGGTTGAATATGATATCAGTACTATATTATTTACTGGTTAAATTTATTTTTTTATAAATTAATTACATTTTTTTAGAACACAATAATTAATTATAAATGCATTAATATAAATGATCAAATAATTTTATTACAATTTCTAGCTGCACACTAATCGCATGGTAGAAGTTTGTCGGGAACTGTTGCTTTGTTTCTGAACAAAATAAACTTAGTTTGTGTAACAAAAGTTTCCTATACATAATTGTAGTAGCATACTTCACACATTTATTTATCGGAGTTTGCTTATTTTTCTTTTGTGTTAGTTTTATTTATAGCGAAAATATATGTGTTCGAAATAAAAGATATTTCTCATAATAATTGTGAGTTGATTAAATTGGTGAAAACTAAAACTTATATACAGATAACATATAACTATTGCGTTTATATTTATATTTTTTTTTTATCCAGAAAAAAGGTTATTGTGTCAAACAAGTTTTTTTTTTGTGTGTAAAAATAAATATGACCTAATTAAAAAAATGTTTTAAAAAGGTTTAGAGAGAGCTGTTTGTAGATTCTTTCAGTTAGAACATATTCCTTAAATATAATTATACTGCGTCCTGTCCTGAGTTTTAAAGCTCCCTGTGATCCCTAGGAGGTAACTTAGAAGTAGCCAGTAAGAGCTTGATCAGGAAGAAAGGAGTTGCATCTCAAAATACTGATGAAAATGTTCTCAGATCTTCAACTGATAGGTACATCAATAATCACATATCGAACTCTACCTGGAATGATAGACACAACGAAAAGCCTGCTTCATTCCCTCCAGGTGGACTGCAACTCGAGCTATCTAATATAAAGACCGTCTGAAACTCAACTTATTAAGTGACGGAAACATATAAAAGCTCCAATGTACATATAAATACAATGCAAACCTAAATATATTAAACAATATCACAGACAATAAAGTGAAGGAAGAAAACGCATTATATTTATGTTGAAGTAATTTAAGATTATATAATATATTGTGCAGATTTCTTGTGTCAATTGATTTTATTACTTTGATAAACGACTTAAACAGTTATTTATTAATCCCACGTTTTTCTAGAGGTGTTGGTTCATTTACTTCTTACGTCATCTCTTGTTGTTTTTCAAAGATAAATTCATTTATTGCCTTTTCATTTCAAATGAACCTGACTAATATTCGTTATTTAATACATTTTTATCGAGCACTTTGTAAGTTATTGGTGTGATTTTTTTCAGAACTTGCATCTTAAATGTCACATTTTCGTTTTGGGCTTCAAAGTATCTATCAAATACGAGTATATATGTATGTACTTGTTAATGGAAAATATATTTATACTTTCAAGTAAAGGAAGTTGGTAGAGTCTGGTGATGGTTAAGAAACTGCAGCTCAAACATAGGCTGGCTCGACGTAGGAAGTACCACTCTCTCACTAAAAATCGGCGTGAAGTAGTCTTTCATGTCTGCGGTTTGTCGCATGAGTGAGAGAGCCGATTTCCCTTTTTTTTTTACCTGCCCTTTCCTTTCCTGGTATGTTGATGTGTACAATGACCTTCTGTCCTGATATAAACCTACGTCTTTTTTGAGGTGTTGAGCGTGTTTCATTATAATGGGAACCAGGTAGACCCTGCAATTGAGGGTCGAATTGGGATCCTTCCCTACCCCGTGCCAGCGAAACACAATACTCGACTTGCAGTCAGATCAAGGGCAATGCTCTTTGACAGGATGGTTATTAGACTCTCAGCATCCTTCGATTCTTCCCTCCACCACAGGGGCTGTAACCCATATTAACACCATGGCGCACATGTCCCTGGGCGGCTGTTATAAACTCCCAACAGATAGGCCGTCTGCCCGTTTGCCGCATTTCCCATTACAAAGAAGGTAAATAATTTGGCCTGTAATAAACTAAATGAAGTATCCTTCGCCAGAAACCGATGTAATATGAGAATTTAAATAATATCATTTCATTTAATTGCATATTATCATGATAAATCTGTAATTTATTCGTTTCGGTGCTGAATTTAATTTTTACACATTTTTTTTTTTCAGTTAACATTTAATTTCCACAACCCGTTTTATAAAACGGAACGACTTCTTTATTTCCTTTCATTGTTTTCTTTTTGCATTTGCAGCTCATCATTTATTCATATTTTTCAATTTCTTTAAAGTCAAACAATTTCTTGAAAGAATTATTTCTTGATAGAATTATCAAGAAATTGTTTGACTCTGTCTGTTTTCATAATATTTTAGTGGAATATTGTGAATGTTATAGAAATACTTTTTCAAATCAAGTTCGAAGTAAACGCTTGGTAATTACAAACATTAACGGATTCGTTACACACATCGCATAGGAATTTTATAGCTCTTCAGTCATCCCTTACAAAAGTTATGGAGGGAATTCAATGGTGATGTCCTTATGTTATAGCAGGTATAAAAGAAAAGGAGTATAACAGTGACCTAGTTGATGTTTTGTTTCTATTTTCGTCCTAAATTTGCAACCTGAACAATTCATTCGTTAGATTCTTTTTGATATTTTTTTATTATACTTTGTAGAGTTCATTCATCTGTAACTGTAGGGCCTAAATTTAAAACTTCTTTTTAAAAATTAGCACCACGAAGAATTCCTTACATATTGATCATATTTCTTATAGACTAAACAACATTTTTTTATATCTTGCAAAGCTTGAGAATAAGAAAATAATTAAGTTCGTAATAGGTAAAAATTTTGCACCCGGAATTAATCCGTAGCTGTATTAGGAAGACAAAAATCGTTTATCTATTTTTTCTTACCTTTATAGGGCTAATAGATTTGTACGGGACTAATGCAATCTCCACGTTGCTATGAAGTCAACGTTGTATTTTGTCATTTATTTTCTTGGAGCCAATCATTGGTTCTACATGAATAGCTGTTGAATAGACATTTGATTTACTTTTGTATCTGTTCTTTTTTGTGTTAGTTTTTTGTTTAGATTTAAAAACTCATTATCTTTATTGAATCCTACAAATTATCAGGTTGTTGTCAAAGTAATCCATCGACGTTAACACACTTATATCAGAACCGTTATATAGAATATTTTTTACAATCTGTTATTGATTCTTTGAGATGTTCAAGCTTTTTTTCTTTAATTTAAATAATTGTGTGTATATATCTGTATACATCAATAATTTCTTCATATCGATTGCTGGTCGATTACACATAAAACTCGTCATAACATATAATATGCATTATGCGTCGAGATCAGAGCGACATTAAAGTCAAACAAAAATATTTCACAGCTTTTCTTCATCGTGTCTAAGATTTTCGCTAGTACGCATTTAAATAATACTGATTTTCGGTTTTACCACGCGTTTTATCAGCTATACTTTGCTTGGTTGGTGTGAAGTATCTGAAACGTTGGCGTTTCACACACTTCACACCAACCGTGATTCAGAAGAGATGGAAGTGTCTGTAAATACTGTACTGTAAACACGAAAACTATAGTTTTATTTTAACTTTATGTAGTATACATCCATAGTACTAAAATCTGAACTACTGTTACGATCATACTTTTCTTTGTAATAAAATTCATTCGACTATACTTGTTAATTTTTAATCAAATATATTTTTTTATTTCAGATATTTCGTTGTACATAATGCTACTGTTTCCTAGAAATCTATAATCAGTAAAACGTTTCTAATTACTATTATCTTAATTTTATTGTATCTTTATTTTTCTCCTATGTCTGAAGCTTTTAGCTTATATATTTTTAGAATCCAATATCTATATGCAGAAAATTTTTAAAAATAATTGATTGTACACTGAAATATAATTTGATATTCTATAAAATTACATTGTTTTGACGTCTTGAAAATGTCTATGGAAAATATATATGTAAAATTAATTTAAATTATATTCTGTTATTATTATTATAATTTAAAGTTGTCAGTTCGCCGTGTAAGCTATTTATTTATTATATTTATATCCAAAAATAATACTTTATTTTGTCTGAAGTCAAGGAATATAAGATTCCTGCAATATGTAAGCAATGAGGCGGGAGAGGCGACAGACATGTCAGTAGTTCGACGTACATGAGATTTTTGCGGACAGATGAATCTCCAGATAACCAAGTTAGAACCTTTTTTCTTAATGTAATATGTAAATATTACGATTTAAAAATTTCAGGTTAAACAACAAAAAAAAAAATACACATAAATGTAATAACACTTTACATGTAAACAGTTTGAATTTAAAATGCATTTTCTATATTACTTTGCTATTACAATAGAAATGAAAATGGTTTGAATTTTAGTTTAGTTTTAAACTTGGGGATCATTGTTTTTTAAATATAATGATGTTGGATAAAGAAAAATCAGAAAAGGCCAATAATAAATCGAACACAGCTGATTGGTATTTTACAAAAATTTAATATTATTAGAAAGTATATTATATCAAGCAAAATACTTCATAAAGTATATAAAAAATCAAATGTAAAACAATAATAGTTAGTTACATTTCGGATTTGTATTTAAATTATGTGTACATAAGTATTTTAAATAATACATGTATATATCGGATTTATTACGAATTCATTATTTTTAAGACAGGACGCCAGCCTCGCTGACGTCACTAATGTCACTTGTTTCAGTACGTTCCAGTACGTTCCAGATATTTTAAAATGAAACTTCAATCCTTCTAAATGTTCTTGTATTTCTCGAAGGTTCTTCATAATCACATTCTTTATGATCCGCACTCGCTGAACTCTGCAGTCGGATGTCGTGCGTCCAGACGTCATATTTATACCAGAATTCAAACATAGTTCTATTCTCTTTGATTTCGTTTTACTTTTAACAATAGTAACGACGACCAATAAGTTGTTATAATAATTGATGACAGCCTTGAGTTATTTTCATGTTGCATCCGTCATTGAAGCTGCTTGCGCCGATATATATAATACTTATCTCCTCGCCTATAAAAAATCAATTTTTTTTGTCGTGCTATCTTCGGACCCATCTTAAGATATTTACATCTTATGCATTAAGAACAAACTGGCCCGAACAAATGAATTATGACAGAATGAATTACACTCACATAATTTCACCTCGTCCACCCTGTGACTGAAACTATTTAGGCCTTGACTTGAAAGATGCATTTGTATACAGCTAAGTATTTTTAAATCAAATGTGATACAAGTAGGAAAACATATTTCGACTTATATTTTTAATAAATATTTTATTTTGAAACTTATTTTGTTTTTTTTTTTATAGATACACTATACGTATAAAACGTGCTATATTTTGATGAAACAATCCAAATGTTACCTTAATAGTATTGAAAATTAAACCGTGTTAAATGTTATTGTCTGTGAAAGTCAGTGCGACATTTAACGAATAATGTTAAAGCGGAAACACGAATAAATTGATATCATTATTTATACCTTTTAAAAATGTTATATCTTTTATTTTAATATATATTGTAATATTAGAAGTGAAATTTTATTAATTTTCATATTTTTTTCGTACATCTATCGTATGTCGCATTACATTCGGCTGCCAAGAGGGGATAGTGCTAGAGGTTTTGGAGCCATAACAAATATTGAGGTGCTATTAGGTGTCAGCTGACCTGGTAAGCGTCTATATTCTCTTATTATTGTTTCAAATTCATGTCTTACTTACTCGTGCTTGTGATTTTTTTTTCAGTGTTTTAAATAAATATTTTGCTCATTGTCAGTTCAGTGGCTCTATTATCTATGTTTGTATTAATATGTCCCGCACTCAAATACGCAAATTGCAAGTTAATTTCAAAAATATTATTATAACGTTTTTGTCTACTTAAATTGAGATAAAAAATCACTTGAATTTTAAATTTCGAAAAGTTCGAAATAACGATTCACTTGTATCGTAGTATTATAAAACCGCGCTTATATTATATTAGTGTTACTGTAATCACTGTGATGAAATACTGTGTGTTTTAAATTTTCTTTAAATGACATAGGAAACTAGTGCAGTATAAATTATATTTAACAAACTACCTACATGAGAAATCATATAACTCGATTCATTTAAAGTACATATTGAATAACAAACGGGAAAAAAAATTGAAGTGCCTTTCATCCAGAAGTTCTGATAGAGTATATTCGATAACAATTCCATATAAATTGATTTAGTGGATCTTGAAAAAAAAAAATGTCAAAAAATTCGGTTTTTCTTTATAAACTAACTGTGAAACTGTATTTAAGTATAATCTGTAAATGAAAGCATAACATATTATATCAGTTCGAAAACGTTTTTATAATATACAGTTATAAATACAAGGACATCCGAGAAGTTCTCGTTTCTGGCAGAAAGGTTCGTTCGTAATGGAAAGCACGTCGTCAGCACAATGTTACATAAAAATATGTAACTTCATATTGGACAGTAATGGAGTGGCTATTTGCCGCGTTGCGGTGTGCCGGATGCAGAGGTGACGTCACTGTCCGGTCATGTGAAACACAGGCAAATTTATATAACACGTATATGCATTTATATGTATATACACATATAATCCATGTTCTGTTTCCTTCATCCAAGTAGCTGTGAATAATCTTATTTAGTAATATTTACATATACATAAAACGGAGCTTGAGTCCAAGTGAAATGTAAGTTCGGGATATGAAGTAATTATTGGACTAGGATATATCATAACGTACAAGGCCAATATGGCATGTTTACTGAAGCTTGCTGTACCCGAGGGCGTTTTCAATCATTCCCATTTATTGTCAACCGAGGCTGGCTTTTGTTTTGCAGATGCTGACACGCCGCGGGGCCTTATTTGACTTCGAGTGTACTTTTTGCTATATTTCTATTCTTAGATTTTTCATGTTGGAAACATTGTTATTTTTTTTTATATTAAGAACATGTTACTGCATAGTTTTGTGTTGCCTCAACAAAAGCGTATGAGATGTTTGTTTTTTTTTTTTTTAATTTTGTTCTATTTCCTAGTCAAGAATTATCAAAATAATTGAGATTTTTTTAAATGATCTTTCTGTTAGTGAACTAAATTGAAAATGTAGGTACTATTCTGACGTATTTAGAATATGCTTCGAAATAGCGTTGATTAAAGATAAAACTGCGTTGATAAGAGAAATTCATCGAATTATTTTTCCAACTGCGATAGAACTTTTTCTGGAAATATAAGCACTTAGTAATCACGGAATTGAGGCCACATTGGCATATAAAACGCGACTGAACCTGTGATTACCCTCTAGACCATGATGAGCCTTTCTTTCCTGAGTGGGTTCTCGTATGTACGGGAGAATTCAATTCAGATAAAAATTCATCTTTATTTATGTGTTTAACCTTATAATATAGAAATTGATATAAAAAATATTTTTTTCTATCATATTAATAGTTCTTTGGATGTCCCAGATTTTAAATAAAAATTTGCGTGTCATTTCATCAGTGTAAATGTAATGTTGATACCCACGTATAAATGACATTACAAAAGCGCGGGAAACCATAAGATATGTTTGAATCGATATGGGTCTTGTCGATAACCTTAGTAAACTGTTATAAACCACAGGCCCAGTTCACTAATAGCGACCATTATTTATTTGCTCCAGATACGTGAGGTTCACTTTAAAAACGCTCGCAAGTAATACAATCGATGGAATTTCAAATTTCCGTACTTCGTAACTATCAGAAACAGAATTTTTTAGATACACTAAGGACGACTAGCTCATACATATCAACCATTTATTTATTTTTTTCAAAAATTTTGTTTATAATCGGACTTTGATTTAACACATTTGTAATTTGTTTTTCCTTCAACCCATAATAATAACATACAAGATGACTAATGTATAAATTTATGACAAAACCAGCTCCTACTAATTAAAAGATTTACTTATATTTACATACAATTTTTTTCCCGTGACTCCGTCCATGTAACATATATAGTACATACATATAATAGTTATCAACGTTACAGCCTTTTCCTTTTAAATGACCTAGGTACCGACTGCTACGTCATCTGCCGGACTGATATGTGAGTTTTAACCTCATGGGGCGGCACCCATATGCATAAAAAAAATCATTCAAATCGGTACAACCTTTAAGAGGAGTTCAGTGACATTAACGCGTGCAGTAGTAGTAGTATATATATATATATATATATATATATTTATATATATATATATATATGTGTGTGTAGGTATAACTGTTTGGTCTTAATTTTGTGTACCAAGTGGACTGTGATATGAATTCATAAGATTCCAATATTAAATAATACTTTATGATAAATTTGAACGTATCAAAAATAAAAACTTTTTTATTAATCTTTTTTTTTTTTTTCGTAATTTTTTTTCAACAAAGTTTATATTCCTATTAAAAAGATAAAGGAGGGAGCTGCTTTAAGTACTATAATGATTTATATTATTGTTAAAGAAATATAAGCTTTACAATTAATGACTACGTATTAAATTAATCTGACCCACTTTAATTTAATCAAAGTAACTTTTCACGGTTATTGAGGACAAGGTGCTTTTTAACTTGAAATGATCATAAAATCCCTTTGAGTAACAATTTAAAGGAATTGTATTTAAAATGCTAGGAGTAAAAGTATTGTAACGACATTTCATGTATTCATCTTAATTGTGACTTCGTTACAATGTCGATAGATCGACAGAATTGAAAGAGATAAATTTTGTCTTATTCGAAAATGGTCCTTTTAAGCTATTACATAGAGTACATATTTCTTGTAACAGAAACTTCATTGACATATATACATATATTGAGATTTTCATTTACTGACATTGAAAATCATTAAAAACTAATATCAGTCTAGATCAAAATATTCTTCCCAAATTGTATCTTTGTTAGCATATACATGTTGTACAGATAATTTATCGATGATGAAATTTTACCTACAACTCTAGAGACAGTCAAGAACGGAAAAAAAATAATAATTTTATTCAAAATTACAATAATATCTCCATTAAAAATATAACTAGAGGAAATGTTGTAAATTCTTAGCATTGTACTGTTAATCTCAATATGAGTAATAGTTCCGTTAATACCAATATTTGGAAATGTTATTGACTGAAATATATATCGTGTCGCTATCCGTTAACATCAATACGTGCTGGTGAGCTGGTACAGGGTTATACTGATACTTACACCTCTGGTACTTACCTAACTAAATCGCTGTCATAGCTTCGATATCTTGGAAACCATTGATATAAATTCATCATAATAGTTTTAATACCCTCCATTACAATTCATTCGTTCGATATTTAAAAATTAAAAAAATTATAATCTTATATTCTATATAAACAGACCAACAGATGAGTTTTTAATCTGTTTTTAAAAACACTTCAGGCCATTAAAAGAGTCTGTCATTAATTTTGATGAAAAAAAAAATTATCTCCACAACACTGTCTGGCTACAGAGGTTTTTATTATGACACTTAAAACAAAACATTTTCGTAAAATAAATTCATATCTCTAGCAAAAAAATGCTTTTTTTTTGTGTTTATGCAATTAGCACATAGTCGGACTTATATCTTATCCATCATAAATAAATAAATAAGCCATTTATTTCTTGCTCTTACATTGTCCACATTGTGAAAAAAATAATGACAATAAATCAATAACTTTCAAAAAACAAAAAAAAAAATATTATCATGTACATACATACAACACGACCAGCCCATCTCCATTTTGTTTTCGTGCGTACTTTAGTGCATCGGTCGCTTTGGTGATCTTTCTTATCTTAGTATGTCTTACTTTGTCTATTTTTGTTACCCTCGACAGGTTATGATTTTATTTGTGGCTTAAGAGGAGAACTGTGTTTGGCACCCCTATGTCAGACATGGTAAGAGACTAGATTACCTTTATTTTGATGTCTATTGGCATATTACTTTTGAAAATTTCTTTAAGGTATAAATGTTTGTTCCATGTTGATTGCACTTTCTTTCTATTTCTAGAAACTTATGAATTTTTCTAAGTTTATGTACTTTTCAATATGTTCTAATGGTTCTCCGTTGATTATTATGCGTTTTTTAAGCTGTTGTTGGTCATTATCTTAGTTTTGGTTAGGTTCACATCTTGTCCGACGTTGGCACTGCTTTGGTGCAGAGACTCTATCATGTATTGCACCTGGTCGACCGTGTCTGATTGAAGTACTAGATCGTCTGCAAACGAGATGACTTAGATAATTAATCATACTTTATTTGGAGTGTAGCCTGCACCAATCCAACTTACCAATGATATTTTTTAGGATTCATACAAATAAAATTGGTGAAAGAGGATCACCCTATCTTACTTCTCTTTCGATGGGAAAACATGGGCCGAGGAAGCCGAGTTTGTGCCTTATTGTTTTTGTATATACTATGAATGGTTTTTATGTATGGTTCTTCAACTCCTTGCTCTACTAAGCTCTTCCATATGCTGTTGGGTGAAACGTAGTCAGACTTTTTGCTACTCAATAAAGTTATATAGAGAGTCCTATGTTGTTCTTGATATTTTTCTATGATTACCTTTATTGTGTGGATGTAGTTGATTGTTGAGAATCCTTTCGGGAAGCCCGCTTGTTCTTAAGGCTGTTTTGTTTCCAGTATTATAATTATTCTTTTGTCAATAATTGTAGAAAACAATTTGTAGAAGTAGAAGGGTAGTGGGCTGATTGGTCTGTAGTTGGCAATATTTTTAGAGTCTTCTTTTTTATATGATGTTTGTTTCCGACCGCTGTGTGGGTGGTTCAGAATGTTCGAGTATCAAGATGAATAGTTTAGCTAATGGTGCTGCCAAAAATTACCTTAGCAGCTTTCAGTACTTCGTTTGTGGTTTTGCCGGAACCTGGACTTTTTTCTATTTTATGGTTTTTTATTCACTGTATAATTTCAATTTCTTTGACCTCCATAAAGTCTTTAAATGTACCTTTTTTATTGTTTGGTGTTGTTATGTTGTTATTTTTGCACTAAATAGATTTTTATAAAACTCTGTAGCAGTCTTTACAATATCCCTTCGTTTATGTATATCTTCGTCCAGATTTTTTAATCTTTATATCCAGCTATTATTTGTTCAAAGTTCTTTAAATGTTTTTCGTGCTACTTAGCTGCAGGTGTCTCATTATTGTATTTATTGATTATTTTGTACAGAGCTCATTTTTCATGGAGCGAGTTCTATTTTTGGTTGATTGTGGAACTCCTCTTCTTTGTAGCAGTTTTCCTGTTATCTGTTGTATTATGTTGTGTTTAACATTGCTTATGTTTTTTTGTGCAAGTTTTAGGCTGTCAGAAAAAGCCTTACTAAGTTAATTAAGTTTATCGTAGCAATGTTGTACATTTTCGTTTACTTGGTGACTTGCTGGCTCAAATAGTTTTAACATAAGGTTGTCCTTATACTTTTCTATTTCCTCTTCACTTCTAATTTGACTTCCTTATTTGTTGGTCAAATGGGCTCTGCTTAATTTGTGTTTAGAGAGATTTACAGTTCCTCTGATGGCACGATGTTTTGACGGGTGATTTAGATTTAAGACTTCAAGATTTGTAAATTATTTCGGTTTGTTTGTGAGAATATAGTCAATCTCGTGTTTATGAAATCCGTTCGGTGACCTCCAAGTCCATTTTCGGTTTAGTTTTTTCTTAAAGCAAGTATTTGACATTGTCCACTTTTTTCGAGCGCAAAGTTTACAAGTCTGTGGCCTCTATGGTTCCATGTGCCATATCCATTTGTTTCATGACCAAATGTTCTTTATCTTTAGCTGTCCCCTACCTTACCGTTGAAGTCGCCAATAATTCTGTGCTTGTGCGCCGTTTTTAGTGCTGTCTCAATTAACTCTTATAGGTCATCAATTTCGGTCTCTTTTACATCAGCCGTAGGGAAGTAGAGTTGCAGAATGGATATCTTGTGGCCTCCTATGTCTATGTTGAGTATTGCTAAGCGCTCTGATTTGCCGATGCAGCTTTCTATGTTCTTTTTTTTATTTCCTTATTTATTATGAAGCCTACTCCATATTTCCCTGCCGTTTTTCCTATATAGCATAGTATAAAGTTCTCATGTTCTTTAATTTCACAACCTTGACGTCTTGCTTCGGAGATTCCTTTTATATCATAGTTTATATAACTTAAACATTTTTCTAGTTCCAATAAATGTGCATATGAAAATAGAGTCTTTACATTATACGTTAATATTTTTAGTTGGTTTTTATGTTTGGTAATTGGAATTGTGGTTTCTTTTGGAGGGTTTTGGTCATAGTCCTCCAAGGTGAACAACCGGGTTGTAGAATTTATTTGAATATTTCATTATTGAGTCTGTGTGGAGATGAGCAGCTAGTTGCTAAGCAGTTTTGGTGGTTTCCTCATTTAATGTAGTGTTTTTATTTATTAAAAAGTTTAGCGTACTCGGTTTCGTTACCCCTTCTGGGAAGCTGTTTGTTCTTTTCACCAAGGGGTCTGTTGCGATTAGTTCTTTTTATTAGTTAGTGTGTTTCTATCCTTTTGTATGTCCTCAGTGGGTTTTGTTTGTGAGGGAAAAACTTTCTTTTATATATTTGTTTAGGTATGACCAGTTTGTCATAGTTTAGGAAAACCATGTTTCCCTTTTTCTCTGTCTATTTTTTACTGTTCTTATAATTGTCTTCTCTTCTCTAAAACTTGTTTAAGATAGTCTTCTTTCATAAAGTAGCTTGAGTCTTGCAGTGCTCTTTTTGTTTCAAGATTTCGATGTTTATGCCCAGGTTCAGGACAGTTATCACTACCGGGCGTGGTCTATCGCCTGACTTCCAAAGTTTTTTATTTTTTGTATGACATTATAAGATAGTTTGATTGAGAAATATTGTAAATGGTTAGATTTGAGTATATTTTTTTCTAAAGGGCCATGTGAAGATTCTAATTCTTCGATGCCAAAGAAAACTATATTTTTTTGTCTCGCCTGCTTTTCTAGTTTTAAGATGCTCTTCTCCTGATTATCTGCTACTGCAATTATTTGATTGATATTTTGTGTAACTTGTTCTGTCATTTTTTTCCACTTTCTCGAATCGCTCTTTTTTGATCATCTAATTCCAGCTGTATTTTCTAAGAGCTTTCAAAATTTTATCCATTTTATGTTTTCAAAAATGTATTATTTGTTTACATATATGTTTCGTCGTCTAGTGGCGTAACTTTGTATTTTCTTGAGTTGATAATTTGATCGATACGCTAACTTTCTAGTAGTGAATGATTATTTCGTCAGATGGTGTTACTAGGATCACTTTATTGTCGGATTACTTTGCAAGGCGTAGTTTCTTATTGTAACAGAGGTTGTGTTTTATGTGAAATATATTTCACAGCACTATTGTTTGTTCTCAACCACTCCTACTCACCGAATGAGAAGTTAAAGTCCAAGTAAATGTCTTATAATTCGAGTTAACGCGAAAAAATTCACAGTCACTGGTCCTTTTTTAAAGTTTAACTTTCTCCAGCTTGTATCTTTGTTGGAATCTTTAATTTATCGAATTTATCAAGTATTCTTTCACATTAATAATTCACATTGATATAATATATATTTTTTGATATTTATTTTTGGAATTTTATCACAGAACAGGTGTTAATTGTCCTCATCCATCATATTAAACATTTAATATAGCCAAAAAAATCATCCAATAGATCAGATTCTTAATATATTGTGGCATCAACCATCGTCACTCCCCGGAGGAAGCGATAAATCAACTCATTCCAGCGCCAATTACCTCTATTTTGGGCTTAAGCAATTACCTCTGCTTGAGAGGGCAATTTTGTTAAAAACTAGTTTACCGCTTAAATCGATTCCTTCGACATGGTTTAGTCAGTGTTAGGCAGATTACACATCGATCTATTTAATCTGTTAAGTTTAAATAGATCGACGCTTTACAATTTGTTTGGGTGACGTCATTAAATTGTTATAGAAAATTTGGATACGGTCTAGATTTTCAACATACATTGTACTTGGAAATTGAAAAATAATATTATAAAAAAAACAAACTCATCAGATGCTGGTTATAATTTATATTGTGACCATAAGTAAATGAACTTTTACTCTAAGTATGTACCTGTATTATAAGCCAACACTATGATTTCCTTACCGTCGTAAAAAAATAAAGTTACTAAATATAATACTGGTTTAAAACTAACAACTGTTTACAACTGTTTTCCGAGTAATATTTCGTTGAGTAAAAGTATTGTCTTGGAAGTCTAGCTAGTGGAAATAAATTCATGAGATAAATTTACTATGTACATTATTCCAAATTTATAAATTTATTTGAATTACTTGGTAATTTTGTACCTATTGTTTTGCTGTTCATCCGCCCTTGAGTAAAAACAAATATAAACATAGTCATCTATATGATAGGATTTTTTACGCTATTAATTAGATTGTTTTGTTTTAAGCAATGGTACAAAAATAATTTTACGAAACATATTTGCGATCCCTCTATCTAGCTAAGGCATTATTTAATCTTTCATTACATTGATGCTATGTGTTTTAGACGCGTTTATAATAATTGTTAGTCACATATTAACTCTAAAAACATTTGACTTTCCGCCAAAAATTGCTCGGAAGTAGAATTTTTATTCTGACCTTAAATTTTTAGGAAGTCGTTTGCATAAAAATCAAAAGCCTACATCTGAACTATGTTTAATTGTGTTTTTACTAGATATGATACAATAATTTCACTTTTCTTTATAGCATTATTTGAGAATTCATTAAAAAAAAACGTTTCTATTTGTTTCAGATTGGAGAATGCCTGTGGAATAATTTTTCTCGTTAACTAAGGTCTATTATTAAAGCAATAATCTTTAATTTAGAAACCCCACTGACGCTGCGGTGTTTAAATTTTAAGAAGAATCTTCCATATTAATCTAACTCTTAAATTTGTGCAAGATGTTCTCTGTAGCCGCGTTAGTTGATAGCGAATTGATCTCATCATGTACCGTCAGAGAAAAAAGTGTTAATATATAAACGGGTGAGATGTTAATGAGAAAATGCCTCAGCGCTCGTCATCCTCAAGTCTGATGCGACCCTTCGTGGTGTTGGCTCTACCCGGAATGTATCTGCTGTATAAGTACAATCAGTACCGACAGCAGCAAATGGAGACCGCTCGTCGACGTGTCACCGAGCGAGAGCTTATGCACCTCAACACCAAAATTGTGAGTATTCAAAAATCTTAATCAATACAAAAACCTAACACAAGTATATTAGCAGAACTAAGAAAACTGGCAAAGTGGCATACCACGTCGTTTGTTTGCTAAGGACTCTTCGAGATAATTATTGTTAACTAAGACTATTAATTGCTCCCAGAATTACCTTAATTCTGTAGTTTAAAAACGTTTTGTTGCGCCCCATCCTCTTGTCACTATTTGCAGTTCATACCAATCTCGACTTACCAGGCACATTTATTAGAATTTCATATTATAAATAAATTACAATACAAAAATATGTACCGAGTTTTAAGATTAAAATTTAAAAAAATATTGAGTTAAGGTAAAATTTTAACGAGATATTTTTGCTTATTTTTCATTCATATATTTTAATATTTTAAAAGTGATATTAAAATACAGCACAGGTTTGAGTTAAATCCAGTTTCAGTGGCTAGACAAACACTTGCACAGGACTTTGAAACGCTTTGCCAGCAGAAATTTTAAATTTATTTCAAACTTGCGTATTTTTGCTTCGCAAATGGCAAACTTCAGTGACCTACATTTGAAGAAACAAATGCTTTCAAATAATTAAAACAATTTTTTAATCTTTATTTTTATTTTAACGTTATTAAATTGAAACATTTGATTTTAATACGTGGTAATATATTATATGGAAATACGAAATTATGTTTCGCGTGAGAAATTATTATTATTATTATAAAATTATTTTCGGCACCCCTAGATATAAGTATCAGACAAATCTAGATGTAAGTAAGTGTCAATGAAAAGGTATACATATTATATCAATATATTGGAAGCGACAAAAATATCTGTCTCAAAAACATACAAAAGATTATAAATCATATAAAAAAAATCCATAGACAATAAGCCTTAAAATATCAAAATTGTTTACCATTCAATATAAAGTAATGGAAAATAATTAAGTAATATAAAAGTTAAATGTTCAAAAATAAATAGACCACGACGTGACATTTACTGATGTTTCCGCCCTATTTGATCAATGTCAGGGTTCACCCGCTGCAGCGTCATATTTACGTCGTATTACCCCTCAATACAAACATTACCCAGATGCGAAATATAATAATTTTCCCGCAGAGGATTCATGTTAAAATTTCATTAGGTCTATTTATTAATATTGCTGAATGAGTATTTAGTAGCGCATACATGTATGAACAACAGGATAAACTCATAAATATAAATGTAAATTAGGTTTGCTAACTTGACCATTAAGTTCGGATCTTAATAGGAACAGGCTGTCTGAGTTTTCCTCGAGGTTTTATGATATTCGGCACGCGATTTCCTTTTAGACATGACGAATCACCGACAAGGATAAATCGTTGGAATCCAAACAACACACATACACGTTCACGGACTCACACATACGTAGCCTCTCATTGTTGAAACGTCGACCATGTAATTTGACTTTTGCTTACCAGTAAAAAAAAAAGCTCTAGTGTGACTCACAAAACTTACGTAATAATAGTAAAGGATTACCACCTAATATTATGGAACTAGCGAATATTTTATTGCTTCGATGGAAAAACGTACAAATAGAACTTCAAATCCATTGATCAGCGATCGATCGTTATCAAACTAACGAAAGCATCGCTAACAAATAGCCAGACTTCGCCGATCACAAACTTTAAACAAGCATTCCATTTTATTTCCCGCAATCAAAACCTCTACAAACAACTTTTAATATATATATATATATATATTTTAATTTACATCGGATGCAAATTATATTCTTCAGTACAAATCGGGTCGAGCTACTCAACTGTAATTGGTCATCTCGTTATGACGTTGTTACTAGCTCAGCCCCTAACAAGTTGGAAGTTCGTTCTAAAGACCTATCTAAATATAGCAAAAAGAAAGCACGTCTCATAATCACAACATGGCATATGTGTAATGAGATCTAAGACTTTCGCGAAAATATAATAATTAAAACTTTTTTTTCGGATAACTAGACGTTTTTTATTATTTTTGAACTACATATTGCCGACGCGACGTTTCGGTTACTTTGCAGCAACCGTGATCACGGACAGACGAGATGAGAATGTACGCGTAATAATCCGACAGTATTAGGTTTGCTTAAATGAAATTTGTATATTAACTATAAAATACCATTAAATTTTCGGATACGTTCCTTAAATTATAACAAAATTATAAGATGAAATCTCTTTACAATGCAATCCTCTATTCTCGCAAACTTAATTGTTTTTCTGAAAGAAAATTAAAAACACATTAAGCTGACTTCTTGAGAAAGAACTATTGCATTCATTTTCTAGAAAGCAGTTTTTAATTAATATTATATGGAATAATGGAGTAATCTTATGAGTGTTTTGTAATTATGAATAAAGAAGTTAATTTAAATACTCGCTGTTTTAATTTCTTGCTTAAATATAAATGAAAAATATTGCAATACATTTTAATCTCTCCTTTGTTACAACACTAATAGAAGTAAGCTTATTATAATATCAAATAAATTAACGTCATAAAGGATTTTATTACTTCATTTGCGAAGGTTTCACTTAAAATCTATCTTATGTCTCTGACTGAAATAGCTTCCAGAGATACATTGACAGTGGTCTATAAATACGGCAGTATCAAGGTAGAACATTGCCCGCCTTCGCTTTCTCTTTCAATAGTTGGCTATAAATAAATGGGAAACTATTCAGCTGACTAAAAGTTTAGAAACAAACTGAGGAATACAATTATATCACAAACCGTCCTAGTAATCCTCGGCCAGCTGAGTTAGATTGACATGTGGTTGCCTGTCTCGTTCTTCCACTGATATCTCAAGATGAGTACATTATTTGTTTAACGACGTTAGTACTGAACCTACCTCTTGCACTGTTCCAAAGCCGGTCCCACCACATTATTAAACTAACAGTAATAAAACCTTTTTGAATTGTACTGTTCCAAATTGAAAAATATTTTTTTTGCGATGATAGAAAATGTAAAGAATGACAATGTATTAAAGTTTGTCATAACTTATAAATTATTTTGAAATGGCTTGACATCCGAAATATACAAAATAAAATTTTAAAAATCTTAAAGTGACATATACAAAAAACTCTGCAAATCATAACATATAATGTTTCCGACTAACGTAGTTTCTAAAGCAATAAATTTATGGGAGAGCGTCCTCGGTTCTTCCAAAGTTTTAATGAGCAATGGCTTGTCATATCGTGGTTATGCCAAGAAAAGGGATGATGGTTGCCGAAGAGCCTGTGCCGATATTCCGCCTGAAAGAGACCCTGTTTGTCCCATTCCGTGTGATAGAAGGGGCACAAAGAAAGAAGGCATCCTGCACAGGATCAAACTGAGGTTAATAGATGGTGGAACGAACTTCGGGAGTAAGTTCTTCATTGTTGAGTAGAATATATTGCAGAGAAAGTTCAGCATCGTTTCTAATGTCATGAATCTCCCAGCGCCCTTTCGTTACCTCCAAGACGACAAGTATGTCTGTAAAGAAATCGAGGTTCCGGAACCGAAGGCGTTACCTGCGCCCGTTGAGGAGAAGCCTTGCATACAGGAGACTCGGTCCGGGGTGCAAGTGGCGGTGCTCGGGGCGGACACGAGTATAGGACAATATGTTTCACTGTTGTTGAAGCAGTGTCCTTGTATAAAGAAGTAAGTTAAATTTGTACTCCAAAAAAGAAAAATAGTTTGCATGATTTGTAATTTTCGTCAACAGTATTATGATCCGACATGTTAATTATTAGGATCGATTTGAAACCAATAGCAATATTGTCGATACGCAAAAGATAGAAATAAAATTTTGTTAATTTAGTTGCAATAACATTTATCATTGCTAATGTTAATGGTAGGTAATTCTAATAACTGTCAGGATATGAAATAAACATGTATTACTCTTATTCGAACATGCGTGAGTGATATTTTGAGAACATATAGAACTGATATTGTATTTATGCTTTTTTTTATATATTTCACATTAAAATGACGGCTCCTTTGGGTTAAACGTAATCATCTAACCATCCTATTGGAATTAATTTATACATATTATATATAGCGTCTTGAATCCGACTAAAAATATGAACACTTGAATTATCTATGGTAGCTCGAAACGTCGATACCATATTTACTTCTGAGAATTATCGTCTTTGTGAAATACTAGTTTTCTAAAAATTAAAAAAAAAAGTTTCTATTGAATTTGATCGAATGAAAAGTTATGCATTGAATACAGGAAGGATGTTGGTTTTTGATGAGAAAAATTGTTTTTTTAGGTAAATTATATCAATATATCTAATCATTTCCCACTATCTCCTATATCTCCACGCTATTTCACACTATCGCTATCTCCAACCGCGCATTTCTTAATCCCGCTTTCACATCTTGTTACATTATCCAACTTTGATAACATTACAAACTTTTAGTCCGGTTATTTCAAAAGATTTTATCCAAGAAAGTTTTTCTATGCTATTGAGAATAATAAACATTGTCATAGTTGTAAGACATTTCTGTATCCAACTTCAAGTATCTAAGGGGAAAAAATACGTATCTAAAAAGAAACGTAAGATTTTTTGTTGTGAAGTTGGCTTTATAAATAATTTAATAACATATCGCAAAAAGGATTTCCAAGACGGATTTCCACTTCGTCATAAACCTTTTCGTATATAAACAAGAAAACATTTACCAAATATACATCTTAAAAGGCACAGGTTTTATCTTTATATATGAAATAGGCGTCTTGGGAATTACTGATAACTACGGAGTACGGACATGTTACTGATGACATAACTGGCACATAAATTCGTTGCTCTGAAAGTAATCCCAATGGAGCGGGCGTATATCATCCAAGTAATATCGCCACTAGATGTAGGATGTTTCAGAGGGAATACATTTAAGAAATTTGTCGTATATTTAACAAACATACATATGAATATCAATGGACTTACCCGGGATTACAAACGATCCCGTCTCAATACACTCGTAATAAGAACGGTAATTTACACTCTCCAGCGACTATTTAAACTGTCACCTTGTGCTTCGTCTCGTGCCTCGTCTCCCGACTCGTCTCGCGACTCGTACGCGAGTGTAAATCCAGGTTGAATATGTTAGAAATATCAAAATAAGATTTACTTGCGAACGCGTCCATTGATTATATTAGTGTGTAAACTATATAGAGAATTAAAAACACATTCGTTCAAATGCTTTCGTTTAACTGTACCTGTTAGTAAGTTTTGTAAGAAAAAAACTTATATTGTAAATTTATTTCTTATTATTATATTTTTAAACAGCGACAAAAGACTGAAACATATTTTCTACCGTTGTGCATTAACTATTTCCTTCTGTTGAATTCAATAGAAAAGATACAAGCCAAATTACATCCATTGTTCTATCCATTGTGACCGTTTTCAACAATACTTTAAAAAATTTAAATATCATCTAAGATTGCCTTTTATGCTTCTTTATACTCAATAGGCGTTTTAGTCAGAAGTGTACTCGAGGTCTCTACTTGGAGATAAAATCGCTCATTCACTTAAATATCTCGGGTTGCGCCCTCTACCGTTTCAGAGAACAAATTAAATCTCCATGCAATGAATATTGAACAATGAAATCGTGTAGCTGCCGCGTTAAACTGTTAACGTAAAAGTGTATTGAAACTGAAATCACAGTACAAATGGTAGTCAAGTAAAAAAATAGCAATAAATAAAAAATAATAAAGCAAATGATTACACGTAGCAAGCATTATATGAAATCACAACTAAAACTAAGCTTCGGATATTTCATGGGGAATGCCGTCACGCACATAAAATCCCCATCCTTAGTACGTGGCCACTGGGGCATTCCAAATAGGTACATCAAAGTTTTACAGAAGCCTTAGACATGCCATTATATGGATCATTCACAGTACGTAATAAAGAACCAGCATTTTACGACCTAGTCCTGGATCAGATTGTTTATTACCAACTTTATAGCCTAAGAACCAATAAAATGAGCTGATTTCGTTGTTCACCTTAGAAGCGATTATCTTCATCCGTACAAAAGGTCTACAGCAAAGCAATTAGCACAACGATCAGGTTAAATAAACGCGAGCTATGTATCAAATGTGCATGTCAGAGGTTGCTTACAGATTACGTTTGTACGAAGCGAGGGATACAAGTACAGGATGTAGTCGTGAGCTCTGTCAAGTTGTTCATGACTTGCAGCATATTGATACCAATTGTCTGGTGCAGGCGTATAGCTGTGCGTGTCATGATTTGGATAGATGCTTACAGGTGATTAGGACATTGTTCTATATTCTATTGTTTTCTCTGTTGACCTCGTAAAAAAACTGTCGTGTATGCACTGTATCTGACGTTGGAGGTCAAAGAATTTTCTCATATTCTCAAGCCTTATTGTTTTTTTAATTAAACTATTTTTAAGATAAACGACTGATTCCGATGAAAGCAATTTTTTCTAATAGTTAGTGATTATTAAGTAGAAAATGTATTCAAAGGAATTTGTTACTTAATTTAAGTGCTTGTGCATCGTAGATTGTTGGACATGTAATTGGATAAAAACGCTTTTAATCAAATTAAAAAATAAATCAGTTTCCTGAAAGCTATCTTCTTGCTTTGAAAAACATTTTAATTTTGCCCGTTCACCCGTTTTAATGTAGATGTTATTATTAGTGCCACAAATGTATTAAGATATTATTTCGTTGTAAAACTTTGTTTTTTATATTATTCATAGAATGAAGTAATTTACTTGGCCTACATTTATACATTTGCATATCTTTATGAACACTCTCTGTATCTGACTGCTTTCAACTTGCTGTCCAAAATTCCTCTTAATTGAATGCAATTCGTATTTATATTTACCATAAAAGAAAGTTCCTATAGGAAGCTAAATTAGCAAACTTAATCCTAAATACATCTATTGACATTTCATAATAAGGTCATTCTACTTGCTCATGATATTTTTAGTATAGTTTTCAATAAATGTATTGGAACCGAATAGTGAACTATATCGGAATATGAGAGTTTTATAATATAAATACATCCTTTATAACATATTCTAATGATGGCCTCATAATCCAAGGCTATTTTCACAAAGAGCTTTTCATCAATATCGTCGCAATATTGCATATTAGTTAGTTTGTATTCTATTGCATTCAATAAAGCAATATCGTATAACTTGATGCGGATTTATAATTTCGCAAACCAATTATTGTGTATTTTGGATATATTTTTCATCAATCAATTTCCATTTGATACTAATCCTTCGTTTATAGGATAAACAAAAACGTTCCAAACGGTTCCAATCGAAGGCTCTTAGGGTTTTTCCCTCAAGTGGTGTTCAACAAAGATGAGAGCCCACTCGTTCGGGTTTATTCAGGCTGTTTCCCAAAGTGGGATAAGTCTATTACTTTCGAAAGTTCACGTAATTAATTTTCGCGTGTATTGATTTAGTCACGCTACATCCGAGCCGCAATCTATGGCCGTGAGTTAATGAACTTTTATGGTGCCGTGAACTCCATATTACGGTTTTGAATAACTAGTAACATTTAGTTGTATCAAATTTGTTTAAATTTTAATGTTTTGGCAATAGATATTTGATAGAATTGGCGTTGGTAGTTTGACAAATAGTCTTTCATATAATATTCAGATACTTGATATCTAATCATATTATCCTAATATTTAATATATTCATTTGTTATTAAGGTTTTTATTAGATAAAGAAAAATATAGTTGAAATATCTTTTTTTTTATATCCATATATATATCAGGATGCAAAGGAGCGTTTTTTAAATTATCTTATTTTTTCTGAATTGTTTACTTCCAGAATTCTGATATTGTCTTGATGCTAGAAAGCGGCTACTTAAGTATGGATATGCCTATGGAAACTAGATTCAACTATCAAGCACCAATAGTAAAAAAATATGCTGATGCTATCGCCAAAGAATGTCCAAATGCATTTATCTTAGTCTGCGCCTCGCCTATAGACTGCATGGTGCCTTTGATTGCTGAGGTTACGTAAATTGATTGTGACGTTTACTTGTAGCTAAACTAATTGTCTTTTGAAATTAGCGTGACTCCTGTTTGCATAACATTGCTGCCATGAAATTTTGGAATGTTCGTATTTTTTGTCTTTTCTCCGAAGAAAACGAAAAGCTTATTATGAAATAACTTTGAGAAAAAAACTGAAACAAGAACAAAGTGTCCGTTTTCATAAAGAGTCTTTTTTAATACTTTAAAAGGAAAACTTCGTGGAGAATGTCTTAAATCACTTAGAGCGTCCCCGTAAATCCATCTATGTGGATGTCCAAAAGAAACCCCAAGATGTCCTAAGTATAAGCTCTCTAAGGGCATTAAAACTTATAGATATTACCAGGGTGTAAACATGTGACGTGGCTTTATTTAGGATCTTTAACGCCATGATACTTAACCTCCATAAATTATACTAAAAACTCTTAAGTACTCAATTTAATCGTGAAAGCAGTTAGTAGTGGGGACGGAAATGTGATTGCTTAGCTACTAGCATTAATACTCACAAAACATTATAATGAGAGACCTTTATTAAATATAAAAAACTAAATAACATTAATAAAACCATCAAATGACCAAACGACAAAAAAAGTCTCGCTCAAATAATTTTATGGTTGATTAAGAGTGTACCAAATTTTGTCATACTTTACAGCATTATTTTACTAAATTGCGAAACTCAACGAGCTGTTCGTTGGCGGCTGCGTCATTTTAACTATTGAACTACACTACAGTCGCCTCCCAAGGAATTGATGCCTACTTAATACATAGTGGGAAGTTTATAATTGATTTGATATTATTTTAGACGTTAAAGGAGACCGGTTGGTACAATCCTCGTAAACTACTAGGATCTTTGGCGGTTCCTGAGATGAGAGCCAGTACTCTTGCAGCAAGAGCGCTGAGCTTGGAGCCATGTTATGTAAATGTACCATGTGTTGGTGGCACTGAAGGGGATGCCTTAGTGCCACTTTTCTCAAAAGCCTTAGAATATTTCGAATTCAGTGAGGTATTTATACGACATATTCAATTTCTTTAAACAGTCGAAAATTTATGAGAGGCGAGAAAAAGTTACGTTATCAACTCGTCTCAAAATTAAAGTGTTTAGAGGTGACCATCTCTTAAAAAAAAGCACCGTACCTACATATTTTTCCACAATTTTATGTTAGATCATTAAAGAAAGTTATATGTCCTAAAAAGGGATCAAATTACACATTCTATAAGATGCTAATATTTGAAAATCCAATAAACCTTTGCAGCAAAACGCTGAAATGATGACGAATACAGTTCGATGCGCTCCAGAAGCCGTGGCCAAGTCTGATTGCAATTGTGTTAGATCTGCTGAGCTCAGTGAGGCGCACGCACTCGCCGGCTTGGTCACTAAAGTGGCTTGGGCTTTGCTGTGCAGAGATGTGCCGCAGATGTCTGGCTTTGTTGAGACTGATCCGTGTCAAATTATCTCTCCAGCGAGGTTAATATTACAACATTGTTAAGCGACACACAACAATATATGGACCCTACGTTTTAATTTTCGTATTATTTTCTAGGAAATGTAGGAAACTTCGTATTTTATTTATGTATATAGTTATTTTGTATTAAATATTCGAAAACGTGCTTTAATAATAGGTTGTCACTAGTGTTAGAGCTAGAATTATGAAGAAAAAGAAAACTTTCAAAGTGGCAAAAATCACGTGAGAAGAATTCAATAAACATTCTCTCTGCAGATATATCGCCAATGTTGTGGAGATAACTGGAACAGGGATCATAAGAAGCGTTGGTCTTCCTAAAATAACGGATTCTGAGATAAGACGCGTGGATATAGCATTGAACGAACTTTATAGGAAACAAAAAATGACTATGGACTGGTACACTAAATATTGCAGCTCAACCCCGAACCTTGACGCTTGTCAAGTCAACTTCTTCACGACCAAATATTATGAACACTTCGATGACTGCGCTTATGGATCTATATGATTGTTACTTTGTTTTATTATATTAAATTCACTATTAGAGGTTCATTTATTGTTGTGTGAAAATACTCAATATGTCGTCTATGGTTTTAATAAATTGTAGTATTTATCATGCATTTTTTTTAAATACGTTCTCATTGTGGAAACCTCAAAATATGGTTCGGGTTTAGGTATTGCAGTTTGATAGAATAAAAATTGGACTTTGAATGAGTTTACTATATTGTATATTGATATACAACGAAGATGGTCCTAATTATAATATTTTCCTCAATAGGTTTCTTGGCGTTAACGTGTTACTGAACAACCATGGTATCTGTAAAATAGTCGACTTACCAGGAAACTTCAGCCCGTTAGAATTACATCTCATGGACTACGCTGTTATGAATCTCAAATACAACGAGGATTTAGCAATGAACTGGTACTGCGATTATATGCATGCGGAATGTCAATTGGGAATGATGGGAACGAAAACTCAATTCTTCGACACGAAAACAAAGTATCCAAGGGTGCTAGAATGCATAAAAGATATGGCGTAAAGTTGCAAAATGTGTATATGTGAACTTATTAAAAAAATATGAATATATCTAAAAATAAAAAATTCGGAGAGCGCTTCACTATTAATTTGAGTTGTCACTACAGCCACAACGTGCGGTTAATACATTTTGTCACAATATGGCTTGCTAAATCATTTATGAGCTTATCGGTCTGTCTTGGCCCAACAGCTGCGGTTATGAGCTATAAACTCCCTCATAAACACCTAATCATTGCTCAGTAAGGTATAATCAAAAATACTTAACGATGTTTGGTCCTCTACTAGTGTTAAATATCTCATTAACTATACCTCATAGTTCTAAACTTTATCATAACGGTGCCTTTTCATTCAACGTTCGTTGTTCATGTTTAATGTATTTTTTGACAGTTGAACATGAGAGCAAGCCAAAAATAACTCCACCTTTTACATTCCACGCAACCTGAATTCATACCCAGCTATTTGAATTTTATCCAATTATTTTTGTAGGTCACTGTACGCTAGAGCATTCGTTAGTATCTGAGAATAAAATCTCGATTGTTGTCCCAAATGAGGCGAAGAATCGAAAATGTCTTTTGAAATTTCCAGGACGACTATTTTATTTTCACTGTTGAGATATCAATATGCTCTTTCAATCCTTTTACCAATTAAATAATATTTTTGATAATTTCGCCCCCACATAATTCTCCTTTTTATAAAAGAAAATGATGTCGTCCGCTAACTTAGGCTTGATTTCCCAAATAATTTGCTAATCATAAATGTACCCTTATGGTATATAAAAAAAAAAACAAGTATAACTTTCAAAGATACTTTTTAAGACGCAAAATGGAAGCAAAATTATTCATAATAATATTCAAAAATATAAATAATTAATGCTCGTGATGAATAGGTCTCAATTTTACGAAAGAAAAATAATCTAAGAATTTTTTTTTTCACCTTCATTATTTATTTGAAATGCTACCCATGCTTTATATATTATATTATCTTGTTCGATTCTTTTATAAAGATATTAGAAATGCATAATCAAAATCATCAAATTATATTCTTGGTTTATGTCATTTAAACTTGCTCTTGTAACATCACACCGTATATTGTACCTTCATTTTCATTCTTTACCCACCAGCTTTTTTTACATACAAGATACACACAAGTACACAAGTGCATATCAATCGCGATGTCACTCAGACATTAAGGTAGCTTTTTGCATGTCATTTAATGTTTGCGTATGCTTAGTTTGTCCGTCTCAAGTTTGCTATTAAAATAAGGAAAAGCCTGTTGTCTCTTTATAATGTTTTATATTTGTTTATATAATCAGTTTCCGACTTCTATATGTAATGTAAACTCGATTATCATCAAAATAACTGAATATAATACACATTTGGTAACCCATCCTTTGTATACTTACAAATTATTATATTTTTAAAGTTTATAGTTACGGGCAGTTTGGAGAGTAGGGCGGTTTTTCTCTTGTAATAAGATACATTTTACCTTGAAATCTGAAACGAGAGTAACTATTATAGCCAAAAAAAATGAACGAATAACTTATGTATTTAAACATTTTGCTATAGAACTTTTAGATATGATTTGAGATCATTGTATTTAATACTATAGATATATAGAAATTGTATGTAGAAATAATACTGATCTATTTTGATCTATCTTATACATATTAAAGTATTGTTAACGGACAGTCCTATAATACTTGCGGCATCATCACACATTCTTCCACCGTCCTAACTCTTGACAGGAAATGCATGTGCAAATTATATTAGCAATTATTATAAATCCGTACAACATCAAGCGTCTGGTTTACTTTAAATGCGACGAAAAAACGTCCGCAGTTCTTTAAAAGTTGATGAAATAAATTTGATTGTGGAATACTGTGACGACTCTGGAAGATTTTTATTTAAATTGTTCCCGGACGAAATTAAGTCTAGCATAAGCTAATTAATTAGTCGTCCAGAAATTATTGTTCGTCATATTATTAATTTTTTTATTGCATACATCAGTTTTCATAATTTTTGCCAGCAACAGAAACGTCCGAATGTACGAATGCCATTATTATAATATATATTAAGACTGACACCGACATTTTTTAGAACTCAATCAGTCCTTATGTATGTTAGCATACTCATGTTTTCACCTTAAAACGCTAAAAATTATAGTTATTTAATATTTCCATTTTATAATTAATGCAAACGACATTTAAATGTGTCACCGTATATAAGAAGTTAAAGGTGATTTTATACATTTATTTGATATGACTTGTAAGTAGTAAGAATATAATAAGTACTGATAATGAACTGCTACGCTATACCGAACTATTGCAAGCTATGTTGTTTGTCTCACCCTCGCTGGGCTCCGAAGCCCATGTACCCGTCAACCTTAAATAGACAAGAAGAGTCGCCGTTTGTGAAATTTCTGCAAAGCGTCGCTGGAAACGCCGTAGGCTTCATCACAGACTCCACATACAGTCGCCATGCACGATTGTGGCTACAACCATCTGAAATATTGATATGTTAAAATATACTTCAGACCATTATAGCATCTATTCATTTTTATTTGTGTATTCTAAAATTTTAAAACACTCTGTATTAATAGAGCCTACGTTTCCTTGGGAAACCAACATTCCCAAAGACCATGCCATCAAGGTCGATGAGTATTACGAGCTCACTAACGAACTGACAAGGAATAGAAGTGGGAGCGAGAGTTATAACAGCTAAATCCCTCTTATGACCTACAAAAATACTTGGGCCTGTCCAGAACTGACATCAATTTATTCTTATAACGTACTTCATAGGCAGCCCTAGTAGGTTCCTTTTAAATTTGGTTAGGTAGAGAGACGAGCTTGGACGATGTAGGCGAACGCTTAACGCACTTTTGATAGGGACCCCTTAAAACTACACCTGGGTCGCAAGTCCCAGAAATTCCCATGAATCTTGAGGAGTTTCTCACCCTGTAGATCGTATTAATTAACTGGCTCGATTAATAAATAATTTTCATTATATAACATATATTTCAAATGTATATTCTTATATTTAATATGTTTATTTTAGTTCTTACTATAATATTTTGAACACCAGGATCATCATTCTTAAGTATGGTCTAAATATTAGCAATTAGAATGTTATTATACTTCTTAATTTTTTTTTTTTGAGCAAACTATTCGAAAAAAGTATGCATTTACAAATTATGTGCCATAAATGAAACATTTAAATATTAAATGAAAGTGCATCTGAATTTAGACCTCCATTATTACCAACAAAATGGCGTTCAGTTACAAATGATTTCCTCGGGATTGTAACAGGGTATATCTCGAGATAACTAATCTCCATTGACAGTTGGACAAGACGATCAATCTTTGGAGCCGAGCCAAGAGGTTAAGTTTCAATGTTACTTCCAAATAACTTATATAACCGACCAAATCATGTAAATTTAGGTTAATGTATCAAGAAAATATTATTGTTACATCATAATATAGAAATGTATTTCTTTAATTTAATTGTTGGAAGTATATGAAAAAAAAAATCTAGAGATAAACAAAAAATCTAGATGGAGGTTAAGTAAAAATGTTTTTATATTCCCGACTGTATAATATTATGAGCTCAATTGCGTGACGTGTTTTAGTCCAAATAAAACGTTGCCATTTTGTGATAACCTGCTATTCAATTTCGTCCTTCGGTCCCAGAATCCGGATGACGTCAGAGCATCGATCGCTCAGACTCGCGATAATAAAACGTTGTTCCCAAAAACATTTAAGGGCACCGAAATGACATTTAAATGTCGTAGGGTTGAACCATAGGAAGAATACCAATAGCCTTACCTTATATATAGTTTATTATTAAAATGTTTTGCACAAATTTCTTTAATGTTATCTTCGGATAGTTAAAATTATTAAAATTTCAAATATACAAGTTACTTGCAAATAAGCTTTCATATTTCGCTTCGCTTAAATGTTTCGGGGAACTTTGATTCTGTCTCAACAGGACTATTATGCAGAAATCTTAAAGCAATTCCAATTTAAGCTTATTAAAAAAGTGTCTCAGAACTGAAATATGCAATTCACGTCATAACACATTTTTGTAAAGAGATACTTAAAGTGCAAAGTTCTGTGCACAATAAATGATACCGCTGAAAATATTAGTGTCGCTATTCAAAGAAAAGCAGAAGTCTTTATGAGTGTACTAACAACCATCGTCTTTAAAATTTTAATGTTGGATCATAAAGTAACGTGGAAATGACAATGAGATGATAGAAAACGTATGGATTTAGCTTTAAATATATGAAATGTTCATACTTACAAAAATAACTGAGCTCGTTATTTTTTACAAGCTGATCGATCCAACATCCCGGTTGAATCCACAAGCCTGGATTGGGATAAAAGTCTACATCCCCTATCGGCGTCGGAAAACCAAATACACCAGGGTTTGTGTGTATTATGTCAACAAACAGGGCGTCCCCTTTAGCAAGGTGAGCATTCTTGCCACCAAAACTATACCCAGGATACGCTGGGTCCAAACCTTGAACATTATTATTAGTATTCTTTGCTATTAATATATTCAGAAAACATTTGAAAGTACTTGTTAAAATGATTATAGTTTGAAACACCACATACTCGTTATCCCGAAATATATACATATGTGTACATTGTATAAGATATAACTATTTTAACATATTTCTATAAGGATAACATAATTAAACATCAGCATTCATTACAATGGAGTATAAATATAGTTAAATTTGACAATAAATCATTGCATATTTTAGTTATTTGAAAATATCTTCTACAAAACTGTTTGCCATATCAATAAAATTCGCTTATATCACCTACGGTTTCTATATCATTATTATTTGGAATTTAAAACAAAGTCTGCATGTCGCAACATTATCCGTTATTGACGTGATTTTCTTCCAAACTAACTTCTTGATAGCCACAACACCACTTAAAGAGCCAATAAAACTTTCAACTCACAATATGAACAACTCTTAAGCCTTCGAAAACAATATTAAGTACATTTTTTTTCAATTCAATTACATTTTTTTTTCATTACATATATATTTAATGTTCCCGTAATCATAATTTATATCAAGTAACCTAAATTATAATTATGATAATTAACATCAAAAGTAATAATTTAATTATTTATTCATGTGAATTATTATAATATAATTCAATTGTAATTGAAGTTAAAGAAAATTAAAATTTAAAGATCCATTATCATAAAATCGTAAAAAAAAATAATCAAAATCAAATAAACTAACATAAATTATAAATGACGATAAATGAATTATTTTTTATCACTAATTATTATTATACCTGTTATTCTTCCAATCCTTAAACCGCTGGATTTGAGATATTTCCCAGCGAAGCCTGCAGCCTCTGCACCTAACGAAAAGCCTATTACGTAGAGAGACTCGGCCGGAATACCGTTAGAATTCAGGAAACTTATAAACTCCGCCAATCTCTGGCCCATATACCGTGTGTTTTTAACCGCCGTCAAATACCTAAAATTACAAAACAGTAACATTTTTTTTAACCTGAAAAAAATCTACTCACAGATAAAAATTGTGTAATAAATTAAGAATAATAAAAAAAAAATATTTGAGAAATGTTTGTTCTAACCTTTTAAACTCTGCCAATTTAATATTCCAATGAAAAAATTAATTAATTAAATGTGCATAAGAGACATAGCGAGCCATAAAAACAACAATTAAATTTTAATTGCATGCATAAAATAGTATTGTTTCAATGATATCTAAAATTTTAAGAAGTTCGATATGCAAATTGCAAACCGAAGCTAACTCATTGACGTTTGAACATTATCTAAAATAAATTCATAAACCGCTATTCCATTAAAAATATAACAATAGTCCGCCTCATAATTTTGCGGTTAGAGCCATAGATGTACCTTAACAAGAATTCTATTATGATCCCATAAAAAAAGATTCTGTAGGAACATCAGTTTAAATTGTAAATAAAAATATAAACCTTGTTTTTAATGAGCATTCTTAAGAATATGAATAGTCTGCGTGATTTATTTTATCCCGCAATAAAAATACATGTCATTCCACTCAGTATTACTTATGATAAGTAGTCCTTTAACTTCATTTGTTCGAGCTGGCGAGGACATAACTAATGGAAATAGCACAGTTCAGATTCATATTACAACTTCATTTCACATTTTGCATGCTGGCTGATTTGATTATCGTAAAAAAACTTTTTGTTGACAACAAAAAAAAAAAACATTAATTTCACTAACTAGTTATGCCACTCGTTTAGATGAATTGTAAATGTAATAATAAATGAACACCAAGCAAGCCAAATGGCATCACATAAATTTAAACAATTGGACTGTTGCCTTAACAGCCTGTCGCATATACATATATTATCTCTGCAACTCTACCGTTAAGTAGTTAATACGCGTAAAATTAAAAGTAAATTTAAGAAATATCTTATTCTCCCGAACCCGCAAAGAGGGGTGTTATAAGTTAAACGTCTTGTGTGTCTGTGTGGCCACGTGACTAAAACGGAACGACCAATTTTGATGCGGTTTTTCTCACTTGAAATTCAGTTTCTTCGCAATATTTGGCATATTGACTCAGCATGATCAGAGTATCAGCTCTATCAGCTAACAATTATTTATATTATTTTAGATTACTCACCACGGGAATACAATGAGTCTGGACCAATCAACGCTGATAAAGTTGTAATCTCGTCTCAGAAAAGCTGAAATGTAAAAATGTCAACAAAAAAAATATTACGAAATTCATGACAGTTTTATTGTATGAATGTTATTTTTCTCACTGGTAATTAATCTTATTCATATACATCATATTTCCTGTGTTGTAACATATTTTCATATAAAACACACCTCGTCTCATAGTCGTCGAACTGGGCCCAGTCACAGCCTCGGAGAAACCGAATAAATAAATGACAGTCGGCTTAGTTGGGTTAAATGGAGTGTCGGCGAGAGCGGTGGCATTCCTTGGGTAAATGATGTTGTATTTGATCGGATTAGACCTGAAATGAAATTAATATACAGCATGTTAATACTATATAATTATCTATTATACATCTCCAATCTAATATAGAAGTGACGTAAGAAAAGTATTATAAAAGCTAATATCATTATGTAAGTGTATAGATAATAATTCTTGATGATTAATCAAATGGGACATTTGTTCTTTAAACTGCATTTCTTATTGTGTTTCGTTGTTAATACTTGATACAGTCATCGCTAGTTGTACTTGTGGAATGGACCGCTGCTGAGCCTCTTGGAATCTTTGAATAATAGGGACCTCGCAATCAATTTACACACAGCAGTTTTTTTGCTTCAACAATCGTAACTGACAAACATTCATAATATGTAAATTATGAATATGTAATATATTGTGATAATAAATTTAAAAAAAACTTTTTCATCTTATTAGGTAATTTTATATAGATTGATTTTTAAATTAATTCTCATTCAATTCATGCAAGTGCAATGTATCGAAAATTTAAACAAATTTAAATTCTATCTATGTAATTAATTCAAATAGGAATTATATTCAACCATGTAATTTGTCTATTCTATATAGAATTGTGTATGTACCTTATAATTTTCACTATTTAACTCATAATAAAAACATATAAAACTGGCAATGCGAAAAGATTGCCATATTAAAAAATAAAAGAAAAACTCGGTAACAGATCTGTCAATGTCAAATAGATGAGGTGAGTTTTGTCAGAAATCCTAATCACAATAAACAATATCCTCATGAGAGAGTGAGAGAGAAACAGAGAGAGAGACAATATAAACTCTCCTACGTCATTCTTATTAATTTTTTTTCATTAAAGTAGATAAAAAGCGTTGCCCATTTTTTATTCAATAAACTAAATTAGTTCTGTAATGTGACAAAATAATATGAATGTGAATATTAACTCTTCATAAATTATAGTAAGAGCATTGAAACTTAAAATAATTCTTGATTAATTGTACGGAGATTTAAAAAATCTTTGATATTTTCCTATAAATAGTCAGCTAGCTAAATTACTTGGAAATTAAACGACAGAATAAAATTATTATCTTATAATTGATGATGGACTACCTCGTATATAGTTTATATTGTATATCTATATCGTCGTCGTGAGGACAACACGCGCTACAGTCACCGACGGGTGCTGGCATAAAGCATACTTGAGTGATGCCTGAAAAATAATAAGGGAATATTAATATTAATGATAATATTAAATGGAAAATAAGTTTATATGAAATTGCTTACATAATATTATTACCGTCTGGTATAAATAAGTGATATACTTTATTTAAAAATGTGAACGATATATTTTTATGCATTACCTGTATTAAAACCTGAGAGAGGCGTTTATTTTAAACCAGTCCATATATAAAATCGGTGTAAATTCAATTTAGTGGTGCAACAGAATCGTTAAAATCATTTAGTCTACATCACGTCTATATAACATTTTGTTATTTATTTCGATATATAAACTTAATCATGTATACATAAATCCCTAGAGACTTGTAACAGAATTTTTTTATATATGATAAGCCGAGGTAACAATGAGCTCGTATTTCTGCACAAGTGCATTTAAACAATTGATTTATTATTTCTGGGATTGTATTGTATGTATATTTTTTTATTCAATAAAAATAATAGCATCATTTATATCGTCAATATTTCTTCGCAAGTATTAAAAATCTTGTCATTCAAAAACGTTTAAATGTGATGAAGGAGAAAATTATTACAATTTTAACCATACTTCAAAATGAAATAAAAGTTTGAAATAAAAGCGTTTATCAAGTAAAAGCAAATAAATGACAGTAATTTTTTTTACGTCTATTTTGATTATTTTTTTTTTGTTTAATTTTTTTTTTGGCCAGAATTCTTGTACCTTTTGAAAATGGTTCGTAGTTTATAGTCTGTGATATAGATAAAAAGAACTTGATAATTTTATAAAATTCTGTAATCCGTTTTTTTTGTTTTGTTATTATTAAGTATTCAGAATATATTGATATTGACTACCTTCATACGAAATTTTATTAAAATAAACTTTTTAAATTATGCATTTTTATTATTATGTATTGATTAACAAAAACGTGGACACAAAAAACGTAAAAGTCATAGAATATTCATATTTTACTAGCATAATTAATGGTTGTGCCTTTTTTATCACAGATAATAAAATTAATTTTAATTAATTATAAAGGCAAACGTAAAACTTCTAAAATTAGCTGCTAAAAACATACAATTAAATTTTGAATAATATTTTTCACTCTCTGTGTCTTGGTTGCCCGCTTATAGACATTCTAATAATTTTGTCATATTTAAGAAGAAACAAAAATTTAACTCAAGTAAAATCTAGATTGAGTAATTTTAACAAGAAAATATTTTTAATGTGGGTACAATTTACAAACCCTTTTTTACCCAGCAATACGAAAACAGACGAACAAATAATAAATAAATTAATAATTACCAAACAATTTAAAATGCGAGAGTTAAAACGTGTCATTTTTTTTTAAACGTAATACTTCACGTCACATAATTGTAACTTTTTTTATCTATTCTTCACATATGTATTAAATATATTTTTATTGAACTTTTAATTTAAATTATAATACCTGTTCCTACAAAGTATAATTCACACAGATTTCTGAACAACATAGTCTCAAACTGTCTAAAAAAAATCGTATGCACAAACATATAGTAGCCTATTTTTTTTTTCTCACCACATAATGAAAATTACAACTAACGTGAGCAAGTAAACTAAAACTAATTTTATCAGTGCTAATAATGTTTTAAACCAATTTCTTAATTATTATAATGCAGGCTAATATCTATTAATTTACATGAGCTTACCAATAAAGAAGGACATCAAATGACATAACGCTGGGTTTACATACATTGTAAAGCCGCTTACACAATGTCCAATATAATTTCATGAATCTATCGCAGCTGGCTCAGATGATATATAAAGATTCATAGGCACATTATGATTTATTTATCTAGCCGCTCTCAAGAATGTACACATGCTCACTGCAAGCAGAACTCGGAAACTGAATATTATATACATGTATTATCAGCTGATTTGTTGTTTTTTTTTTTTTTCATAAATTACACACGTCACTCACTGTAACCTTCGACGAGGACGATTCGCAATGTTATTATTTACTCGCTACCTAACGTTAACGTTTATTCATCAACTGGCTTTAAACTCGCACCGTTCCTACGGCTTACTGTTGGGCAATTGTTATTTATATTTCATTATCCGATAGCAGATTATCCGTAGAATTGCAACAGAACCGTACTACCTTTAGCAAAAGTGTCGTTTCGAGAGTTGTCTGTATTGTGGCGGAGGAAATGCGGACATGCTGTTCAGTAGGTTGATATAATAAGAGTTGTATTTTATAGCAATTTGTGTAATATGTTGATAGGAATTATCCATTGTGTTCAGATCCGATGGTAATATATGAAATCTTGGTTTTCTGCAGTATTGTTTTTAATTTGATAGTAATAAAAAATAATTTTTATTATGAATTAAAGTTGACTTTTTGTATTTTATTATTTTTTTTTCTCTCAATGATTAGTCTCGTTCTGTGAATTTTATATTTTACAATATTTTTTATTCCAAATAGCATGGACCTAAAAATATGTGGGCAGTTTTTGAAAATGATGATTTTAAATTAGGTCTATTGCTTAACATTATACTTTTATTATGAGATTATGTAATTAACTTAAGCAAATATTGTTTGTGAGATAAAAATTCTACTTTAAGACCTAAAATTTCATACAACATTTGAAGTATTTTACATAAGTTACCACTACGGTTACTATTTTAATAAACATTTTTTATTCATTTTTAAGCCTATCTAATTGGGCCTCTTTAGACTAACTGGACGTATACTTTGGACTTACTTAGAGGAAAAGAATAGATATAGTCCATTTTGTATCACAACATCCTGTCGGTATGTTAATAACTAAAACTGCGAGTGTTTGTGAACATAATATTTATGAATTATTTATAATCAATAAACATTCAATCTGAGATTACATCTCGCATATATATTGATTCTACATTAGCGTAAAATATATCGAAACGTACATTGCTTCAAAGTTAAGGTTATCATATAACATAAAATATCGATTTATAGAAAAAAGCCATAAAATCTATTTATTTTTGTATAAGAAATTCCATTCTAAATATAAAATCTCACTAACTGTTTTATAAGTGACTAGTAGTATTTGTGACCAGAAGTAAGATAGGGCTTAGCAGAATGCTACCATGATTTTATTATTGCGTGTCAAGAAATTAACAAATAAAAAAAAAGACAAAAATAAAGTTAACTAGATTCTATTTTCGTTTTTATAAACAAAGGAAAAGGGTCGCCAGTAATTTATGAAGCTCACCTTTAAAAATCCCAAAGAGCATAGGAAACGGTGTTATGACCCAGTTGCTGTATCATAAAAAATAATCTTTTGCTATGGCGAAGAAAAATAATATCGTGAGATGGCTTGGCTTTTTCATTGTATAAATATTCTTGTTCACAGGACAAGTTGCTCAATAAACTGGAGGAAAATGAACCAGAACTAGCCTCGTCACCAGAGGAAGAAGTATGCTCCTTTCTATAAAATATTTTAATATAAGAAAATTTCAACTATCTATTATTAACACTTGAATGACTTCGCCTTGAAGATTTTAATTATGTTTTATTCTATTAAACACATTTCTTTATTCAGTTACTTAGACTTGTGAACGTGATATCCTATTTGTTTTGTACGAGAGTCGAGACATTTAAATGTTAGCTCGTTGCTTAAAATTTTTTTCTGTTCTGGAGTACTTCAATATAAACTTTTAAGATACAAATATTATTTTTTTACGAAGTAATAATATCAAAGAGGAAATTAAAATTTAATTAATCCGACTGTGTTTAAAGCGAGATGAAAGAAATGAAATTAAGTAGAAAAATCGTTGAGTAGCAACACCGTATCTGAATGAAAAAAAAAATTGTTTTTGATTTTAATTACATGTTTATATATAATGCTATTAATTGTTATTTAGTGTGTTATATGTGTGAACGCAAAAGCGACGATGCAAACGTCTCCGTGTGGCCACCGCGTTGTCTGCCGGAGGTGCTTCGTGAAAACCATTCAGATGGCGGTCAGCCAACGGCTTCTGCCACTCCGCTGCGTCATCTGCAGAGCCAAGATACTGAGGCTGCGGCAGGCCCCGCGTCTTGTCACCAGCAAGAGTTGGCAGGTGCGACTTTACCCATTATATTCAATTGGGTTTCATATATCCATTAATACACTTAATGGATATACAACATAATATATTCACGAAGCAAATCATTAATAAAGTAAAATCTACATTGATAGTACAGCAGTATCATGTAAAATTTAAAATTTCATCGAGATAATAAGTGACAATTGTTCAACTAGGTAATATTAAGGTTTTAATGTTAGTTATGTCTTGGAGGTATAACAAAACATCCAATAATTAATAGGTATCGAGTGGAAGCGGTAAGACCTGGGGCGTGCCTGGATCTGTTTCGTCTTACTCCGTGGGCGCGAGATCGGTGCCAGCCTCCGCCTCCTTATATTCAGTTACCAGCGGAGAATCTTCTCTTTCTGGTATGATCATTGATACTTAGTACTTTAGGAAGCATTTTTGGAACAGAACCAAATATATATTTTTAATAAGAATGACGATATCAGTTTTCATAAAAGGAAAATTCAATGTTAACTATAATATTGAACGTCGAAATATCAACATCATTCAATAATTGGTTTGTTGAAAGAACAAACATTTTATAATATGTATATTCAAAACACCAAAGGCTTTTCAACTACAACTGCTCTCCTAACTTCTCATATATAGTTAGTCATAAAAAAACATAATGATGAGCAATAAATAAAGACAACATGAAGGAAAATTAAGAGTCACAATTAGTTTAATTCCATAAATTAATTATTTTCATTTCAGGTGTGTCTTCCGTCTCGTCCAACAGTGGCAACACCAGCTCGAACAGTTGTTCAACTAAGTTATGTGGTGGAGCAAAGTGTGGGGGCGCTTGTTTGGGTGCTGTGCCCCGCGTGCCCGTAGCTTCCGCCCCTCCACGAGCTAGACAACCAGCTTCGAACTCATTGAGACGATCCCAGCATCACAGCATGAAGGTAAAATTTGTGTACCGATTGTGTTTTTTTTTAAATTACTATTTCATTTTATAGTGATCTTATCTCAGCGTTATATGAAGATATTAGTGTTATATTCATTCAATAAGGTCATTTTCTTTTAAAGGCACGTCTGCAAGAATATCAAGTCCACAGCTACACCGGTGGTCCGGTTGGAGAGCCTTCGGGTAGACTGCCGCCCATTCGGGAGTTTCAAAGGGAATTTCGTGAAGGACGTCGTGAAAGCGCCCAGGCTGCATCAGCCTCCACTAGAATAAGGTAATCTTATTGTACACGAAAAACAAACTATAAAAGATTACATAACAATTAACACTACAGTAACATATTGAGTGTTGAAAGTGGAATAAAATAGCAAGTTTTTTATAAAACGATATATAAAAATGCGGTTAATATGGAAATGTCTCTAATTTTTAGGTGTGCCCAGAAGATTGTTACGCAACTGGAAACATCCCCGCAAAAAAATAAACAACACTTTTTCCGGCCCCTAAAACCATCAAATAAAGACGACCCGCCTAAATCTAGAGATCATAGCAAAGAGACTGATAAGAAAAAAGAAAACCCCAAAACAAAACCCCAAAAAGACGACAAGAAGAAGAAGGAGAACGAAGAAAATACAAAACAAGGTGATAAAACTAAAAAAGACGAGAGTGTTGATAATAAAAAAAATGAATCGGCTGAGAAGAAGAAGGAAGAAAAACTAAGACTTAAAGCAGAGAAAGAAGCTAAGAAACAAGCTAAGGAAGAGGAGAGACAAGCGAAGCTACTGGCGAAAGAAGAAGAAAGACAGGCTAAGCTGTTAGCGAAGGAAGAAAAAAAGAAAGCCAAAAAAGAAGCAAAACTTGCAGCGTTAGCTGAAAAAGAGAAGAATAAATAATAAGAGTAGAATGTTGCATAGCATTCAAATTATTATGTATTAGAAACTAGCCGTCTTTAGACAGTAGATCAGGAACGGTAAAATAAAAAATTTATGAATATTGTAAATTCATAAATCTAGAATATTAATAAAGTACTGTAATTTATTAGCATGACTTTATTTGTATTTTTTTATTTTATTATTTATTACCATTACTTACTATAAAATTCAGGTTCTAAATAGGTATGTAAGTAAAGAAATATCGGTTATTTTACGAAGTAGTAGTGTTGCTACTATCAATATATTTACTCAAAATATTATATACAGTGTTACCAGAACAAAAGTTATAGTTTAAAATAATAAAAAAAATAAAAGCAATGTTATATGAAAATGTTGGGTCATATAATTGGAACTCTTAAAACTGCGAAGACTGAACGAATGAGAAAAAGACGCCATATCGTTTTGTAATTTGTGTGTAACAGTTGTAGTTAAGATCTCGGTGCAATTTTGCCAAAGAATTTATTTAAAACTGATGAAACTCGATCCAACTGATTCTTGTCTCGTAATTAATTTGTTAGTAGGAAGCTAGATATTTTATTTCTATAATTATTTACGCTTCTTATTGCATCTCCACTGAAACTTCAGGTAGCTAAAATAATGATTTGATTTAGCGTTACCCAGTTCTGTCAAAGCGAACTGTTCGCAAGGTCATAATGTTAATATTAAAATTGTAGAATCATATCAAGTTGAGTTAGCGTAAAATTAGGTAAGTGTTGAAATTTCTTTTATAAGATTTCCATTCGAATCTATTGTCAATCGTTAGAAAATTCCTGTAAAATAAATAACAATGTTACTTAAACTAGTGTTTTATTACCACTTTGATATATCTACGACTGAATTAAAATTACAACCCTAATATAGAAATCTGTTCAGTCACTAAAATAAAATTTTCTTGCATTTACCGTTTACAGACGTCTACTTCATCATGGTAGTAAATTATCACTTACTTGTTTATCGTCGTTTAAGATACATAACAATTAACAATATATTGTAGTACCTACATAATGTATTGCCACTATTGCATATAATATTCTTATTTTACTTGCAATATTCAACGTTCATTTGACGTGTATTCGAGTTAAAGATTTTAATCTTTAAAGAAAATGGAGGTTAGAACAGTTATCCTCAACAGTATAAATGTATGTTCTAATACTTGAACCGGTAATTTACTTTAATCAATGGTTCATTAATTTTATCTAAATATCTGCCGACATAGTTTCATTTTATTCCTTATTATGTGTAATATTGAAAAAGAATTGTTGGCTAAAATATCTCTTGTTACCATACCGTCATTTGTATCGTGACCGACTTCAACTTTACATATTTTTTTTACGTGTACCCATAATAATAGTCAATCAATCAATCACTCTGCTGATTTAATATGATTTTTAATGATAAGGCTGAGCCAAATCCATAAACCTGTGGAAAAAGTCTTATAAATTCTGATACAAAACAGCTAACTGGGTATCAGAATTTATCAGTTAAAAAAAATATTTATAAGATTGAAAAAAATTTCTGATACAGATTTCTATAAGAATCTATCAGTTATGAGAATTTATGAGACCGTTTCCACAGGGAAATCAAAACACTATGTAAACCAAACGAATATTTAGGTAAGTCTAATTTTTTAATTCATATTTACAGGCAACATTATTTGTCGTAATTTTAAACGAATTTAAATCTTAAATAATTAATGTAACTTATCATCGCCAAAACTAAGATTTGTGATTTAACATAACTGAAAATAAATAAGTCAGTTTTAGTTTATTCGTTTTATGAGAAACTCATATTAGACACTGTTTTTAAATAATTTATTAGGAAAAAGATTATTCGTCGAACAGAAATTGGGATATTTTTTTCATGTTTCTATACGGTTAACGTTAGTAAACATAAAAATAAAACTATAATTCTAACTGTCTTCGTATAATTTAATTTAATCGTACAGTTAGACTGGCCCAGTTAAATTCACAACTGTTTATGAGTTAGGTTTCTTTCAATATATTTCAACAAGGTTCACTTAGTTAAGAAGCAAAGCAATAAAAATAAATAAATTACTTAATGTCGTTGTGTTGGATGATTATTTATGACATCACAATAAATCTTTACACGTTCCATTATTAACTTTGTACTTAGTTCTTAGAAAGATTACACGAAGTTATCTGTAAATTGAATTCTAACTTATGGAGATTGATGATAACTAATACGATTTAAATTGAAGTCAAGATCCATAGAAAACAGTATTAGTAATAATGGTTTTTAATGTTTATTTTTTTTTAACATCACCTCACGTCACTATTGCATGTCGCATTACAGCCGAGAGCTAAGAATGAATAATGTTAAGGGCGGTCATCAGAGCAATAAAGAATTCTTATTTTTCTTCTGTCATATTTATGTATACTCCAGTAGCGTGGATAGCAGATTATTTAGCATATATATTCTCACTCGTCACTACAATTGCTCTATAATACTATCTTCATGAATATTAAATTTATAAGAGTACTATATTAAATTTAAAACATCACTGTTTTAAAGCAGAAATACTATAAATACTGCCTTTACAGGCTAAAGAAAAAACTTTTGATTCAATACATTTTATGTCTACTAAATATTTCTCTTTTATCTTAATAGGAACCTAAAAAAAATTCAATATATGTTTATATTGAAAGTAGTTAATATATATGACTAATTCAATGAATGTTAACCTAAGTCTGACCCTTAACTGGTTAAGAACAAAGCGTGTGTCAAAACTACAAAATTTTTTCTATGGTGAGCACAGACTACATGCAGAAATAATGTCAAAAATTATAAAGGCAGTTATTACTATGGAGGTTGATTAACGTAAGTAAACAAATACTGTATAAAATCAAAACAAAACATATACAATATAAAAAATAAAACTGTTCTTGGACATACAATATTTATAATGTCGATATAAATTTTGCTTAAATACATATTCTAACTCCAAGGGACAGAAGATTTATTTCCGTGTGCTCTAAAACCATCCACATTCATTTTAACATATGAATTAATACAACAAAACCTGTTTAAATAAAAAATAGTCTCATTTCACATCATTTATTGCAACAATTAAATGAAATTTAATCACAATAAAAATTGATCGCAAACGAAAAATCCAAATTTTTAACTTATCTATGGCATTACTATACAACTTCTAAATAAAATAAAATCGTTTGAGGCGATTATTCATCATGATTGTCACCGATGCGGTCATAAATTTCATCGCCGACTTGTTTATTCACACGGAGGTATTTGTTAACCATGGGCCGGTAGTAGTATGCTTGATAATCGTTCCTCTCGGCCATTTTCTGAGTCACCATTTTTTCTAGAGCCCTAAGTTTTACCTTCTGGGCCTCCTCATCAATATAATGCATGAATTTTTCATAGTCCTGTAAATTAAAATAACAAACAATATTACTAATAAAAAAAAGTTTTTTTTTTTTTATAAGACCTCTGTTGATGACAACTTTTTTAAGAGAAATTCTCATAATTAGATTAAATTAATTCAGATATTTCAACTTTAGGGAATTAAATATCGAGCTTTATTCACTATAAAAACGGAGGTCTAAAATACAGTAATGGACATATGTATATACATGTTCATGTACTTTTACGGTTGTATAACTCAAGATACTTTGCAATCACTACATATATTTTTACCCTATCATATCATACCATATTTTTTTCCTTACAAAATTATAAATGTTTAAATAACTTATAGCGATTTAATATTCTGAAATTCTAAATAATAATTTTATCTAAGCTAAGTGTTTCCTTACAATTGAAATATCATGTAAATTACAAATAACAATGTAAAATAATTACTATGACTAGCTACTGAACATTGACAGCTTTATATTGAAATGTTATCTAATACCATGAAGAATTGGTAATTAGGGCAAGGAAATGACAAGTCTTCCGTCATCACTTAGCATAAGACTTCCAAAACCTTGAATTCCGTCACAAGGATCTGAGGATTTGTCAGAAACGTAATGTACTTTAAAATAGTCGGTAAACAGTCATGTATCTAAATGAAAATATAAGTGTAAAAAGATTTTTAAATTTATAAAATTTCTCAGTAGAATTCCATTAAGAAAATGTTATTGGCTAAATTAAATAAACCTGCATCCAAAGCGTAAAAGATGACATATTATTTGGATTGATTGGTATCAATCTTCAATTAGAATAAATCATTTAACACACGAGACATATCAATAATTTTTATCACTAACTTAAACACTTGACATATATATAGGTATTTGTACTATTAGGAGCACTAAATTTTGTATTTACCTGCTGAGGATTGTTATGGATGTAGCGCGCAATAAATCTTGTTATGGGATGACGATGATACTCCCAATGTTTGGGCACATAGTCCTCCGGGATAGGGGTCAACTCAGCGGGACCGATGAACACATTGGTATAAAAGACGATTGCTCCTACCGGGATCAAACCTACCATTAGGTAGTAGTGAAACATATCCTTGAATTTGTGCCATTGCCACCTAAAATTTAATAGTTGTATAAATGTATTTCAATTGAAATGTCGTGTAAAAATTGGTTAGATAATCACTAATGTCATTATACCTTGATGGCTGCAATACCATACTTTTATGTCCATGATCCCCATTTAAGGTTTTTGCTAGTGAGAAATTCACATTTTGGATTAAGTTTGTTGATTTTAAATTATTTTTAAAAAGGTTAGTGCCGAAAGATCGGCCCAAAGCACTCCAGGAAACCATTTTCAAAGATTTTATTATGAAAATAGTGACATTGACAACGATAAAGTATAAAAGCGATGACAGTTGACGTATATATATATTTTTACTCTATAACTTTATAAGCCCAATTTCAGTTTTCAGTATTAATAAGTACTATGAATATAGAATTTATACAAAAAATATAATTTTAAGAAAAACTTAAGGTCTTATGAATTCAACAGCTAAAAAATTATCAAATTATAATTTAACTTTGCTATCATTTTTATTGGTTCTTGCTAAAATTAAAAACCTCTGAAATACGAATGTTATACTATGCTTAACAAAGTTAAAAGCAGGTTATATAAATAATTTTCTTTATAAAAATGATTACTTTTAGACAAATAATATTTTTAGTTCGATGTTAAATGCATTAAGTTAATAAAATATTTGTTTAATAGTATTAATCAGATCTATTTAATATGACCTGCTTAAATGTGAAAATTTATGGATTCAAGAAATAAAACATGTAAATGTCAATAAAACATTATTGAGCGCTTAATATGAATCCATTTGACAAAACTAAAATAATTATTCAATGATAATAACGCTGAAAATGCTTTTTTTTGCATACTGCAAAAAATTGCTACCACCTGTTGAAGTAAGCAGGAGTCAAAGAAAACTCCCGACAAGTGTATTGATTTTTCGATTGAGCATGCTCCGTGCAGCGATAAGCGTAACACCCACTCGTTTGTGAAACGCAGTTTGTATCACCATATTTAGTTTCCTCATTGACAATTATTTGAAATATTAAGTTTACACTCTTGTGCTCGAGTACACGAAGTGTATAAAAATGATTCCGGCGTTCCATTGATATGGAAGAACTGCTTCAAGACATATTTAGAGAAGCTACAGGGCCGAAGTTAAACTCATTGAAGAAATCATGTCAGGATGCATTAGGTATATATTTTTTTTTTTTTGGTAATTAATTACATATTATTATTTTAATAAAACTAAGCCATTACATTTCTTTATATTTTGTACATTTTTTTGGGTAGTGTACGTAATAGCTTTTTGTAACTATAAAATGGGAAGCTTTTAAATTATCTTAGGGAAACAGCAACAGATTGATTAAAAAATAATAATAATAAACGTAAGTGAAAAATACTACAATATAAAATAATAAAAAATCTTTAGAGGTCCTTTGCCTGCAAGAAAGCAGCAGGCGGGCATCATACGAATTGCGGCGGGCGTGCTTGTCGCCGCTGCAGATCGCGCTGGAAACCAAGCGGCCGCGCCTCGTCGCATTCGCACTCCAGGGGTTTCATGTACATATTTACTCTAAACGCATTTTTTGTTTTGATTTATTATAATAATAAATACTGTAATTTTTTTTTGATTATTTTAAGAAATTATTGCGAGACGATCGTTTTCACCGTGGTATCGAGCCTGAAGACGACTCGCTATGGATGCCATCACAATTGCTTTGTGCCACAACTTCTGTCATGTACCAGCTGCCCGATACTCAGGTAACATATTTACCTGTTTAATATATACATATGTTACTGTTTACCTATATTTTCTGTAAAACGTTAGCATAAAATCTGTGTTGATATAACGACTACGTAGGTCCAAATCTTCCGTATGTATCTGTCAATGGCGTTGTCGCCTCGGCGTACTCTGAACGGTCGGCTCTGTGTGTGGGCTTGTGGTCGATGCGGCGAGGCTGCGGGTTCATCTCCGCATGTGGCCGCGGCTGCACGCGCTGCTGCAGCACAAATGTTGAGGGCGTACTGTGCTCAGCTTGGTGAGCTTATACGAACAATAGAATTTTTAATAAAATGCTAGCGTATATATGTGGTAGAAAATTTATGAAAGATCAATGCTATTGTGACTGGGTTATTATAATAAACAATAAAATTATTGTTTATTTATATCCCGCCATGAGACATATATATTTTTATGGTCTACGATTTCATTTTAGATGAAGAATGTCAGGAACTCCTAGCCGAAGGTTCGCCCATTGGCAGGAACCATATAGTCGCAGTGGGTTGTTACAGCGAAGTTATACCAGTTATACAATATTTGTGCAGCAGACTCTCTGAGACGCAATTGTTAGTAAATGATTATTTATTTTAAATAGTACACAATACTGTTGAATAAAAGATATAAGACGTGACAATATTTTTTTATAATTGTAAATTACGTCGTTTTTTGCAGAACGCCCAAACAGAACCCATTAGCTCTGTTCTTTTTGGATTGTCTTCTAACTCTAATGTCTAGTCTGTCTGAAAGAGTAAGTGGAAATTCACACTTTACAACATTTCTTTGGCAGAAGTTTTGTCCTTCTCTCATCTCTTTTCTTGGAACTCCCAGGGTCGATAAGAATATAAAATCCAGGTAACATTACTTTTATGTTTACATACAGACATTTTATTTACGTATTAGAAATTATTCTTTGTTTCGGATTAAGGGAACACGAAGGTCACCTGGTTGATGATTCCGGTAGAGGCTCCGGCGCATTAGTTTGTGCTCCAAGTTTCAATAGCAAGCAAGCCAAAGCTATATACAGGTATGCCAATTTATACGAACTACTGCCCGTGTGACAGTAATACATGATTAATGTTCATTTGGACTTTGCGATTTACATATTAAATATATTAAACTACTTCCCCATCACTTATCTTCTTCAAAATGCTTAACAGAGTAGGCATACTATATAATAATCCATAGTCAACGTTAACCAGTGAAACCTTCCTTATGTCAACAACTCATAGTTAGCAACTAACTTACTAAAAATTATTTTCTTCCCAGTATTGCCAACCAATTAGTCCGTTTAGTTGGCTCGACGTCGAACCTGCGACCGGTCCTAGAGGCGTTATACCACCGTATGCTCCTGTACCCACCGGTACAGCACCGTGTCGAACCTCTAAGAAGCGCTCGCGAATTACTCTGCAACCCTCGAAGGCTCTGCCAGTTAGTGCTCATGAAGAAGACTGATGAACGGCATAGCGATGATATGGCGATTATAAGACTGTAGCTATCAATTGTAACTTGATCATAAAAGAAAATGAATAATTTTGACTCATAAATTATTGTATTGGTGATTCTAGAATAATGGACGGAATTGAAGAATGTGGACGAAGTGGCAATCCAGATATAGTGGCTGCGGCTGTTGAATGTGTATTTTCACTTTTGGATGCTTTGGAGAAACTTTGTTCGGGATCTATTGAATATATACCTAATGACGTAGCGAATAGGATCGTAAATCACTGGCCGCAATTACATGACTCTGATTATACTGGACCACTTACTTATCAGACATTAGCCAGATTGCCGAGTCCGTATAGGTAAGATTTAATAATTAAGTAATACAATTATTCGATTATATATTGGTTATTATTGATTATATATATATATCAATGATTATTATTTCAGAGATGTCGTTGCTGTGTTGCAAAGTAGTGAAACTAAAGATGACTCTTCTGGTGAGATTAACCTAATTATATTAAGAATATAATATTAAACCTGATTCTATGTTTATCTGTTTGTATGTGTTTCAGATACTTCTGGACCAGAAAATATGAGTTCTGGAAGTGAAGTTGAAGCTGATTCTGACGCTGATAACGTATTTCTTCCCACGAGAGCAAATAATCCATCGTCGCCAAAAACTGCACAAAAGGAAACCTGTAACGAGAAAACGAAAGCCATACCAAAAACCCTAAACCTGGGAAGGTAAGAAAGTAGGCAAAAAGAGAAGACTAATCAAAAAATATTATATACAAAAATATTTACTATTGTAATAAAGCGCACTCTAACATTCCAGATGCACAATAACGGAATGCAACGTTGATCTTGAAAGACACAACGCCAGGCAATTCGTGAAAACATTGCAAAATTCACTTCTGCCGAAGCTACTCAATCTTCGTACTTGCATCGAGGTAAGAATAGAGAGCGGTAAATAAAATATATGTCGTGGTGGCCTGAAGGTTAAAGGCCCGCCTCTCACACGTGAGGGCGCGGGTTCGAAACCTGGCAAATACCAATGTGATTTTTCATAGTCATATGTACTTTCTAACAGTATTTAGACGCCACTGACGGACGGTGAAGGAAAACATCGTGAGGAAACCTGAACTTATAATTTTAAATTATAAGATTGAAATCGCCAACCCGTCTTGAGCAAGTGTGGCGATTAATGCTCAAATCTTCTCCATGCGAGAAGAGGCTTTTGCTCAGCAGTGGGCTTCCGATAGGCTGATGATGATGATGATGATGATGATGAATAAAATATAATTCTAACAGACATTCATTATCACCGTCCGCATTAGTCTATCAGAGCTGCTGACCAACCTCTGTTGAGCAAAGGCCTCTTCACACAAGTCTTACGACAGATATTAAAATTTGCATATTCACAGAACTACTAATTGAGTGAGGAAAATGGAAATATATTAATATACATTAAAATTTTTCAATAATGAACCAGTTTTTTGTGAGTTTTAAGGATTTATCATACCTTGTGTTATAGGTCGACGAATCAATGCAGGACTTCGCTTGGAAGTGCTGTGCCCATAACGCGTCTCAGCCGCCGGCCACCGCGTGTGTCATGAACGCGGACGGCGTATACCTCGCCACATACGCCGCGCTTCTGTTAACGCTCAGACAACGACGGGCGAGATATTATAACGACGGACATGTGAGATTGAACTGTTTATTACTAGCGTAATAAATTATCAAAAAAAACAAGATGGCGATATATTTTTATTTGAGGAGAATCAAAAACCTAACTCTATCTGATGATTTAACTATTACTAAACTCGAATTATCTTGGAAGCTGATGCACAAACTATTTAACGTAAATTTCGCTACAAACGTAAAAGTAAATGTGGGTGTAAGGGATGTAACTGATTTTTATTGCTTTTGTAAATTACGTAGACAAACTAACAATCCTAACATTTCTTCTAATTCCACCCTCGTTATATTTTTAGTAACTTAATATTTTCCATATTATTATCAGAAGGTTCAAGTGCCACTAATTGAAGACGAGTTCGTGGATGAAGTACAGGGTAGTGGTGTGCTGGTTTATTTATCAGCAACCTGGTTGAGGGAACTCTACCAGCAGGTTCTGGCAACTGACTTACTCAAAGACGTCACTAGTGCTGACCATCCGCTCATACATTTGCTATCAGGTAAAGATTAAGAGATTTTTATACAAAACAGTAGGTACATGTAATAAGATGAAAAAACTATATATTTTTTTTCGTTTTAACATGATTATGGTCTTCTAGCTGAAAAAACATTACGTTTTTATATTTTTAGTTAATAAATGAAAGTCGGAAAATTACACACAATTATGTAAAAAAAAAAAACATTTGCAAAAAAAAAATATAAATTTTGTTTTAGATTTAGGAGGTCTAGATCAGAATCCTGTGATGTCAGATTGGCAAAAATTAAAGGAGGTTTCGATGATCTATAAAGATACTAATGATTCTCCACAATATCAGGCCAGCTTACGTTGGGCGAGGAGGTATAATGAAAAAGTCAAAAAGTTTGTACCTAATGTATTTTTTATTACATTTATCATATTATTTTTTCCCTTATTTTAAGAATATTAACATGTATATGGGACTCGATGGTGACGGTGCTCAGTGTGCCATTAACTGGCTATAGAAATAAGAAGCACAAACTGCGAGGTATTATATCCAAGAAGATAAATAATTTTGGTAAAAGAAAGAGAATTGCTTGGGAGGGGCTTACGATACAGTGCTTGGAGGGATTGCATAAGGTAAAATACGTCACAAAAGACAAAAATACTCGTAAAAAAGGTAACATATTACATTTTTATTTTTTAATTTTAGGCAGCAAGAATAAGCACTACGCTAAGCTTACAAAATAGATGCAGTAGCATATTGGCTCTGTTAGCAAATTCTGCCACGTCACAGCCAGCCAATGGAAAAATATTAGCAACACATGCATTGTCCTTAGATATATTGATTTCAGGTGAATTTTAACAGAAACAAAATATCCATTACGAAATAAATACGAGAGATTATTAGTTTTTGTGTTTTATTTCTTTTTCATGTGGTAGGTGGTTTGGAATTGGGTTCAAAGGCACCGGAATGTTGGGAACATATATTCGTAGCCTGTCAATACGTGTCTAGTTTCGAGCATTCACTTTTTGGCCAACAAGGAAATAATGCAACGCCAATAATAACGATGCAGACAGGAAGAAACAAAACGATATCCATACTACAGGCCGACGCTAAATTAGTTCTAGATGGAAGAGACGATGAAACCTGGTAATTCATGATTTATTACATTATATAACTCAACTTTAAATGGAAATTCCAATTCATGTCAGCAATTTCATTTACAGCGTGGACGTTTTCAATTTCCTACAACCAGTACTAGAAAACAATTCCAACAACGAAATGTCTGTTGCAAAAATTGTCGAGACGTGCAGGCAAGAGGTAAGGTGTAGAGAAAACTAGAAAAAATATTAAAATATAGGCTTTCAGGTTTCAATATAATGTTAGAATTACTTGACGGTGAAGGAAAACATCGTGAGGAAACTTGGTCATATAATTTCAAAATATAACATTGAAATCGCCAACGTGATTAATGCTGTAACCTTCTCGGTGTGAGAAGAGGCCTTTGCTCAGCAGTGGGCTCCGATAGGCTGATGATGATGATGATAATGATGATGATGATGTTAGAATACTTGCTAGGTGGTGAAATTGTTAGCATTACAATTGTATAATTACTATGGTATCCTACTGTCATTTCTATGTATCATCAGGTGGGCATAAGAACAAATACTGAACAGCTCTATTTAAATAATATTATAGTATGCTTAATCTAAGTTCCAAAAACCTTAGTACTGATCGTGTAGAGTAAATATTAAATACCTTTACCGTAAATATCAATACCAATAATTCATCACCATCTTTGTTTAAACTGACCATATACATATATTTATATTTTAAGAAAGAGAAAAAAAAATGATTGTACCTATAATTTAAAGAAGGAATTTTCTCCAAACTTGGTCATATGTCAATATATAGTAGCTGTATATATGAGGAAATACTTAATTTGATTTATTGTATTAAGCATTATTTTTTATTTGTACACAACAGAAATGGTAGTTTTAGAAGACACGTTGAATGACCGGCTACCAAATTATTCGTTCCTATTATAAGACGACCAAATTGAAGTAATTGCGTTTAACACGACATGTTTGCTGCGATGCATCACTTTATCCTTGATCGTATAAATCCCTCGATACGTCACTGGTTAGCTAACGCGACCAAATTTTATACATCGTTGATTGCATAGATTTGGCATACCAAAAGTGAAACTGGATCTTAATCTTAGACAGGTCGCCATCACGATATCAAATTTATTTTTCATACGCTAAGTACTTATATTTCTCATAAAGGGAGGTAACGTTATCAGCGGTTCAAACGCAGCACGTGTGTGTTGCGCGCTGTCTGCGGCAACAGATGCACTGTTTTCGCGGCTCGCTGCCACCACTACGCTACCTGCGCTCAAGGCAGCGCTTCAGAGACTCGTCGCCCACAACCATAGACTGGTAGGTTAGACATTAGAATGTATTATATAAATAAATTCTAATAACAGAATCCAATACAATATAATATTAAAAGTCGTTCCAAAAAGCATTTGTTAATATACTGCAATATAATTAATGTATAAGTTTCACTGACTTTGTTTAAATAAACCTAATCTTTTCTATTTGGTATCGCTGATAGCTTTATATCTGTATACCATTAGCCTGAAATAAAATTGAAATAGAAAAAAGTCAAGCATGATTTGAACCTGTTACCCTTGAAATACAGCACTCTAGTTGATTTAACAATTACGCTATCGGCCGTATCCAAACAAATATCACTAATAATGCAGTACGTATCTCGTATAGCTATTTTCGTCGTGGGAGCAGGATATAAGTAGCAACAACCCTGGTTGGTGGCGTCGGTCACGTGTGAGGGTGGCGGGCGGGGAGGCAGCTCGTGCTGTGTGTCGGGCTGGTGATGTCGCCCTGAGATGTCTCCGAGCCGCTCGTCCACTCGCTCACCGTATGGCCATATGGACTGTCGTCGGACCACACTTTATGCAGGTAGTCAAAGATTTCTGCTGTACTTGTTAAGAAAGTAACCTTTAATAAGGATTTTAACGTTCAATTGTTATATATAATATTGTATAATATTAACTTGAAAAAAACCTTGATCGACTTAACTTTTAATATATCCTTATTTCCAAAAACTCTAGCATATAATTAGTCATAATTAATAAAGACGGTGGTGCTTTAGAAAGATATATTCAGGAAACAATGGATATATGTTTTTAAATCGCCACTATTACATTTTATGGTTTTATAATGAGAGTTTAATCCACAGGCTGCCTGCCATAAAGATATCCAAATATCAAGCCTGGCTATTCAATGTTTACACGACTGTGCCACAGCTCTGCTCAATCAGCAAGTTGAACTACCGCACTTCCATTTCAATGAAGCTTTACTAAAACCCTTTGAAAATCTACTTTGCTTAGAACTCTGTGACGACGACATTCAGGTACAAGATTTCTTTATCCAGCAATGAAATATTGAACTCTCAATTTGTATTACTCTATTTAATACACATTTTTTCAGGAACAAATAATATCCTGCATTTGTGAATTTGTTGAGACAAATCGCATGGAAATTAGATCGGGTTGGCGACCGCTGTTCAATACACTCCGAGCGGCTAACAATTCCAACCAATACTCTGCTATTCTTGAAATATTTAAAGTGTTTCTAAACACTGACAACACACTCGTATTTGCGAATGCTGCTCTAGACTGCATTCTTTGCCTTTTAAGTCATATAAAGGGTCTGCATTATGATGAAACTCAACCAAGTGAACCGAAACCAAAGAAAGTGACTACGCCACCACAACCAAAACCTAGTCTAAATCTTAAGTTTTCTAAAAATAGTAAATTTATACCGCTCAGTGAAGAAAAATCTGAGAAGGTTATTGTGGATATGTGCAGAGAGGCGTTATACCATTTAGAAAGTTGCGCAGATATTTTAACCATGATGTACAATATGCCCAAATGTCCCATATTCAATACAGGGAGTAGAGTCAAAGGCGATTTGCCGTTGTCAGTAGTCGATCCCATAATTCCTAGTACATCAATTGATGTAACCAAATATATCGTTAATGAAAATTGTGAAGAAGAACTAATGTCATACAGAAAACTGTCAACGACCTTACCACCTTCGAACACAACAAACAATTGTCTTCTAAAATTAGATAAACCAAGTAATATATTAAAAGTGTGGTACGTTCTTATTGAAGGATTAATATCGGCTACAGTGGTCTGTTCTAAGAAAAATCAACCAGCAGCCATGGAAACTTTATTTAAATTACTGAAAAACATAGCTGAAGTCCCAGGAACCCACTTTGGATTGCATTGCATTAACCATTTACTGCTGCCTACGGTACAAACTTGGTTGCGACAAATAGCCAACGTTAATACACATTGGGATAGTGTAATGCCAAATTTTAAACAGTGCTGTGGCATGACCACGGACACTATTGTATTTTATCTTCACGAACTGCAACATATAAATATAGAAAGAGCAACAGCGGAGGATAAAAAAGATGCTAAGAATATTGAACCCATCGAGAGTCCAGAGGCAACATTTGCTTTAAAGCAGATCATGCTAGTCTTAGTTGAATGCATTTCACAACCGCAAGAACCGATAGCTCGTTTGGGAGCATCATGTATAAGACATATAATTTTAACTTCTGGACACCTTCTAACTGATAAGCAATGGGAGATAATATGCACAAGTCTTCATAGAGCTTGCAACGTAAGCTTAAGCCCGTTAAAGCAATTAACATATGCATTTAAAGAAAACTCGAATAGTTTTTACGGAGACTTGGCAATCGTTAAAGTGGCTGCGAGACGGGATTGCTCAATCAATGATAATGTACGCCTCCATGCTATGGCTCAACAAGTTTTCTTAACTGAGCATCTAAGAGGTCATGACAATCACAGCAAGCAGACATTTAAAAATTCATCACAAAATTTAATTGACGACAGAAGTTACATATTCCTCATCTATTTACAAGAATCTATGAAATCTCTGAATCCTGATTTATACACAGTAAGAATTACGAATAGAGGATTAATCGTGGGGCTGCTCGCTCACCAAATTTTAGTCCAAATTATTGCTACTGTTTTAATACAGGCTTCTTCCGATGTCTTCTATGGAATAAACAGTATATTACTGGAAAGTTTCAGAACTGGTACGAATGTTTGTAATTACAAGTTTTTCTTAAACCAAAACAATGTTGATCTTTTACTTAAAAGTCTTGAATTATCTTACACTAGAGCCATGCAATTTGACTCCAGACCAGGATTAAAATTTCTCGTGCAAAAAGTGTCAAACTTAGACTACGCAGCCAATTTATACAAACAGACCTCATCTTCATGGCTTATCAAAATTATAGCTCTGACTGAAATATTTTTTAGTGGTGTTATAAAATTTAAAATGAAGTCCACGGACGTCTCCATAATCCTGAATAATTATAAAACAACGTTAAACATGACACTAGAATACGACCAGTTCGTGACGAAAATCTTTGACTTGAAAGCCACTTGGGAACTCCTTTGCGGGAATTACGTTAAACACCTCATAAATATTGCTGATTTCGAGGAGTGCGATCATCCAAAAGATCGTTTTTCGTACAGTTCAGAGGACACAGATTCCTCGAGTAATAATAATTATGAAAATTATTACACTCAAGAACCCAACAGAATAATATGTACGGCAGCAATAGAAAATGGAAATGTAACATTACAAGGGAACGAAGACACGGAAAAACCAAAACCATTCACATTCGCAGATTTTAAAACAAATACAATATCTAATTACGACGACGAAACAACGAACAGCAGCAACAAAGAAAACATAACAAACGAAGAAAACAGTAACGATGAAGTGAAGAAAGACTCCACTGACGGCGACCGAACAAAAAATATGCGTAAATCAGTCGAATATCCGCAGAGCAATGTGACCCCGGTCAAACCGAAACGTCGCTGTGCGTCCGATAATATTGAGAGAAAGGTGAACATATCCATATGCGATGAAACGGCTTTCGACAAGAACAAAAACATTGAACCTCTAATTCCACCTCAGCCGGTGCCTCCCGAGATAGAACAACAAAGGACTCTGAGCATTAACAAGGTAAACCTATAACTATATTTTTAATATAAAAGAAATTTCAGTGTCGACAGATTCTGAATAAAACATTTAATATTTTTGACGTTCATATCGGAGATTTAGTGATTCGAGACGTGTTCGCTTGTTGGTGATCGTCTCAATTACTTTTCTTTATTATTTTACTTCATTCACCATCTTTGATATATGAAATAGTCATAAAAGATGTCGTATAAGCATTCTCATAATTTCGTGTTATAACGTTCTTATCACAATTTTCAGGACATGGAGGTGCAACGGAATTGTTTCCAAAATATTATAATGGCATATCTGGAGTTAGTACTCACATTTCCATTGGAACGATTTCAATTAGTGTACCCTGTCCTTCAGACTGGTTTCGCACAACTGGCGAAGTCGGTCAGCGAACCCCAACTGCTTGATAGAATCAACATATTTTTCGATAAAAAAGACTTACTCGAATTTAGAAATAAGTGATCAATTAATAGTGATATTGTAAACGTCACATTATAACATACATATATTCTCAGATCGGTGTTGTGCGCAAATAAAATGACTGTATCATGATCGTTCGTTTTATTGCATTGCCTATATATAAATATATTTCAAAACTCGCCCATAGAAACGTACGCCAACAAAACAAAATAAAAACTTTCAATATTTTTGGTACAAGGACTACTCGGTACATTGTCTTTTAGTTTCTTATCAGTCTATCGTTTGTTCATACAATATTTAAATAATTCATAAGTATATACTACATGGCACATGACTCACAACATCAATCTACAACAACGACGGTGCCTGAGGTAAAGCAAACCAAAGCATAGAATACCGTAACTCTAATATATTTGGTAAACAACGTTTCATATATACAATAACTATTTACAAACAGCTAAGTAATACTATATACATAACTACAAACGTCTACCTCAGAACGAAAATTACTGTGTACGATAATATTATGGCCAACGACAAACTCACAACGGACGCGCCCTGAGACGGATGTGTGTGCACTATCAAGGCGTACGACAACGCACTCAAGCCTAAATCACTAGAAATAAGAGCACTCTCCCGGTTTATGAGATCAGCAAGTTTTTCCGCTTCCAAAACACAGACGTTCAGCTGCAGGTCGGTCGGATTCTTCAATACTGATTCGATGGTGACGAAAATCTCCATTTCGATGGTAAGATAGCCCCTTAAAGCGCATTCAGCCACTTTGACATGCCTGTCCAGAGCCGACAGAACATTGTGCAGGTTTATAACGGAAGCCGATATATTGGTCCCATAAAGCGCTCTATCGATTTGTTTTTTAGAGTATAATATTCTCAAAGCTCCACCGCATTTCGGGCAACACGCTCCAGGGGCAGTATATCCGAGACAATCCGGTTTCTTCAATGGAGGGCACATTATTCTGTCGAACTGACATTTTGGCTCCATGAGGTCTGATATGGGACCAACAGCAAAACAAGCTCCGTTGTAGTCCACACTGACGTATTCCGACCACGCGGCGCATTCAGAGCTGTAGGTGATGCCATTGACTCCGCAAACTGTTCCGCTCTATGAAAAAGAAGATTGTAAATATTTGATACAGTTATCGTGTAAGTAATAGCAAAATAAATGAAATGAATTACCGATGAACATCCCTGTAAACATTGTCCCCAGTAGGCAAACCGGCGACCACTCATGATGAGCTGGCAGGGCTTGGAGTGGGAATGTCCGTCCGTGTCACACACTGGCGACAGCGGCTGGGTGTGGCAGTTGGTTGTACTCACTGGATATAACAATTAACCATCAAAACACTAAATTGGTGGGAACTAAAAAGAAACCACTTTATCTTTCTATGCTATGGCTTCAAAGAAATCACATTTAATTATTATATTGAGATGAATTTCAGAGTGTCAAAGTCATAAATAAGAAATCTAATTTATATAAGTCGGAAGGACACACATTGAACTTATAGTCATCCAATCCGTCTTCATCAGCAGGAATCTCGCCAGGTCCGTATACTATCATGTCTTAACTCACCGCACACGTGCTGCGGACACGCTGTCTGTAAGCGCGAGAGGCAGACGGAGCGAGCGGGGAGACACGCGAGCCGCGAACATTCGCCGCCAGAACAAACACCTCCCGAACCGAATTCGATCTCAGCGTCCGTCGCGCCCGCGCATCTATAGGCATTTGTAAGTATTAAGAAACGTTTGTATAGATAGTTTAATTAGCGAAAATTTTTTTTAAATGCAAAAGAAAGTGACAAGAAGTGAAGTAATGTGCTTAAGCTATATCTGATTATTAAGTGATGGTGCAGTCTTTAAAATATACTAATTTGGCAGATTTTTTTTAATAAAGCAAAAAGTGTTTTTCTTACTCTCTTCTCTTTATCTATGTCGAGTGTAAAGAAAATGCCATTATTCAATCTCTATTAGAAATTGAATATCGAATTATTGATATGTTTATTATTCCCATCTCTACTCGCTACGGACGTAATGTCTCCTAACTATTATGGTTACATTATTTAAAGTACAGAATATACTAAGGCAACCTTTCATTATCGAGCTTTTCTAAGACAATAGTCTATATAAGAATTTCCTCTAACCAGAACCAATACCTCAAACTACCCTACAACCTCAACATACTTGGCCAAGCAGGCATTAGGGTAGAGCCTTCCTGGCGATCGCACTGGAAGATGGTGAGGGGGACAGTTACAGGGCAAACCCGTCAGTAGCGCCGCGCGACCACACGCTCGACGAGCGCACACACGCTCACCAGACACACACACACATGGGTTGCACTCCATGTAGTACTTGTCACCTGCGGAGAGATTATATGAAGCTATGACGTCACTGTACTAAGGCACTTGTTTGTTTGTGTACGTGTGCGTCTGTATGACAGCGTCTCTGTGTGCCTGCATCCGTGTCAGTGTGTGTATGTATCAATTAGGCAAATAGAATCATTATTTGAAGGTATTCGTACATAATTTGTTATAATTTCTAAGATAACCCAAAAAAAACTTTTGGAACTAATAGCAGAATGTGGTAAATAACATATTGATTTGAAATCAAAAGAACCAAACATACGGAAAACAATCCTATGAATTTTATAAATGAAGAATGTTAATATGTCGTTTGACCTATTCAGCCATTTCCCTAAGAAACATTTTGTTTACACTTTGACCTAAATACTAACCATGCTTGACCACTTTATCATGCAATCGACAATTATCAAGGGCGACGCTGGGTAACGGCTGGCAGTCTGACAGCCCCTTGTTACCGCAGCGGCAAATCTTGATGCAGACCTTCTGTGCAGCACAGGGCATGGGCACCCTCACCCAGGAACCGACGGGAACCACATATGGGCTACCATCACCTGGAGACAAAGTTCGTTTGAACCACATACCAATATGTCCTAATCACATTATTATTAGGAAATGTATGATGTCCGTTGCTCTTACACGCAAAAACTTGAGAGTGATTTTTATTTATCAATCATTCCAAATGGAGTCTAAACATCAGAATGATAAATAGTTTATAATAATAAAAAGTCCACGCACTTGCCTAAATAATACGGCATTAAACGTATATTTTGTTTGAAGTCCTCAGATACATACTATAAGCTGAGACCATAACTGTTCTCATGCTATTAGCTATTTTATTTTAGTAAACATTATTAATTTCTCTCTGAACACCATTTCGAAGCCGACGCGGACGAAGTCGCGGGAATAACCTAGTTAAAATATGTATAAAAATTACCAAAAAAAAATCATACCTAGCGGACATCCGTCAATGCATGTATACTTTGAGCAAGATCCTCCTCGAATACAACTTCTGTTGATGACACACACTTGGGAACTGTTACAGGGAGAACCAGCGCATGGGGAAGTGACCATTTCCGTAGCTGATAGTAAAGGCGGTTCGGGACCTACAATGGAGATAAAATAGATCATAAAGAATAAGGATTCACTTTTGTATTTGACATATATGTGTTAAGGATAAGACATGGTATTTAATGAACCTGGAAAATGATATAGACCATAATGTATTCCTCCGCGTATATTTATAGGTAGTCTATTTTTGATATTTGGGGAAATTATTAATAAAAATGAGTCAAAAAACATGCGGGTTAATTAGGTAAGATAATCTTCAAGTTATAATTTCGTAGTAATGATTGTGAGTGACGCAAAATTGTCTTGTTATTCTGATACTATGATGGCGTAAATACTAACTGGCTGTAAGGAACTCGGCCAGTGACACACATGGAGCGTCAGGGCGAGCTGGCGCTAGTCTAGCACAGAGCGCGGCGGCTGACAGCGGGGCTCGAGACCACTCCACACATGAGGAGACCAGGCGACGACACTCCTCAGCACACAACAGGCTACTGTGACCCTAGGGTTAGGCACATTCACATAAACATACATACACATGTAGCATAAACAAATCCACTTTTATATGAAACTAATATTTTCGGATCACATTCACATCTCGTCTGCCCGTGATCACGGTTGCTGCAAAGTAACAGAAACGTCGGGAGTATGTAATTTTTAAAAATAATAAAATGACGCGTAGGAATCCGAATAATATTATTTTCATTTACATGATTACTCGCGAAAGTCTTAGAATACAACTTTAAGGTAATACCTTTCTTGCTTAAATACATTCAATTGTTCTGACAAATCGTAGGGACGGTCAAGGAAGTGACTTGCAATGGAACATGTTCGTATTTGTCATGGTGACGTGATTCACAGATTGGAGACGTAATGAAATGAGAAAATTATATCGACAGTAAGATATCTAAAAACCGCAAAAATTTGTCCACTTTTATTGTTCCGGTTTCTTTACACAACTTGATAATTTACCATGAGTGACTGCGGTTCAAAATGTTTTCCATTATTAAAGAGCAGGAGAACTAAGCATACACATAAAAGTTTCGGGAAATATATGGAAAAATATATATATATATATATTAGAAAATTTGATATTTATATGTGGCTTCCAGGATTCCATATTCATAAGTATGTTCAACCTTAACTTCTCTAGTAAAAGTAAAAATATCAATAGGTCAACGCGGTTTTGTTAACTCTTTATCATTTTTGTGAATATTGACATTAAGATATACGGTCTTCAAATAGATTTACATCAAGTATTTGATCTCGTGGACTTATAATTTTCTACGTGCAATGAAAGTAAATATTCTTAAACTTTCAAGGGGCCGCTTATAACAAAAAGAAATTACGTTATTTGAGAGGTTTCGAACTAAAAAAAATTGCGTCAACGTCTAGAGTACCACAAGGCACCAGTCCAGTATCTGGTTCCAGTAACATTTAATATTTTCATAAAAGATGCTTTTACTTGTTACGGACGTGGTAAAGATACATTTAATGCTTTTGTGTTACAAAGAGACGATAAAAGATGTTGCATATTTACAGAATGATATGTAATTATAGTGTAATCATGAAAACTTATGAACTTAAATGAAAAGTTTCCAAAACTTATAAAAAAAAAAAAAATTGTCGTAATTTTTTTTTCATTTCTTTCCATAATTAATATCATTGTACGTCTGTTTAATACGTGTCTGTTCTATTTTCTGTGTTTCAAAGTTTTTTTATTCAGCCGTTACACTTATTTTAGTTTTAACCGTTACTTTTCTCATTGTTATTATGTAGGACATTTTAATATACGAGTAGTGTGAAAAAATCTGATCTATGATCTCACTTTTTTATAACAAATGTTTAACAAATTTACCTTTACAATGGCTATTACAATAAATGTCTTCTAATAATATGTTGGCGTATAAAAAGGTCCTTTAAATCTAAGCTGATGTAAGCCACAGAAATAATTACGAGGTACATACTATATAAATCTATATATATTAATATTCAAAATTGGAAATATCCTTAAAGTACTTCTATAGGTCAACAGAAAATGGTCTAAAAAACCATAGAGCTTCAATATAAAATACCTTTAGTGTACAGGGCTTCACATGAAGAGCACAAGCGACGCTCTTCCAGATATCTGTAGTACACTGGGAAGAATTCTTCAACGGTAAACGTAACCCTGCCACAGTGACGTCCCTAATACAATATATATATTAGTCAAAAAAACAAAAGGAAATCGATACCAAAAAGGATTACGAAATAGCAACTAACCCACTAGCCTTTTGCTCGGCGACGGCCAAATGTGCGTCCAAATCAGCCTGAGCTGAACACGATCGGAACAAACTGGTCGGGCGATTGTTGAGTTGACTACAGTATGTAAGGCCGGCGCAGCCCAAGGAACACGGAGCCTCGACTGTGGACCAACAAGAGGTTTACGATAATAGGGATGTACAATGAAGAAGATAATTGAAGGAAGAAATTTGAGAAATAGTTTCACGTAGTGTTAGGTAAAATTCAATTATTTTTTATACAAATGATCAATGTTCCATATAATTTAATGAATTCCGTCCTGGGAGTATAAGCGGAACACGGTAATGTTATTTATCTTGCAAATTTTAAAAGTTTTCGAAGAAATTCACAAGTATTTTACATAGCAAAAGTTATGATACCTTCTTCTATACATTCCGCCATTTCCGTTTCCTGTGGATCTCCGAGGCATTCAGAATAGAATTTCTGCCAATTTAAATGCCAGCCGTTGTTAAATGTATAGAAACATAGTCTTCTACAATTAATCGTAGCGCCCTGGAAACAGAAACAGTTTTATTTAGTGATAAGTATGTTTTTTTTATCGAGTACATTTTCAAAGCTCAGAGGACTTACCTTCTGACAACAATGAAGTTTTGCTACGTCATGTGGAATAACGTCTTTGGTTTCTGGAGGCGCGTCTTTTCTTAGGAAACACTGCCACATACCATCGTGGATCGCGGGAGCACCACATTCCTGGGACAACGCCTCCGCGATTTCCTGGGACTCCCCCGTTCTTCTGAGCACTGTTTCGCAGGTACTACGACACTCTTGACTTGGAGATTCGTGGCAGCATGGTAAATCTAAAACGAAATAATATGTGGGTAAGAAAATCTAACAAATTATTTACAAAATTATAATTATGTTTAATACAATACAATATATAGAGGCGGAACAAAAGACAAGCTAACAAGAATGAATAATGTTGCCCTTTACATGATCTGGGTAATAATTGAGGAGACACAAAAATAGTTAACCTTTATTTATACCATCTTACATTTAGAAGTGTCGGTGTGGACAGTGGATGCTGTCAGATCTCGGAAGCAGTGCAGCAACGCTGGTGACTGCTCGCACAACTCAGCGGCCTTCTCCCTGGCGCCACTGTCAGCTCTGGTCTGACCGACCCTCCACACAGCTTTCTGACACGCTTCGTGACAGCTTATTGACCGTGTTTGAGCTGTAGGATGTAATAATTAACAACTTAGCTTGTTAAAACTCTCCGCCAAATCTTTCTGGTTTTATAGTTTGTAATCATAGTGAAAATTATAGAATGATAAACGAACAGGCTAACTACCTATATACAATATATTTTATCTCAGCAAATTTCTAAATTTACCCCTATATTTGTATTATAGGAAAGACGCCTCATATTAAAACAGTAACAAAAGGACATTAGGAGCTCTTACAACTTTGACTTATACAATATAAAGTGGTTATTGGAACTATTTTAACTAGATCTTTGAGTGTATTTGAGGAAAATTAATTCCCTCTAACTTACAACAGCACCACTGTCCCTCTTGCTGCTTCTGCACGCAGTCGAAGAAGTTTATTTCATCCGATCTTCTGCACGGTTCAGACAGAGCACTCGCATCAGAGGCTGTGGCGCAAGCTCTACGACACTTGGCCGAATGACCTAAAGCACAACACGCGCGCCCCCACCAACCAGACCGTGATACCACCTCTGAAATAGTTTAATTCACCTCACCAATGCTATTCATAATAAAAATATTGACGTCACATCCCATATTGTTAAGCAAATCTTACCTTGTATTGTCTGATTCATGCATATCCAGAACTCTATCTGCAAAGAAAAACCACGTGTGTATAGTAGAGATGTATTACGGTTCTTTGTTTAACAGATTTCTCTGTCTATTATTTATAGGTAACACGACACTCGAGTAATCCAAGACGAAGGACCTTCCCAATTACAATACAAAGCGATAGGCGGTTTATTGACGACGGCAAAGGAAGATTTGGTATAAATGCCACCGTTAAGTGAATGCGTGATATCATCTTACTCATTTAATGATTTACTTATAACGTGAACACTAAATTTAGATTAAAATCGATTTGTCCTTAGGACGAGTAAAAGGACTTTCACTTGGACACCGCGTTTACCGCCTAAGGCTATATTTCTACTTACCATGTCGCAATGATTGTCACATACGATCGGGTTAACGATAAAAAAATGTTCATAATATTAAATATTACAATATTTGTAACGATTTTATTTCGTATAGCATACCAAATGAGGGGCGCAGAATTTGTAAATGTTTTCTATTCTCTCTTCCCGCATTGCAGAATCGGAAGCCATCTCCACCAGCGACATCTTAAAAACAAAACATTCTTTTGAAACTACTTAGAGTGATAAATACTTATATTTCAATTTCTATTCGATCACGTGGATATACGAACACAATTAATTGGAGTAACTTTAATAAATTCAAGGTCAATACAATTACGTATTTAACCAAATTTGAGTAATTAGAATGATAGGACGGCGTGACGAAAACAGGATCCGGGTTTGGAGGTGTAAGTAAAAACATATGTATATAGAAATTAGGTATATTCCATACAAAATCACTAATTTGCTATTTTGAATCTTATTTAATACGCTGCAGAGCTGATTATTATATCTGATATAAATTGTAACAATTTTCACAGACAAATCATAGTATGTAAATTAAAAAAAATTAAGCTCAATGTTGAACAAATAAATAGTACAAAGTTTTGATTCAGTAGTCAGTAGTAGCCGGATAAACTAAAGAGTACATTGTATGATTAAACATAAACAAAGTGAAACAAACATTTTAAAACATCTCATACAGCAATCGTTAACACGAACGTCTTAAACTGCCGCTCAAACAGTCCGCATCCCATAAATCACGTGTCTTAGATGTTGTAATAAAACTAAGCGATGAGAGTACATCTAAATAAACACATGTCCGCTCTTTATTACCGTACATTAGGGGTAATGTTATTAATTGACGCACGTCCACCGCATGCCCTCACCCAAATATCTAATTACACTATTTTAAAAACGTAACATGTTTTCAGTTAGTTGCTGCGTGTGTTTAATTATAAACGGAAAAGATTTAAAAATATTTTGTAACTGGTAACTTGATGAGATATCAACTGTAATTAATTAGACGAGGATGAGAAATTTGTTACAGATAAAAAAAAAAACATCAACAACACAAAAATGTAAATTAAATACTTTTTGCTAAAATTAACCACAAATTCCAGGAAGGTTAGAATTAACGGTTATAATGAAACATATTTACTTAAGGATATAATAAAGATTTGTTTATTTTAGACTAAATATCACGCATTACCAAACAATTTTAAAGTGTGGACATTTTAAATAAATAAAAACGTCTCATTCGTCAAAAAAATATTTATTGGCATAACATACAAAACAGAATACAAAAACTTTAAACAGTTTAACGTAATGGTCTTCTAACGCCCACGTGTTTTCTAATATTATATTAGTTGACATGACTTTTTATTTTTATGTTATGAGAAATTATTAAGCATTATTATTTCTGTTTAAAAATATATGCATGTTAAAATAAAACGAAATTAGGTTTAAATCATATTGGCTGTGCTGTTTCTAATTCTTTACCTTCACCTGAAGCGTAATTTTAAAAAAAAAAGGCGCTGTAAAGCGACATAAAAAATATGTTTGTTTAGAATTACAGTTTAATTTTATTTTTATATTTTTATAAGCGGTTAAACTAATCGCAAGCAAACATAACGTGGGTAAAATAAATAATGTAGCATCATTATTCAATACACACTTCACAGTGTACGTATCCTCTTGAAATGCGTCAGTGTCTATTACGATACGATTAAATCACGCCATAATGTAACTTGGTAGATGTTTTACTTACACTATCGCCTGAGTTGATAAGGTTATCTCCCTGTCTACACAATGTATGAATGACAAAATCATTTCAATTCTCGCTTATAATCTATTCCAAAACTATCGATAAAAAAAACAACCTGTCATAAACAAAGTGCAATCGCGGGACATTTATAAACATATACAGGAAACTAGATGTTTATTAAGTCATTCAAATTAGATACGTGTGATGTATTAAACAGTCATATAAGCAGTAAAGGACATATCGAGACATGTACTGTGTAGCTATCGTAAACCGCCGATTAGTCTTACCACGGCCGGAACAATGAACATTGTATACAAATCAGATGTGCTTATAACACCAAATCAACCCACGCCATCCATTCTCAATGGTCGAATTACGACATTAATTTAACATATTGTATAGGTTGTGTGTAAAAAAATATATAAGACAGTACCCCACGCAGCATAGCTTTTGATTTTCAACCTATAATATGCCAACGATTGATAATTTATACCTACATTTCGAAAGTTGTTTTATATTTTATATAATTAATTAAGAAGATGAAATAAATATTCACATCTTAAAAACATTGTGAACGCCATTGAAACTAATTTATGTGATGCTCATTTATCATCAGTTCTTATCTCGTGTTATCTTTAGCTTTTTGTACGTTATTTTTTCTCTAAAACGAGGAGGGATGATTGTTGACATTTTTATCTCTTTATCTTATAATAATCTTAATTCGGTTGAGAAAAATCTTAAAGTTACATAGATTATGATAAAAAAAAATGAAAGTTATATTAAGTGGGTAAAAAGTATGTATTAAAATTAAACCTATGTATTATTTCATACAATTTAAATATTTATCAAATGATCTTACATATGTACGTAAAATATTACATAATCATTAATATTTACTCCATTTTCAAGACGATCTTATATAATAGGTGTTTAGGTAGGTAGTTTAATAATTCCCAATATGTTTTTCAATTTGTTTACACACAGCAAATCTGTATTCTGTACGAATACGTGTGAATAGAACTACACCACATGTCCCACCCATGTACTCGTACATGTGGATACAATCATAAAAACAGCATTGTGTAATACGTAAACAGTTCATTCTCATAGCATTCTTGGCCTGTATTATTTGTATTAAATCTATACTACCTTCCATAACACATCTAGATAAAAGGAAGCTATAAAGTATTCGAAACCTTCCTCATATTTATACAAAACTTTTATAATATTTATTCTTAATAAACAAAACAGAAACCACCTAAGGTATCGGACCTACCGATGCGTCAGTTTTCTCGTGATTACTTATTATTCATGGCGCAACAACCGTTTGTCAATGACAAATAAAAAGTGTTCCGCTGTATCAAGAGGTGGTCTATTAGCATTGAGACGTTTGGGGGGTTGGCTGACACGCCATTGAAGTGACTTACCAACACGTCCGGTGGAAAACGTGCAACGAATTTCGTATATTCCAAGAAGATAAACACCTAATAGAATTATTTGATATAAAAATACTATCTCTCTTCTAACTAGTTTATATTTAAAATTAGAATTAATTTATACGGTTGAAATTAATTTTATTATCTGCATGAGCACGCCATTAAGCGGCAGGGGTCGTGAACCCTTTAGTGTGACATATAGAGACATTCCGGCACAAGACAATGAATCTATTACAATTCGGAACACGCAGTGATAACCATTTAGCATGGCCATTCGTTCGTAATGACATAAAAGTTATAATTTAAAAAAATCGCAATCTTGCCATAACAGAACAATCGAGAAACTGTCGAAGAACACAAACCAATACTTTCATAGAATTTCAGTATGATGAAAGAATTCCAGTCAGTTCAAATTTCGAACGAAAATACAGATAAAGTAGAATGCAGAGATGTCAAACCTAATTAAAATACAAAGGGCTTTTGGTTGACATAATAAAATGTAGCCGAGTGTGCGTCGGTTGCCCTAAATAGTTTAGCAACTGGTCGTCTGTAATTATTGCACAGGGAAACCGACGGCTCGTGGCAGACCATAATAGGGTTACCTCAGCAAATACAGGGACGCTCGCTAGAATTTTAAATTTATTTAAGTAAAATAATAATAAATATATCTGAGTGATGTCTGTGGACATAATAGTCTGTGTTTTAAATGCTCGTTTAAATTTGATACAGTCATATTCATGTTTTGCCACTATTTTACGCATCTTTGCATGTTAGTGTTTACTTTACATGATTTTTAATATGTAATTACTAATAAGATACTTTTACATTAGTTATATTTGAAAAATAGTGTATAAAGCCAACTATGAAATTTTCGTATGTATGCATTTTCCATATTCAGCAGCCCTGGATGTCTGTATAGAGTGGCAGGTTGAAAATAGCGAATGGGACGAACTCGGTATAATCAAAGCATAGAATCACATCGCCGACAACGCTTTGATGTTTCTTTGTTAATTAGTTTGCATACAGTCTTACACCTACCATTATATATTCACGTATTACCTTACCTCATTTTTTTATTCTCATATTGATTCTATACAATTTTATCTTTTACATAGAAACAGACTTTATATGTCTGTAGCAGACGATCGATAATCGCTCTAATAGCATTCAATATAACCTTTTAATTGTTTGAATTACATACACTTTATTAATTCAAATAACGCTAAAGAAATATAAATTTATAAAACAATTCAAAATTAGTCAAAACGAATAAACTTTTGCAAACAAACAACTATAAGAAGACAGTTATTGACGACGTAAGATGTCTCGACGCGAAGCTCTTGTAAGCAATAGTGTTTAGCGTAACGTCTCACGATCGTTGTCGCTCGTTGAAATGACTTTATTAATGACAGAAATGTTCACATTACAAATCTAACGATTGTATTATATTTTAACAATCTTAGCAGAAGTTTTCGTCTCAAATTTAACATAGTTATATTAATGAATGTAGGAACCGTTCAAGTTTATTTGATGTTACATTATAAGCAACTTAGTGGGGATATTATTCGTTTATTTGAATCACGATTACATTATATTTTATTTTTGTTATTCATTTATAGCTTAAAATAATTAATATTAATTTATAAAGATTTTTTCTTTTATCCGGCTTTCATAAACTTAAAATGAGGCGAAATTAAATATATATAAAATGTAATTATAAAAACAATATTAATAAAACTGAAGACCTATGTTTGTATTTCATTTTTTTTTTAATAAACTACGATTATATTCAAGGTTTGTTTATAAAGTTAACCTATACTTTCTTTATCTACGACTTACAATGTACACATTACTTTAGAAACCGAGAAATACCCGGACCTTAGCAGTTGTTTCCAAGAAAAGATAACAACAATATCCGTATTGGCGACATACGAAACAATCGTCTATATTAAAATAATAATGCTGTAACATTTTAATTGAATAATCATATTATTAATGAAAGGCAAATTAAAATAATGAGATCTAAGACTTTCGCGAGTTTTGTTCATTTAAATGAAACTAATATTTTTCGGATATACTACGCGTGCGCACGTGCCCGTCTGCCCGTGACCACGGCTGCTGAAAAGTAACCGAAACGTCGGGAGTATGTAGTTTTAACAAAAACTTAAGCACGCGTAGTTATCCGAAAAATATTAATTTCATTTAAATAGGTAAAGTAAAATGTATAAGTGTGATCATAAATCATGAAACGTATGACTTTTGTTTTAAGATATCAGAAAACAAGCTTCAGTGCACTAATTGATCTGTTTTTGTTGTGAACTCTTTGGAATGTCCGAGCGCGTCTCAAGTCGCCAAACTGGGACGTCTGAAGACGTTAAAGGAGTCGCATGGTGCTATTTTCATGATGCATTCTTGATGTTTTTTTTTTTTTGCGACTTTCATTTTCATGACAGCTTAAAAATATAATAATTAAAGTATACATTTTATAAATGTTGTTCACTGAAAGATCGCGTTTACGCCATTTTCTTTTAAAAGGAATAATATACATTATTTCATCGTAGATCACTCACGATAATAGACAAATTTAATATTGCTTGCGAGTATGAAAAAGGATATCATTATAAAAACTTTTTTGTTTCATTCATCTGAAATTAGATGGTAGTTAGTGATACTGAAAATAGAAACAACAACGAAATAAATCAGTGAAACGTGCAGGAGAAGTTCAATCGGATAGGTATTTCGGTGTGAGCTTGCGAAAACTTGGCGCTCTGGTAAATGCTCCTAAAGTTGTCGGTACGTGATTGGAATCAAGGAGTCCTGGAGTCCTCGTCACGCTCGGTTCCCCGTACTATGGAACGTGATTGTCACGCTGTAAACCGTGTTATCAATTCCATATTGTTACTTAATGTGGAGTGGAGAATCTAAAATACGGTTTTTTTAAATCCAATTCAATGGAAATGCAATTGGATAACTGACTGGAATCTAAAATACGTTTTTTTGAATTAATTTTAAATTAAAGTTACCTATAGATTGTCTTTGTAAACAAATTCACATTTACTGCATATAAAAATTAAAAATGAAATATATACATATAATTTTAGTCATCTGTACCAGGTCTTCATTATTTTTAAACGGTTTTTTCTTTGTACACAATCATTGTTACGCATATATATAATATATTAAGTAAATTTAAAAGTAAATCTCGTAAAACGACAAAAAAAAGTATGACGGCAGATAATATATAATAATGCATACATGAAACAATTTATATCTAACCCATTTTCCATACTAGAATATGACGTCATACGAAAAGCTAAACAAAAATTTGACCTCCAAATAAATTTATGGTATAGCAGAATATGTTCCGTAGCCAGCGTAAGTAAACAAGGATGAATATTAATAAATTCAGTAACAGCTGCGACAACTTGGATCAAAGAGAACCGCGTCTTTGAAGTGGCCGACTGAAAACGGTGACATACCTAACAACGCTCGGGACCGTGCTAACTGTTACTATGTAACACATTTTTGTTATAAATTATATAATATTAATACAATTACAAGTTCACGTGATTTTACTCTAGATATTCCGTCTTGTTTCTCTTCTTTTAACCTTAGCTAATTAAATATTTCATATAAATCATGTATGTGAACAGTTTGAATATTCTTCGCTGTTGTATGTGTGTGCGTGTGTCTTTGTATGTGTGTTACTAAAACACACAAAACCTATATATAAAGCAGGTATCAAATATATTCAATCATGTAGACATATAATAATAGCAGATTTAAGACGAGCAAAGAAACGAAAAGTCTATATGTTTAAAAATTAGGAAATTAAATGATTCCAGTGTTAACGAGATAACAGCCAGCCACCTGCTGCCCGATGGTTTAACACGTGATGTTGGATGTTGTTTCGTTAGAACCGTATATATTTCGCTACCCACCTATCGTTAAACCGACACCTCATGAAACGGGTTGCCGGTTTTGTAATCTATTGTTACAGTACAAGTCTGTTGATAGCTGTAAAATTGTGCTGAGATATTGATACAAACGAGGGGATGTACGTGTTTGTTAGTTATCAAAATTGTTATGATAATTTGATATGAGTTCTCACATTTATATTGTCCATTGATTACCTATATTATTAGAGCTGAAACATATTAAATTAAATTTTAAATTACATTCCAATCGAGATATGAAATAATAAGATAGAATATGTATGTATCTATTATTAAACAGACGGAAACTAATTGTCAGGATAACAGAAATGGAGTAGGTATTAATTAACTGAACAAAAGGCTTTGATGGTAATTTTATAGTTTCAGGAAAGCCCCCAGTCACTGAAAGGCTTGTTATTATGTCTGCCATTATTACCTCAACATGCCTGCCGTCAGCCCATTTATAATATTCCATAATTCAGGTCGCTCTGTTTATATGGAAGGCTGTTTTATACTGGATATTGTTATTTAGTTTATAAAAGCTAGATTTTTATAAGTAATCATTGCATATTTACAACTTTTAATCCTTACAATGATAAGAGTCGAGGTAAAGTTGTTACAAGGATAACAGAATTATAAATAATTGCTAATAAGTAATTTAAAGTGTACTGTTATGAAAATTAGTCAAACATAGTTAAATGACATACCATCTGTATGTGTAAAATTTTTACAGTGTGTAAAATTCTAACGATTAAAATTTATGTTATGAAAATCTTGTGTGAAAATCGTAATGAAATTAAAAATTGATTTATTCTCGAAGGTACAAGCTCTTTTGAATGATTTTTAAAACAGATAATAAAATATTTTTTAACCTGTAATTACTTTCTTTGATACCAAATTCTCTTTAATGGAAATACACAAGACAAAAATTATATATATATTTTTTTAATTCCATAATTTTTTTTCAATGTTTCTTTATATTAAAAAAACTCAATAAACTCAAAAACTAGCAAGCAATTTATACACCTATATTTTTTATATCTCAACAATATATTTTACATGTAAAGCAAAGCATATTACCATCCGAAGCCGAACGGTTAAATTCGTTAATAGGGAAGTTAACGAGACAGCACTTTATGTAGATTGTCTGTCGGTTACAGAGCTTTATTAAAATTACCGGATGAGTTAAAGCCGTTTAACAACCATCGATGTCTCTTAGTGTGTCCCTCATGAGCATTTATTATAAACGACAGATTATCACGTAGTTAAATAATCTTGTAACTAAGGAAAATTAAATACTACTCCAGTATATCGTAGGCAATAAGATATTACACTTACTATATATACACATAGTACGTCGTAATTTCTGATATCGGAAACTAACTTACCGCTAAATTACAGAAAAACTTACAAAAATTTTCAAAATTGATGTATTATACTTATATTATCACTCAAGTAAATAAATTACTGAGAAAATATAATGTATATACTAAATATGTATGTATATAAAAAATTCATTATTACGTTATTGTGTGAAAGGTAATAGCAGGGTAGTGCTTATTGAATCATATGTATGTACGTTTGTGTATACGAATATTGAAAACTCCCACCTGAAAATGGGCCATTAAGATTTTAGCTAGGTACATACCTACTATTAATTTAGTAACGCGACTATAAGTGCTAGTAAGGTACATATATTATTTTATAAAATCTAGATAGTTCAATAGCGACGATTTTAACAAATTATTTCTAAATTACAACATAGACATTGTCACATACATGGTGTGAAAATTAAATATCATATATTAAATAGACAAAAAAAAAAAAAGTTATTTATTAAAATAAATACTTATTAGTGTTGTACTATATTGAACATCTAAACAAGAAAATATTAACTCGGAAATAATATTCAATGAAGAATTGAAGAGAATGGGTAATTTGCGCTAAATCACTGTTTTATAATTTTCACCTTTCGCCTCTTGTACAAGTTAGTGCTCTTAGAAACTAAACTTCATTGTGAAACTCAAGAACAGACTCAACCAAGCTGACGAAAGGAACAACATTTTCATAGCTCTTATAAAATTCACTAATATATATGAATTATAAACAAACACATAAATAAGAGATCAACGTCTTCCTGACTCCTGAGATACAATTATAATGTTTCAATATTATTCAAAGAGTGTCGCTGAGAGGAAGCTGCCGTCACGCGGCCATCCCTAACGAGACGGAATTAAATACGAATGTATTAGAACGGTCGACTCCGCTTACACGTTATAATAATTCACCTTTTATTCACTTGACGCGCCTTCTCGGAACACTGGCCAATGACAGAATTCCTGATTAGACCTGGCGCTGCGACTCGAATATCCAAAAGTAAAGGAGGATACCGACGTCGTTGATCGCACGTATCCTACTTGAATGACAGACGGATCAAAGAATCCGTGGAAAAATATATAAAGATCGTTTTATACAACCGGCCATTGAATGACCTAAATGCTTCGCTATAAATATAACGCACGGATGCTATAAATCTTTTTAATTAGCCTCAAATAATCAAACACTTAAATATGGTTTTATTTTCTAGGTAGATCGTCGGACAAGTCGGAAATTTGTGAGTGCCTTTCCTGAATATGTAATCGTATTCAGTGAAGTGGTCAGCCGCACATGAGAGTATTTGATCGATAACTTAGAGGCGTCTCGAATCTCGATGAAATACAAGCAGGATGTAAATGTTAATCGCGTGGTTAAACAATAAATAGGTTACTTATATGAGCCTTGAATCTATTAAAATTATACAAATATTCTTTATATAGAACTGAACACGCTCTTTATTATGTGTAATATTTCAACGAAGGAAACTCAATAATAATCTGTCCAATTTGTTATTGTCAATCGCTTACCTTTTCACACACACTCCGACACGTCCCAACGGCTTTATCGCAACACGCCGATATGTCTGAAATGAAAAATGTCCGCAATAAGTCTCCAAATAATATCGTTCTGAAGGGAAAGAAACAGCCGGCGACGCCGCAATAAAGCGACAGTTACACGAGGACATACAGCTTTGATCTATCCAGTGAACTGTATGAGTTCACCCGGCCGGAGCGATTCAAATTAATAAGACTTATGTTGGCAATTAAAATGTGTACACATTACCTTAAAGACTCGAGGAGATTAATGCTGGTCGTTATGAACTGGATTTAGACTTGACAGTCCTTTGAGATCCATATTTACCAACACTTAAAGTTTAATCTTTGAAGTAATTCGATTCGACGTTAAAGTTCGAACCGTTAGTTAGGGAGCCGTATTGGCAAATGGGAGCCTTTTTTTGTATATACGAGGAATTTTATTTTATACGAAATATTTTTAAAGCTTTAACGTAATAACTTTATATGCTGAACAATATGCAACTTTTCAAAATCGTGATTGTTGATTACTTTCTATAAGAAAATCTTTATCCTATTCTACCTCTCTAAAGATGCCTTATAATACATATTACCTCCTGAGCTTCTGAAGTTTTATAAACGTAGTTATTTTCTAAAAATCTCAGTAGATTCATACGAGCATCTCTATAATTTAAAGTAAAAATAATCGCTGCACACTAATAAAACCTACAGCGGAAATCCAAAGCGCTTATACATCTCAGAACAAGCTAAGTCTCACTTAAAAGTAATTAAGCTAGTTAAATTGATGCAATTCTGTAGCCAACTTTGTGTGTTCCGAGAATTTCATTTCAAATTAATATTTTTACAAGCTACAAAATCAAGATATCAGTAACTAGTGAGTGCTAGAATATTAAATGCCTATTTTTTTATTAATAACACTACTCTGGGTCATCATCCCTAAGATTATTCCACTTGAACAATAATATTATATATTAAAATGTTTGTATATTTCTTTACTGAATCGAGAAAAGGCTGTATATGGTGCTTTAATAAATAGGTTATTTTAATACAAGGATAAATGAATCTTTCGTAATGCGGGCGAAGTCTCGTGCGAATGCTAGTTAATATTTGCGATCACATCTTAGTGCTCAATTACAATTTCCTAAGTAAATTTCCTAAACGTTATTAGTTACAGTGAAAGCTTAAATGTAAATTCACTTGGCTGGACCTGTTTAATACTTATGTATTTGCCCCTCCAGCCCCCATAGAATGAAACGAAATTATAGGAAGCAAACCCCGTAAATTATTGGGGACACGACGGAACAGCTGTGATTACAGTAAATAAACCAGATAATCGTGTGATATTCTATAAAGTCGGTTGCCATAAAGTATTTAGCTAATTCTAAGGTTAAAGCGACGCCCGTTCAGATGCAAAGTATAGGCAGTACAGATTCTCTGTTCCAGATCAAATTCAACTTTACTGTGGTAGAAATAAGACCGAATTCCCTTAATGTTATACACCTTCAACTATTTTAATGGTATTGTATATCAAAATCTATTTTGTACAATAAACAATAACCTGTAAGTGGTTCTAAATATGTTTACGACATTAAAACACGTCTAAGAGACTAACTACATTGGTTTTTCCCGTATAAACAACATGTCAACAGTTGAATTATCCTTAAAGCAGTTATTTAAAAGCGTGTCGTATATATTTTTCCTATATTCCAGACTAAGTCGTGTTTAAATGTAATGCTTTCTGTTTATTTTATTTATAAATTAAATACACTCACGACACGTCTTATCCTAGTCATTATAGACGCAACATAAAACAAAAAAAAAACAAAAAAATTCAACATCGCTTTATAAATTGTCACAGCATAAAGCCATTCATGAAACAAAATATCATATCTAATTTGTTCCTTTTTATGCAAGTAATTTGATTTTAATTTAGACATGTTATAAAAAAAATGATTTAGAAAATAAATAAGAGCGAGTAAAGAAAAACGTCAGAAAAACCTCTAGCTCGTATACATCCTGAAATTCATACATTCCTCCATCTATTAGAACTCTTTAAACCTTCAAGCAAATATAAGAATTAATATTTTAAATATAAATTTTGCTAATTTTTCAAATGTATACAATAATCGAATATAAAAGATAACAAAATCAGTTTTATTGTTAACGTTAGTTTTAAAGTAATTACAAACATGATGTACCTTAACAGCTGGCAGATCACATTGATCGTATTAATCACAAATAACTTCAAACGAAAATCAATATACGTTATTGAAACAGAAACATAATGATATAAGCTCTCACAGCGTATTACGGTCAGTTATCTCAGAATTATATCATCAGGTTTAATATTGGGTCCAGAATCTTTTGATGCGGGAAAAAAATACGTCTGAAGATAATAACGAACATATTTGATATCCAATCTCCTCTTTGATGATCGAGAAAGACAAAAAATTCATAACATAAATCTAACAGAGGAACATCTGCTTAGAGTGTCACGCTCTATGAAATCCAGAATTAATATTTAATTTAATAATACAATCATCAAACGCAATTTATTTTTTACGTCTATTCCTGCTCCAGACTTCTAACGGGTTTATTTTACAGATAGTTGGTGGCGTTTGTCATTTTCATCGATTCCTCAGCAAAATTTCCCCTCGATCGGACAAACACTAACAATTCCCTTTTCCATTCATATATACGATATAATTCATGTAATTTAAATGATTCAAACAGCCCTTTATTTGATTAGCGTTTTTTTTTTTTTATTTTAACCAAAAAGAAATGTGATAAATAGTAGGACCAGAAAACTTATATATTGCAGTTTCTTACTAATCCAAAAAAAATTAGTAATTTAATAAAAAAATATAAACTAAATTGACGCTATAGATATTTAAAATCAGCAGTATATTTTGATGTGTCCTACTAATCTCATTTATGTTATTAATCGGAATGTTTGTGAGGGTGTATGGATTTATGTGTGTTGATCTGTCATGCAAAAACTGCGTAACAGATTTGGATGAAACTTTACATATATAAGCTACAATTTTTCTTGAAACTCGGTGTAGTTTTCGGTGGAAGAGGATCAGTCAAGTCAAGTGACGCCTCTCACTATTACATACATTTCTCTCCGACCCTTATTATGAAATTCACGCACTTATAGTCGCAGACAAAAACCGGTGATTAGTATTTGGTAATTCGACCAAAATAAGGAAACAGTGACACTATCCGAAGTCCCTTAATCAGGCTGTTCCTGTCAAAACTCCTTGCGATCAAGTTTCAATATAATAGTTCAAGTAATTTTTGTGTTAGCAGTATTTAAATGTCCTTTCGATTTCATATTCTTACGTACGTCTTACGTCCTTAACTACAAATTCGCATAATATGCTCTATTTGCTTTATTCTAATAAGCAAAGTAAAAAAAAATACGATAATGAGAAATTTTATTTAGAATCTTATTTTTTGCGAAAAAACATATATTCTTACTTGGTATACATATAACGATTTAAATGTATATATATTAGTTTAAGGTATGAAGTACACATTTATACCTTGACAGTTAGCGGTAGCCAAAGTGACAGCGATAATAAACCTAGTCGTCCACCAACGGCTCGTCGCTACTTGTCGCAATCTTCTTGTCATCATGATTGCATGATTGTGTGCACAGTCCTAAAGATAATCAGCCATCTGCAAAAGATCATCAGAACAGCGTTTTAATATGTGTGGCTTATTTTTTTTACAAGTCGAATATAAGTATATTTTCTAAAACCATCGTTCTACATAAACCCAAGAGTAGTATAAATTTGTTCGCTAAGATAAACCTATATGAAAAATGTAGAAGAATCAGTACAGTTTTCAATAATTCATATCAATTTTATTTATTTAAATATAACATTGAGTTTATTTTAATTATTCTATTGTAGTGACTATAATTTTTTTTTAAATTTAAAATCTAAATTTTTTTTTATTATAAAGTATTTTTATAACATAACTACTTGAGGTAAAAACAGAAAGTTTCTTAATAATTGCAATAAAATAATATTTTATTAAAGAAACGAAGCATTAGTTAAAATTTCAATTAACTAGTGTAAATTTGTTAATAGCAGATTAAAAACTCGTAAACAATCTGTTACGCGTCCTAATCGCGCAGTTAACTCCTGTAGATGAAATTCAGTGACAGCGTATAAAATATGTCCAAAAACAACTGCGTATTTGCTTTCGCTTTGAAGTCATATTTTACTGAAACAATCATAATGTCGACGCCTTCGACCGATTTTTGTCGAGATAACCGAAAATCTATAATACCTACAAAGTTTTAACATGAATCAAATGGAAAATTCTGCTAAATTGGTTTGGTATAAAAATTGTAAGCCACTCAGCCGATGAAACACTTCAACTTGCTAACAATGAACGCAAATTGCTTTCCGTATTTTGTATAAAACCTTTTTGCATAAATAATCTCCTTATATATATTTAGATTTTTTTTTAAATTTCAAACAACATTGAAGTCACTTCTGACCTTTGCTTTTAATAGTATAGTATATCCTTAACACTACTTGTATTATTTACCTAAACACCAACAGTTTTTTAAATTTACCATTTACAAATCGTTGTATCCATCGGTATCGTTGATAGTTGAAAATATTTGAAACTAAAAATTATGAGCGGGATTTTGAAACTTTTACTGATAATCATGGTCTAAGGAACAAGCAAATCATAAACAGCTGTCAGAACATAACCACTAGAATTACTATAACAAGATCATAGCCGTAAAAAAAAGCAAGTCTCAATTGAAACGTAAAATTTACATAGTCACTTAAAATCTATAATATAGTACTTATTGTTTAAAATTACACAATATGTAAGTGATAACTAACAACTTCCCCCTACTTAACTTGCGCAATCAAATGTTATTGCAAAACTGAACTACTCTCAACTTTTTATCCATCATTGTCACAATCATTTAGAAGATATAAATCACTAATCAACATAAACTAGACTAAATATTAATAAGACTACTTAAAAAATTCTATCAAAAAAGTTTTTATAACTATTGTATGTTTTTTTCTATCTAAGACAAAATTCGACATTAGTAATATTATGTCTATTTTTGACTACGCTCATCTTTTACTCTCATATATCACTCTTAAACGCACCCGGACATGCCTTATCTTTATTGACTATGTACTTACCTATGCTTTTAATTAATAACTTCACATAAGGCACAAACACCTTACTCGTAAAAGTAATATTTATATCTCATTTATAAAAAAAAAGTTCAACAAAAACTAAACATATCAAATGCACTAGTATCGCGATTCGCGGGCTTTTCGTGTCATCGGAGCAGTATCTTCCTCACAACCTTTCTCGCGCCAAATTGACGCGCTACTAAATAGACCGACATAAATTCATTCAACTTCAGCCTATCATTATCCTTCTCTAACACAAGCTCGATGCTATCATTACATCTCTCTCTAACGCTTCCGCTTGATGAACCCTATTGAGCTCGTTAGTCATTAATTAATTCTGCATAAGAAAATTACTTTTAATTTAAAAACACAGATGTGTTGTGTTAAAAAATATATCAAATAATAAACATTAAAGTCGTGTGTGGTCTTGCGGTGACATTTGAGAAAGCTTTTCGAACAATTATTATTAATGAAACATTATTTTATTATTTAATTAACGAAAAGATGAAAATGACAAATATATTTTTATTTAAATATATGTTTTTAATGCGGAGATATATCACGATTTTTTGGAAATAGGAATTCCAGGGGTATGACGCTGCCCGCTGTTATAACTTTTATAAATAAAATAACAGGCGTTATTAGAATTATTTTACATACAAAGCAACGTAGAAACATGATTAAAAAAATAAATTTGTCGTCTCACACTTAACTTCCAAATACTTTTCGGTCCATTATCGACGAAGTGTTGCCAAAGTGTAGTATTTTATACTAAATCCCCTATCAATTATATAGCATTGAATCCCGGCTCCAGCCAGAAGCGATACGAACTTTTCCAGCGTAAAGTGAAATTTATAGTTTTCGAAGTTATTTCCTACGGACGGGAAACGACTGTTCTCGCGACTTTTAAATACAAGAAGCACAACACATTCCTTACTTTAAAAGACATTATTGTTAGTTCTGTTCGTATCTGAAACAAATGTGTTCGTTTTCCTCTACAGTGGAAAAAAAACAGGACGTCAGGATAGTAAACTATTTCTACATATTCTAGAAAAAGATTCCGATATAAAATTATATTAATTTACTATTTGATTAATCTTACTTTTAACGTATAACGTGACACATTTAGATTTTCGATTTAATTATTCAAATTAGTTTTGGTGGATATTCACCATATTATTCTCAATAACATTTACAATAAGTAAAATCCTAATTTATTTTAGCATAACGTCCCAAACTGAGTTCAAATTGAGTCAAAAAAAAAGTACTCCACTAAAAATGACAAGTGACTATTTGACGTCTATTTTTATAGATAAAAAAAATGAAGTCAAAAGTCAAATCCTTGTTAACGAAGGCCGGCTACCTGGACGTCAAGTAGTTTAAAGCGTTCCCAGTACGGGCACTTCAACAGTTTCACTCAAGTGTCTTTATTTAAATGTAACTTAATAATTTGCTCATGCGTACAGATACATTATACGTACGTTACAATTATCATGTGATAACCCGGTGACATTTGATGCATATAAATAAAAAGACATTAAAATATTGCATTAACGGAATAAATTTAAAACGGGCTATAAACATCAAATATAGTAACGTCTATTCGATTAATTTAATCGAGATATCGAAAAGCAACGTGTTTTAAAATGTTTTCAACTATATTTTTAACTTCCAGCGTTAGTGTAATGAAAAACATTAAGAAATATAGATAACAAAAATTTTTGTTAATCCAAAAATAACGTATTAGGTATATTCAAACATCTCGTATCGTTTTCAGTTAAGCAAATGCAAAAATATACAGCAAATAACGTCGGACAGTGACGGATGAACGCCGCCTGAAATGAAACTAAGGCTTTCGCTTCATTTCCTTTATCGCTATTTAATTATGACCAACTCGTTCATGCTATATATATACTGTTGAGCGATTCATACTCCTATGAACTCTATATCGTGGCCGTACAGATTATATACATATGTACAACAGTTTAGATAGTTTTACAACACAATTATTATTTTCGATATTATAAATGAATAAAAAAAGTCATATTTTTATTAAGAAAACAGAATGGGAACGTATGAAAAGAAATGAAAAAAAGACAAATCTCTATGATGAAAGAGAGAAGTATTTCCAGTCATTGATCGATAAGTCACAGGAGATGATAAAAATTTGGCATGATTCTGTGCAGGTTAGAAATATAATAAAAGTTGTTTATTAATATCGTTTATTATATTTACACCTAAATTCTGTTATATTTCAGGGTCACATAAACAAAGTTGAAAAACAGAAGAATCTAAAACTCGCCAAAGACTTAAAAATGATACGAGACTTCAAAGCTAAAAATAAAGTTAAAAATAACGATGAAGTTATTAAAAAGGCAAAGGAATTAATATTTAAGGACAGTAGCTACGGACGACAGTTGATGAGGTATTTTGCATAAACCTACTGTTCCGTGTTCGGTCTTTATATTTCTTGAAAAGAAAGAAACAAGTTGGTTTTGTGTTTGTTTATATATATATAATGGAATAGCCGTTAAGTACTAAACGAGTCAAATGTGTCTGTATGTAGTTTTAAATTTCAGTGCACTCCTTGAATCAAAAGTGTTGGAAGAAAGAGAAGCCCAAATTAAATTTCAAAATGAAGTAAGAAAATTGTCTCAAATTAAGAACGAATCAACGCTAGACATCAATTCTTTAACGTTTCTAAACGAAACGGAGTTAGGCGAAAACCAAAGGAAACTTAACAAAAAGCGCAAGGAAAAAGAGATAGCAGACATTAACAGAGCAATGTAAGCATTAATATAGATTCTTAATTTAAATTTAAACTTTAAAAGTATTAATTCAATAATATTAAAAGGTATGAAATGAAGCAGTACTGCGAAAGAGAGAAAAGAAACGAGGAAAGGCGGCAAGTAATAAATGTAAATCAAATTAAACAAATCATAAAAAATGAGACGAATTTGCAGGTACCAGCTAATCGTTTAAAAATATTCTTGCTCTTCTTTCTATTTATTATTATTATTATTACTAGTATATTTTGATTAAAATATTCCAAACGACGTAGTCTTTGATCGTGTTGACATTTTGAACTTAGGCACTCACAGACTTTTAAATCAATGTTCTCTAATCACTGAAAAACCGTACAGTTTGACCGTCGTTTTTTCAAATTTATGCAACCGCATAAGTTATACGCTAAAGTCACTACAGCTTGTAACTTACGTTAATAGACAGAAATATTACAACGTGAGAAAAATGATATTAAAGAATACGAACGAAAAACAAACGAACTGGAACATCGAGCAAACATTGACAAACAAGAGGAACGATTGAGAGAAGTGTGGAGCAAATATCAGGACAGAATAAAATGCAAAGAAAAAGCTGTCTTCGACAAGGTTTCGTTATATTTGGTTGTGAAATAATGTATTGTCTGTGGCCTTTTTTAACCTTTTTATTGTATTTTTAACCATGATCCAGTATTTTTCTGTTTACCTAACCAATGAAAATTACAAATATTAAAAAAGACGTTAACTGACGATAAATATGCATATATGTATATACATGATTTAGATTCACAGAGACTCGAGCCTTAAAACTCAAATGGCTATCACATACAAAATCATTGAAAAGTCAAATTACGAGAAAGACAAGAAATATAATGATTTCGTTGAATCCGGAGTTGCAAAAGAATTGAAAAGGTATTTCCAAAACTTACAATTAATACGATATGAATTATTTATAAATCAAACGATCACAAATAGATTGAATGAACGCGATCAGAAGGAAACCGAGAGTAAAGCAAACATACACAAAAAGCGCAGAGCATTGGACGAAGAAAATAAGATTTTGCACGAATTTAAAAAGCAAATGGATTTTATTAATGAGATTAATTATAGGAGAGAGAGTCGTGGCAATCAGCAATTTCCTATAATCAGGGAAAAACCGAAGTTAAAAACAGGTTTCCAGTTTATAATTATTACTTAAAGAAAATTTAATATTGCTTAACACAAGTTTGCATCGTACTACGTACGAATCGTGTCCAGTTTCCTATTTAATAATGCGTTAATACCATTATATGCGATTTTTTTTTTCATTATATGGCAACACAAACGTTTATATTACAGTATCTATACACATTGTTGCCAGTATTGTTATTTTTGGGACGTAGATGTTAGGGATAAAAAAGTGTTACTAATACTATCTTCAATTGTCTTATTCGATTCCCAAATGACATTATGTAAAATCTTATACAAAATAAAAAAAATTACACACATTTTGTATTAAAAGTACATTGAAACTACAAATGACTTTAATTTTATCTAGCAGGAAGAACTGCTCATCCGGCTTTTCTGGTAACTAACAAACAAAGAGAAAAACAAATGAAAATTGAAAATGATAAGCCGTGGAGCGGCTTGGAGTCCGCTCACCAACAATACGCGGAACACGCGACCGACATCCTGCGACACTGTCGCTACAAACACATGGCCTTAAAAATCATTAATGTATGTATTTTGTTATTTTATTATTATTTTACTTATGTTAAACGTTAATTTTTCTGACAGGATTACCGAAAAACAAACCGTCTGGATGAAAAATATCTACAAACATCGGAATAATTTATATAAAGATTAATTGGGTTCCGATAAATAAAACAAAATTCTCAACCATTATACTACATTTTATTTTATACTAAACACTTATTTACAAAACCATTCCTTATACTTCCCTTCGCTTAATACAATACGGCGTTCCCCTGGTCTAATGATTACAATGTGAAGTATCTATTGAAAGAGTCGAAACACAGCTCTACTTATACATTACATAGAAAATAAATTATTTTACAATATGATTTCACGAAAGACAAAGACTCGAAAGCTACTTGGAATACTAGCAAGATTTCATCTTACATAATACGATACTTGGATTGATTCAGCCGTAAAATTTTTTACAAGCTTCATTTAGATACATCAAAAGCTCAATAGTGGTGCAAGTTTAGAATATTAAAAAAATAATAATTAAAAAATGGTTAACTTTTTTTTTTCTATATTTTTATCGTGTGTTAGGAAGTATGTGGTTCTAGTACGGCGATTGCTTCTGTTTGATGACGGCCTGCACGCACTTCGCCATGGTAGGGGACGCGCGACTGATTGAATCGGTCATGAAGAAATCTTCCAACTGTTTCAGCTGCACGTCCAGGGTACCGGAAACCGGCTTCTGAAGGCTCTACAAGTTTATATTCATTGTATTAAATTCATCTCTATACATCACTAGTTCATATCCGATAATATATTACATCACATAAAAGTTAAGGTAATCTTTATGTTGAGCAAACTTATGTGTTCTCTGAAGACCATAAAACAAAGTGAACGAATAACTGTATATTTGAGATAAAAAACTAGTGTGGGTTTACGTGCGTTACCTGCGCGAGATCCCTCGCCTGTGCGAAGTAGTTATTATTCTGCACGTCCCCGTACGACACCATCGAAGGGCAGACCTCAGCCAGTCGGGCGCGCACTTCCTCCAAGTTATCGTAAGGGAGACGAGCTCCGACCACCTCGGACAGGGCGCTGCGTGACAAAACATGGTAAGGAAACAGACAGACGAGATACAAGCGAAGGTAGATTAACCATAGAACATTATAGCCTATATAGAAGAAGCAAAAAATGCTGGAACACCCATGTAACCATGGAAGTTTAAACAATCGTGACTTGTGTTCCATTTAGAGGCTTTATTATATAGAACAGTGTACCGAATGATCTTCCAATCCTCTCGAGCTTTTCCCGGCGGTGTAACAGCCGGCAGGGTCTGCTGCGCTCGTCCCTCAGCGTTCACATACGTTCCGTTCTTTTCGGTGTAAGCGGCGCCCGCCAACACGATGTCGGCGATGGAAGCCCCGGCGTCTCCGTGATGACCTGGATATCATAATAATCATCTGTTATACTTTAATTAACACATCTTTTGTTCCTGTCAAGCTACTAAATATATACTAGACCTTAATAATAATATAAGCTGAATTCTGTGTAAATTTATATCAATTATTTAGTTGAAATGAATAGTTTTTTACATACAAATATTTCTAAACGTATAACGGTACAACTTATATAGCGTGGCTGTTGTTGGTAATTATTTAAAAATAGACAAAAACAAGTGGTAACATTCACACATATCACGGGAATATATCTAGTTAGTAATAATTACCTTGATAGATAACAACACAATCCTTAGGTAGAGCCTCCCGCGTCACGACGCCCGCGTCCGCTCCCAACAAGAACACGACCTTAGGGCCCTCCTGCAACATCTCGCCTACACCTGGCTTGTAGCCCAGGTCCATAGCGGCCACCTGGGACGCTGTACGCTGAAGAACGTTCAAAACCTGCACAATATCACAAAAAGAAATTAGTAAACTCATTTTACAGCTTACAGTATGTTATGTTGTCTATACAGGGTGTTCACAAATTAGACTTAGAGAAAAAATATCTTTAAATAAATATTTAACATATAGGAGTAGATAAAATTAAGATAGTAATAATAGGTATAGATAGAAATAAGAAAGTAATAATAAGGTGACACTTAAATATAATTTAATGGAACTGACCTTCCAATCCTTATTCTCAAGCTTATCTTGGAGCCTGAGGGCCAGTTCTTGAGTGTATGCCAACAGGGCCGGACCCTCAGAGGTCTTTAGTTGGTCAGCGCCCAATATCACGACCGGGCGCTTGGAACTCTCTAGCCTCTTGAGGACCTCATGGGACGAGGTGCCAACTGCCAGATCCTTCACTATAGATGCTGAATCTCCAACATGCTGATTTTATATATAAGAATTAGTTGTTGGTATTCTAAACGCTATAAACATTTAATTCTAACCACAAAATGTTTAAAATACATAAATAGTAATAATGATATATTAATTTTAATAAGGTTATCTTATTAGTAAGGTAACTTTATTAAATACATTTAAACAGATGAACTTACAGTATATTCATAGGTCAAATCGACTTTGGGTCCGATGAGAGCTACATCCGTCTCCTTGTGGATGAATGCCTTGCGGATGCGGGCGTTGAGTAAAGGGGCCTCGAAACGCACGTTCGTACCGATCAGAAGGACAAAGTCCGCATCTTCAACGTCTGACAAACACGCCACATATAAGCATTAAATTATGTAATGACAAATTCCTTTAAACTACTATATAAAGATAATGTATTCGGTTGAAATTACATGCAAAGGAACTTTCTTAGTGGCGTGTATTGCCCCGAAGTTTTTTTGCGACAAATTGTCTCAGGGTATTTTTGCCTGATTTGATTTTGTTTGAGAAGACAAGAGTGGGACAAACATAAGAGCGTTATGTCGTGCGGACCGACAACTCACTCGCAATCTTGGTGTTGAGGAGGTAACTCGAGCGGAGATCTGTTCCAGCGCCATCTAGCGGGAAGTTGTGTTCCGTGCACACAGCTTCCGAGCCCAGACGGTTGGCTAGGTCCTTCAGAGCTACCAGAGACTCCGCATCCGCGAGCTCTCCGCCCACTACTAACAACTGCAAATATATTATCGTATAAATAAGATATATTTACGTTCTTATAATATAGGATATCCAAGGACCAAGGTTAGGTTAGATCTGATATCGTTACAAGGGTTTCGGTAAACTATACCTTGATATATCGTGAATTACGATCGAGAAATGTATGTAGGATTTATTACAACATCAATCCAATTTAAAGAAACAATGAAACTTATATATCTTGCTTCATTAATCATATGTATCTTGTATAGTTATAAAAATACCAACAAGCATGGAAAACACGATTAAAAATTATCATCCATATTAGTAGCAAAGAGTATATATATATATAAAATCTTATATATTTATTAATACGAACCTTGTTAGGAGGGCAATCTCTCAGAGCTCTAGCGGCTGCGACTATGGCCTCCTCCCATTCGACGGGCGTCAGATTACCGCGACTGTCAGCTATCATAGGAGTCACAAGGCGCTGGCGTTTCAAACCGTCACATGCGAAGCGAGACTTATCTGACAACCACTCTTCGTTGATCTCCTGAAATTATGATAGTTTTTAATGGACACAGATGATTCAATCCTAACCTTCCGTGTTACAACAGCAACATATGGACGATCGGTATTGATGCAATTGAAGCTCCATATGTATTGAAGGGCTTTAAAAGAAACTTGGATGTGGTATTAACTTAAAAATTACTTCAAATACTAAGTATTCTCACTAATCAAAGGAAATATGCCGGTCGTGAGGTATTATTTATGGTCTATACACTTGGCACACTGTATTTTTCTGAGTGACCGAGTTCGTTTTGTATAATGGAAAATAATTCAAAATATCAACTTATACAAAAATCCTCGTTTGCAAATTTCCACATATGAGAGTATATTTTAGACGGATTACATACTAATATTATTACTAACTTCAACTATTAAGTCAGGCTTCTAAAAAACAATAGACAGAATATGCTTAAGTGTCCTGAGTGGCTTAAATCACTAAATCAAGACACAAACAATTATATTTATATTTAATATGGTGTGATTCAAATAAAATTAATTTATAACTCCAATAATATTTTTACCATGCTGTCACAATTATGGAACTTGTACGGTTAAGACTGCTTATGTATGTTACAAAGATATAAGCGTAGGAACCAACTGAAAAGACCCTGGCATAGTACAAAAATGAAGTCTTACCTCATTAGTCCTTGGTAATATACGAAGAACTTCATTTGTCCTTGTTGCAACAACGATATTGCTTCCCAAAGGATCCAATACATCAACCGAGTCAATCTGTAAAATATATGAAATTTAAATGAAAATCTCGTCTGCCCGTGATCACGGTTGCTGAAAAGTAACCGAAACGTCGGGAGTATGTAGTTTTTTACAAAAATAAAACACGCGTAGTTTATCCGAAAAATACTAGTTTCATTTAAATAAATAAAACTCGCGAAAATCTTAGATCTCATTAAATATATGAAATATTAAGATATGACCCACTATTATAGTCCTAGGAAAAAAATTTAATAATCTTTTCACCTTAAATAAAGTTAACCTTTAACTTACCCTTCTAGTTTCCCAAGGACGTGCCGCAAAACTGTACGGCTTGGATGTTAGGGCGCCAACTGGACAGAGATCAATGATATTCCCTGACAATTCTGAGAGGAACATCTTCTCCACATATGTGCCGACCTGTACAATTACATAACACACTTGTATTATATTCACTTAAAAAGTAAGAAATACTACAGATCAGCAAACAACCACCAGAGACTAAAGTAACATATGACATAACAGAATAACATATAATAGGACCATAAAAATGATAACATATATGTATATTTTTTGCTATACTTAAAATATAAAATTGCAAAATGTCTTAATTTAATTAATTGCAATATAGAATTAAAATTATCCGAAATAAAAAGGAAGCTAGTATTGTTTAATTTTGGGGCCATTGACTCATTTGTAACATTACAAAACTCTTATTGTACATGTTTTGTAATAAAAGCTAGTAAGATTTAGTTGAAAAAATATGAGACCAGCATAAAAATACATAATTAGCACGACATTCAGTACAGTAATGATTTTGTTGTAAATAACATTTGTATATCTTTGAAAATAATTGAAATGTTGTAACAGCAGCAGATATATATGCCTTCAAACGACCAAATATTCATTGATGTCACACAATAATCACATGACCAGTTACCTATAACTAATCAATTGAAAATTCTAAACAATATCTAACCTGGTACATCCAATAACTACTTTATCAAGAATCGGATTTAACTGGACAGATGGATAGAGAAGAATTATGAAGTTTTTAAACACCGGGGGAACTTCCAAAGAAAAGCCTGAAATCTCTTAAAGAGACCATACCTTTAAGCACATGTTCTGATAAATATTTTGAAATTTTATGCTCACAAAATAAGTTGCAGTATATTCGTGTACAAGACAACAAGAAAAAATCTCTATAAGGATGTGGCAATACTGGTAGGCCACACAAGACACATGGTATGAGGGTAGAGCTGATACAACGAGGTGAAAAGGCTGATATATCAGCAAAAACTCCAACTAGAAGACTTAAATCATTTTTCACAAAATATCGTCGGAGAAATGCGCGTAACTAGCATTGGATAATCAAGTATCTGCATTAGAAGCAGATTGCCAAAGAAAGGTATCAACTTGATAATTTTCTAATGACTTTTAAAGTAATTTTTTCATGACAAGTAAGTATTTATGACTTAAATTTATTTGTTTACTTCTAATGCAGGTACTAGAAATTGTCCAATGATAGTTATGTGGATTTGCACTATCCACGACGATATAGAAGAGTGTTGCCTAGTGAAGCTCTTATGTAAAAACAATCAATTTGAATTGTCTGATTTACACTATCACATTCTACAGCATTGCCAGTTAAAAATTCCAAATACATATTTGTACTCATAATTAAAGTGTTTATAAAAAATATAAAGAAGATATACATTGCAACACAACTTAAAAACTGTATGTGGCACTGATAATATCATTTTCAATAAAAAAGACAGCAAACATACCAACAAGCTTATGAAGTTTAAATGCAAAAAAATGCACTGAAATAATTCAAATATAATGTCATTTAATTTGTGACGATAATAATATTTTGCCTCCTAGTTATAAAGTTATAGTTATTTTTATACCGAAAAAACCTACCTGCATATCAGTTCCCCTACCAGTTGTTCCGAAATCATCAACACCAGCTACTTCCGATGCAAATCTGATACACCTGGTGCAGTGTATGCATCTAGTCATGATCGTTTTAATCAAAGGACCAACATCCTTGTCTTCAACGGCCCTGGTAAAACAATTTTTTTATTTTATCTGTATTGATTGACTCCAAATTTTAATTTTAAAAGATTTATTATGCCTACATTGATTAAAAAAAAATTTGAATAAAGAAAAATGTCTAAACATAATTATCATGCTTATCACATCATTTTAAATTTAATTAAATCATTTTTTTTTTTAATTTTAAATCAATAAAAAAATTTATATTGTTAATTACCAAGGCAAGTTTCTATTTAATTATCAAGCAAAAATTTAAATATATATATAAAACCTTACCTTTTTCCAGAGAAATGTATATCAGTAAATCTGCTTTTATCTGATCCAAATGCCATTGACTGATCCTGCAAGTCACATTCACCTCCCTGGTCACAAATTGGACAGTCCAATGGATGGTTTACAAGAAGGAATTCCATTACACCCTCCCTAGCCTTCCTTGTCAAGTCCGAGTTGGTTTTAACTCTCATACCTTTCATGACTGGCATAGCGCATGCAGCAACTGGTTTTGGGGACTTTTCTACTTCAACCAGACACATCCTGCAGTTTCCAGCCACTGCAAGTCTTTCATGGTAACAGAAACGAGGGATTTCAACACCAATTTCTGCTGCTGCCTAGGAGTATAATGTGCGAAATGTTAAATATATAAGTTTTCTTTAATAAAAAAGCACAAATATTGTATATAATATATAGAATAAGAAAAATAAGTATGAAGTAGTATGCAGACCTGCAAAACAGTTGTTCCTGGTGGTACATACACTGGCTTGTCATCTATGAACACCTCAACTTTATCAGCTTGTGCGGCAAATTTACGGGCAGCCAAGGGCGCAACTCGGCTGGGAGATAGCGCAAGCGCCCGAGTCAGCGGCTGGCGCAGCATTTTCTGCAGCAAACAGAAAACGTTTTATAATGACGTTTTAAAAACTTGTTTAATTTTTTTTTTTGCGAAATCACACTAGGCAGAACATGTTATTCGATTTTTTTGCCAATATTTTGGCAGAAATACACAACAGAATTTAAAAAACTAATAAAATTTTCTTGTTATTGTTACATAAGTAGGGTCGTCTAACCTAATTATATTTCCAAAATATAGGATATTAAAAAGAATAAAGCAAATATATAATGTTAGAAATTAAGAACTGACAGACTTATACAAAGACAAACATTAATTTTAAACCTACACTTTATTATATCTCGTCCAAAGAAATTGTGTGACAAAAATTTTGACAGTATCGACCGACGACTGTCAAACAAGATCGTTGTTGACGTTGAACGTCGTTTACAATAAAGCATTCCAAATAACAATATTTTTTTAACTTTAATTATTTTACTATTAATAGCAGTGAAATGACTATAAATATTACACTTCACCGTTGTTTCACATATCATTGAATGAATGTGATGAAGACATGTAAAATACAAACGAACAAGTTTTTTATTAGAACAAAAATAATAAAACAGGATATAATCACATTGTTTTTAAATAAGTTTTACAAATTGTATTTTTCTTTATAAATAATAAATGTGTTTCGTTTTGTTCAAATTAGTTCCTAAAAAAATGAATTGTCTTTGGTATAATAAATTTTGTGATCGGATCTGTCTCTTTCACTTACTCCGATCTTGCTGAGTGGTGTGGTACTTGTACGAAAAGTAATTTTTTTATAAAAATGGCAATCGGAGACGTTAAATCTGCACAAGGTCTAAGTGAATTGAACCAATATTTGGCAGAAAAGAGCTACATATCTGGGTAATAATTTCGATAGTGCTTGTTATACTCGTTAATAAAGCCCACGTCAACGAATGTTAACCTCTATTTTTAGGAAACTTAAATATGTAAAAGCTTTCCTAGCATATGGAATAAATTATTCATGTAGGTAAGTCATAAATAATGGTATTTATTTCTATCTGTATAGATATGTGCCCTCTCAAGCCGATGTTCAAGTTTTCGAGGAAGTAGGCAAAGCGCCGGCCGCTAGCCTGCCACACGCTCTCCGTTGGTACAACCACATCGCCTCATATTCTTCCGCAGAGCGTAAGGCATGGGCTGATGGAGTGAGCCCACTCAGCGCCGGCGCTAAACCAACAGCACCTGCAGCCGCCAAGAAAGATAATGATGACGATGACATCGATCTTTTCGGCTCCGGTGATGAAGAAGAGGTTCGCAATTTAATTGTTCCGTCTAAATTGATTTGTTTATAATAAACCACAATTTTTTTTACACAAAAAAATGACATTTTCAGGATGCAGAGGCAGCAAGAGTTCGTGAGGAACGTCTGAAGGCGTATGCTGACAAAAAATCTAAGAAACCCACCCTTATTGCTAAGTCATCTATAATCCTTGATGTGAAACCATGGGATGATGAAACTGACATGGCTGAAATGGAAAAGCAAGTGAGAACCATTGAAATGGACGGTCTCTTATGGGGTGCCTCCAAACTGGTACCGGTTGGCTATGGTATCAATAAATTGCAAATCATGTGTGTCATTGAAGATGACAAGGTTTCTGTTGATCTTCTAACAGAGAAGATCCAAGAATTTGAAGATTTCGTCCAGTCTGTAGACATTGCTGCCTTCAATAAAATCTAAGTTATGCCATCATAATTTATAAATTTTTGCAATAAAATCAATTTTATTTCATATATAGTTTTTTATTTTATGGAAAAAGTTTACAAGTTTTGCCTTAACCTTAGAACAATTACACTATATATCCCTTGAACACTTTTTGGTAAACAGTGTACTTATAGAATGTCCATAAAATAGTATGCCCACTTTATTTACAGAAAAATATATTAAAAATGATCAATAACATTTACATTAGATTATGCTTATTATTATTAGACCGAATTCAGAGAAATTAATATCACAAACTATTAAAAAATATTTAGTTCACTTCAACTAAATCTGTAGACAATTTCTAAGACCTTTATTGTATGACTAGTTCATATATTGGTAGAGTTATTAATACTCATTCAACTTTGATATTTTTAGGTGCGGTAGATGCACTCTCTCCTACATTGGCTTGCAAGAACATATTGGGGATGTCATTGCCAAAATAGATTTTATTATTTAAAGCGAGAGCTTCATATTTCTTAAGTTCTAAGTATTCCTTTGTCAATAATAGTTTATTGGCTTCCGCCTGTTTCTTCAGATGATAATATTCTGCCTCTGCCTTTGTTTGTTGTTTGGCTCTATGAATGCTGTCCTCGATAAGCTCGATCTTCTGTAATGATTCTTTCTCCATGATTTTCTGTTCGTACTGTATTTTGGCAACATGAGCTTCTTTTTCAGCTTCAATAACGGCTTTCCGACGTGCTGTCTCCGCTTCCTTTTCTACAACCTATAAAACATATCCTTTGGTTATTTGATTCCATTGTACCAATTGAGATTTATTCATAAATAATTCTTTTGTTAGGACTGTCATAACTAATTTGATTAGAATTTAAAATTAAGAAAACTAATATTTTTTATTTTTCCATGACAGAATTTAGAACACAGCTTCAAATACCTTTTGATGCTGTTCCGCTATAAGATACTTTGATTTTTCAGCCTCCATAAGTTCATAGTTTTTCCTTATAGCTTCTGGTATTTTAGGTTTTGTAACCCTTACACCTTTGACATGAAGTCCAGGAGCCAATTCATTTAAATCATTTTGCAGGGCCTAAAAAAAAATACTTTGTATAAACCAAAATAAAGCCAATAGCATATCTCTAGTTATAATATAATTTTTTAATTATGATTATATTGAATAATGATTATTTTCGGTAACATTTAAAATTTTTATCAATAATAATTATAAAGCCAGTTATTTTCATTGTTTTTCTCTCACTGCTTATCTTATCTGATTTTCTAGTTAAGTTATATGTTATTTGCTTACCGTACTGAGATTTTCATCAATCTGGTCAAAGAGAGCGATATATACTTCATGCAAGGTGTGCGCACTACAAAACTGATTCAATTCATGATGCACTTTGTTGAATATAAGTGTCTTGTCATAATCAGCTGTGAAGTTCCTCACTACATCAAATACTGAAATAAATTAATGTATTTTAACTCAAAATTTGTAATTTATATTTTTTATTCTGTGTTCATTTTTTTTTTGCTCTTTAACCCTATAGTTAATTTCCAGCCAGTACTAAAATATGTAATAGCATTCACATATTGTTTTCATATAATAGCTCTTATTCATTATTTACCAACCACTATTCGAGTCCAGTTTGTTTACAACTTCAATTCTTTCGAAATAGATCATAACTCCACCACTTGTGCCACAGGGAACATTTTTTACTTCATCTGTTTGCAACGTAGTCTGAAATAGCATAAACATTATTGCTTTATACTCATTACTTAGAAATTGCATTTATGTTATAATGTAAATGCTATTTTCAAGTCCTAACTAGTAGGGAGATATTGCAAGTACCTGTATAGGTTTAAAGGTTGTTAAAAGAGGAATCATCATATGAAAGCCTGGCTGACTTGTGACTGGCAATAAAGCACCACCCTGTATAACAGAATTATAAAAATGAGACTCAGTTCTTTATTATGTATTAAGTTATTTAAGACTAAATATACGTGCGACTTACTCGATAATAAACCCCAACATGGCCCTCCTCAACTTTATGTAAAGAGAAATGAACTGAAATACCTACAGCCAAGATCACAATGGCCAACATCGAGGTTTGATCAGCCATGATCAAAATAATATTATATCTCACGAAAAAAAATTGCCAGTAATTAGATATTCTTCAGGCTACTTATTTTTCAGTAACTAAATAACATACACAAATAGTGCTTTGCTTAACGAGGAGTTGCGATGATAATTACAGGAAGTATTTTTGATTCATCTTATATGGAGATTCGTAAAAAACTTAAATATTTTCAGTAATGAATTCAGAAACAAAGCTTATTATTAGAATTTGGATTTAATATACTTCGAGTTCTCTCTTTACAAACATTGATATTAGTAAAATATATCTGTCAATGTCGGAATATTTCATTAGGAACCATAGATAATATGAACTTTACAGCATACAGCATCGAGTAAAAACACCCGTAAAATTATATAAGGAAAATTATAATTTTTAAATATTAAATAATTTTAAACTATATTAAAACAAGAAATTACAGTAATAATTAAATTGTAACCGTGAATAAATTAATTTGTTCAAGGTTCCTAGGTTTTTAGGTTTAAAAAAGGTTGAAATTGTTTCAATTCATTAACCACATCCAATCAATAAAAATAATAATAAAATAGTTTTAGAAACTATTTATTTAAATTGAGTCGTTACAGAAAGAGCCTTAACCAATACAGAATTTTCAGTAATATGATTCAGGAGGAAGAAACGAACGTATAAAAATATGTCAAAAAAACTATTCTCTGGCCAACGAGCACCAAGTAAACACATGCAGACTTACACCGACATCAATGACTGGGTAGAAATAAATTGATGAAAAAATTTTAGTTATTAACATATATTCATTTAGACATTAGTAACAGCTTTAAATAGTATAGTGTCAAATCTTTTTAATCCACATCTAGATACGTAGAATTTCCCGTTTCTTCTATGGCCGTAGAGTCCATACCAAAGGTCTTTCCCTGGGCATGTAGAGAATCTACTATCTTGGAAATCGTAACTTTTAATGCCCTGTATTCTTCTAACGCTTTAGCACAGAGTTCTCCTTCGGGGGAATTACCCGGTTCAATGACTAACATTTCCAAAGCGCGTTTCAAATACTTTTCCGCTTTAAGCAACTCGTCCTGAAATAAAATTTATAGAGATTGTACATAGCAATAACATGGAGAAAAAATATTTAAAATGAAAGTCAACTTTAAGTGTCATACCACGTAGGCAGATCCAGACATTTCTCGACTATCGAATAACTTTTTGGCTAATTGCACTGTGGTCGCGTGTAATTCGTAGAGGGTGATCGCTGTAAATTTCATATTTTAAATATTATACGTACAAATTATTATAACAATATATATTTTTTTAGACCAACACATAAAATGTTCCGATTCTTACCCTTCGTCCTACATATTCCAGGGCTAACTATTTCTAGTATAGGCAATATCTCCTCACAGAGTGCTAGCTTCCTAACCATTAATTTCTTAGTAGGCCGAGGTTCTCTGTTAATTGTGTCACGTAGGACTCCCGCGAGACGTTGCTTGGCATCCAATAATAAATAGTGACCGGGCGCCAACACAAGGGACACATATTTTATGTATTCCTCTAACTCTTTTTCATCTTTCTTATCTAAAAAATGTTATACAGAATTGGTAGAAGAAATATTTTATTAAAAAATATTGTTACTACATAGATTAAAAAAGTTTAATGGGTTTTTTTTTATTTTCAAGTAGAATATTTTCTCGTTTACACGTATTTTACTTTAAACTACTCAGTTAGTAAACATTTTACTAAATATATCCGAAACGTTAATCTTAACTCCGTATTTGGAAAATAAGAAAGATTTCCAATTTTAAAATCAATAGAGGACGAAATAGCCAAATACCAATTTAGTTTTCAATATGCATATGTGTTGAATACAAAATGCAAAGTTATTGAAAAAAAAAACATGAATACTACAGGCAATGATAATTAAATAAAACTTTGCAGAGAAGTAACAAACGTTTAGGATTTATAATATATTGATATCTGTTAAAAATCATAAAATAGCCATTTTCAAAACAAACCAACAAACCATAACCAAGGGTGAAACTTATGTTTTTTTTCTTTTCGTATTATATTTTCTTTCCTTTCCGTTATTTATGTTTGAACTTTTTTTTTAAATATTGAAATAAATTTCGTATTCATAAAATACACTATTACTGGTCTGGTAATAATTATAGAAAAACACCTTATTCTGCACCGATGTTCTTAATTCAAACACCAAGTAGTTCCACTTAACATATATAAAAAAAAAATTACTCACTTATGACTTCTAATTTGTCAGAACAACATTTAATCTTAGGTTCGATATCCATAGACTCAACTTCCTTTTTACAGTCAAAACAAATCCATAGGTCACCATTTTTTGTTATGTATCCCTTCTTACATCCGGGACAGATAGCAGAACTCATAAAAGTTCCCAGCTCTGTGTTGTCTGTACATCTGGTACAAGTGCATTTAAAGTATTTACCAACGATGAGATGTTGCTGCCTTGGTATTGTACCCTAAAAACAAAGATTTTGTAAATACTAGGGACAGAACAAAGCCAGTTTTAGCTATAACTCATTTTCATAGTATTTAGTTAAGTTACCTTTAAGGGATCTGTATAATTATAATTTATCGATTCCCCCTTTTTAATGTCAACGCTAGCGTGGCACACTAATATATTATTGTCGTCTATGGACATGTGCGTGTTAGCAATACAGTCGTGGCTAAGTAACGCTGCCTGCAAATAAACCCCTCGCAAGATCTCAGCACACCCTATAGCTGGGATCGGTGGACCGCGCACTTCGAAACTATTTACATCAATTGCTGCACAAATCTTCTGAACTAAATCCTGGTTTTGTCCGTTTTCAAGGAGTCCCAACGACTGAATAAACTGATTTTAAAAATAAACAAAAATGTTATATTAGCATCATATTTAATCCAAGTATAGATTTGAAGATGAATTTCACTAATAATTATCAATTTAAATTGTTTTATAATAATTATCTTGTCGTCATTATTTACCTTTACAGTATTATCATAGTATTGCCAGACGTTACTTTCTCTTCTTCTCTCTAAATGAGTTTCTAATTCCATAAACAATTTCCACTCCAGCAAATTAGTTTCTTTCTTCAACAAAGCTCGGAGGACCGATAAGGAACCGACGTTCTGTACCATAGTCATAGGACTTATACCCTTCGTAAGTCTTAAATTACGAAAAACATCGCATTCTTGTCTATTATGATACTCTAAAAAAATAAAGATAAATTTATATTTTTTTTTTATATATATATACATAAATATCTTTAACAATAAATTTCTTATAATTTTATATATTAAAATTCGGTGTTTAAACGGCCATACTTGTAAACTCATCAGGACATCCATCCCCAGGACAAAGCGGGGCAACGGCACAGTTCTTACAGACAAGGAACTTGTTGATCAGTGGCAAGTAACAATTGAAGCAAACTAATGAGGTGTCACTACTCGGACCCAGCACGAAAGGCTGATCGGATAGTATCCTCTCGCCCGCCTTTATATCCTTTGCAGCGACTAGATATCTAAAATTATTTAAATTCAGAATATATCTTTAGGAAGAATGTTTAAAACAGAACGTCCCTTCATTTCTATATCCATGATATTTAAATTATTATTCAATCGATAATTCTATATTTATTTAGTCCCCTTCATAAACCAACCTGCCCAATTTCTCAGATTTTTCCACTTTATATTTTACACTCATTTTGTACAATAAACTATTCTTCCAACAGCGACGTAGCAGACTTGCATTTAACACGTGTGTGAAACTGAACAGTATTTATAGTACCTCGTCCGAGTTGAGCTATTTATAACAAACGTATTATCTTCGGCACTCGGAATATCGTTACACGGAATACTAAACTAAGCTCTGAGAAAAAAATAACAGAAAAAAATTATTAAAGCAACCTGTAAAAGATTTCCTTTCGACTTTATTTTCTCAAAAGCAAAATCTGGCTCCATAGAAACGACCAAATCAGTTGTCTATTCGGACGGCAAAATAAATAAAACAAGGTTTTTTATATAAAAAATTTTATTTAGCACAGTTTTATTTACATTGTTCTAATAAAAGGTATGCTTATATGACTAGTAAAATATTTAATGTACAACCATATATTTACACGCTCAAAAACAACAAGATTGTTTTAACTTTTCCTTTCCTAGCAAGGCTATTTACATTACAACTACGTATATAAATATAGGCAATTCAACAAACAAGTATTTTTTTAATATCAGTGATTAAATCATGTCAACAGTCTTACGCTACTTACCGAAAATGCGGTATACTTAGATTTAAGACAGTCCAGGATATAAAATATATTATAGGAATTGCACCTCAATATTGATATAAAGTTATATATTACTTTTTATTATCACTTTTGGAATATATTGCAAAATATATTATTTCAGTCATACAAACATCATGCCGGGCCCTGAAACAAAAAATATACCCTCTATAATAAAACATTCAAAAGCAATAAATTACTGTCCTCTCATTATCAATGTGATCCCGCATCCCTTGACTCGCTCTCACACACTACAATCTCTGTCTCACTCCACTAACCCCTCCCCCTCCCTCACCTCGTCCAGCAAGGCGAGCGGCGCGCTCTGATGTGCAGCGCTGATGATGTCCTGGAGACAGCGCGCAAACTCCTCGATGACGTCACGCATGGGGTCCGCGTCCCGCCGCTCCGCCTCCTCCTTGTTGTCAACAGCCGCCGCTATGAGACACTGGCACACAGCTTCGATCACCTCGGAAGTCATGAAGCTGCATGGTTGCCTGTTGAAAACGAAACTTGATTACGTCAATAATAAGAGCTACGTCAAACTAAAAAGATTTAAGTTTAAAATTTTTTCATTATTATTCTTACAATGTCATATTCATGTATGAAGATATATTATTGTTACTGTTTTCTTATGAGCGGAGGAGCGATACTTGAGTTAACACGGTCAAAAAAAATATATATATGTGTAATAATATGAGTACTTGGCGTGTGCGAGTGCGACGTGCGGCCTGTAGGTGGGCGGTCCGGCCAGTGGTTGGAGGGCTCGAGGCGCGTCTCGGCGACGGCCGCGCTCCAGGGTTTCCTCCACATTGCGACATCCGACACACTTGCAGATCGACGAACACGCTATCTTAGCCTGGGCAAAGAAAATGTCAAGCGTTTATTTTGAGAGAGAAGATAGAGGACTTTTTTGACTAATACAGTTTTTGACTGCTTGATTACTTAAGAGGATATTGGTTACTAAAGAGGCACTATGATTTTTGGTTAAGAGACTCAGCTAAGGTATGGAAACCTTGTGTTTCACTAAACGGAAGACCAAATCACCTCACGCCATGATTACATGGTCATTAAACGTTAAACGAATATCGATTTTCATACAAGTTCTCGTTATTATAATTGTTAGAAATTTCTTATACAGAATGATGTAGAAGTGTTCTACACGGAATTAATCACAATGATTTACCTCGTAACATTCACAATAGTTTTTAAGACAGCCGCTCCGTTTACAGTTGCATCCCTTATTATGCCGTCGTATTATCTCCGGGCCGCCCGCCTTCGATTTCCCGATCTTGGGCCTATGAAGATATCAACATTTAAATTATTCGTATATAACTCGATGAACTTTATGTTTTTATTATTAAGGAACGTTGAGCTAATAATTTGAATCGAAATTGCGACCAGCAAATTAAATCCAGCTCTTGTTGATAAATTTTTCATTCTGTATTTTCTACGTGTATTCTAAGAATGTTAAAAATTGTTTTATCACCTAAAAGCGTTAGGATTCCTGTCCAAACAGCCTCTGATAGCTTTTTGCCGGAGTTCCTCATTTTCCAGATTATTGTGACAGTTGTTGCAGTTACATCTATTGCAGAACTCTCCGTTAGCGAAACAGTCACAGTACAGCTTCAGGCATTGAGATTTTGTGCAGTTGCATGCTTTGCGAGGCCTTAGACCACCTAGTTCAGTGGTCACTTGATCTAAAAACAAAAAAAAACTGGATTATTTTTAACACACATTTTTTTTTTGTTACTATTAATTATTCATTAGGTCATTTCAGTAGATAAATTCAATCTCTCAAATTTTGGAACAGAAATTGTGCCCATAAATTTTAGTTCTAACATTACATGGCCAGTAGTAATCTTCATTGGAGAATTCGGTTCGCTTATCTGCTAAAGGAAAGCAGGCTAAATTAAAAAAATCAATTCAATTCAATAGTGTGTACTAACCCGTTTCAGAGAGAGCAGGCGTCGTCGGTGACTGATAGTTCGTCATATCCATATCCACATTCAAAGTGTTGTTTGCGTCTTGAGACTCATCCTGAAAGAAATAAACAACTTCAAGCAGTAAGTTTTTGAATGTCATGCCCAAATTATTGGTCTATAAGAATCCAATGGGGTCATTCATCCAGTATAGGAAAACAAAAAATATCTTATTTCAAGGACCAATTGATCAATCAAGAAGAAAACGAATCGACCATACAATTTGGGAAAGCTGGGATTACTGCGTTTATTTGATGTTAAGCTTGGTACGGTGACTACACCACTAGGATGATATATGGCCTCAGATACAGACCATGATTTGAAGAAGCCAAATCTCGCTTACCATTCTCTCCGAGTCGTCTGGTACAATCATTTGATCGTAGGCCGACGGTATCACTATAAGGGGATGATCTTCAGATTTATTTGTGTGATTGTATTGATCAATGCTGTCCATACTATCTTCGGGTGTCGGACTCTAAAAAAAATATTTTCATATTGTTACTACAGCAGGTGTGTGTATAGTATTTAGTAATGCTTTAAGTTTTGATAAGATATAATCAACCCACTTTTTAATCAATCCACTCTACTATCAAGGTTTTGTATTACTTCATGAACTTGCACAACTAGCGAATTAATTACCCCAAAAAAAACTACGACTGTTAGGACTTACACCGTCTTTCTTGAAGTCCACCTCGACCTCGGCCAAGCTGCAGTCGTCGTTGGCTTGTTCCACGAGGGCTCTGAGCGTCACCTTGGACTCCTGGGCAGGACTCGGATCACGCTCGGGCGAGCCCGGGGACAGCGGCGCCAACAAGCTCGCGGGAGACTGCTGATATATAACTTATATAAGCACCCACACATAAATAAAATTCATTCTATTTTTGAAAATACCATAAGCCTGTTGAAATTAGAAAGCAATATTGTGTGGCAATTTTTGTATACATTACACTCTTTAGACGCATTACACGCCTGTCATATATTATAAATTCCAGTATCATACTAAAATTTCTTATATGCATACAGATCGAACCGTTTTGAATATATCTTATAACATGGAAAGTTTCTGAAGATAAGGAAGCGATTTAGTTGTATGAAATAAATAACGGGAATAAATACTATGAAAAATACTCACAGTAACCGTTTGCGATGTTTTCACTATAGGTGCTATTCTCACTAACTTTTGTGGCGGTTTCGACGCATTCACTAAACCGAAGAAAAATAATATTATTATCACAATTAAAACTAACGAGTGACGTCTGTTTGAATAATAAATTCAAAATGTTCTAAACGTTAACAAAAAAACATTTTTAATTTTAATGAAACATTCCATTTATAAAATGTACCGTGGACAAATTCAAAATATGCATTTCGAAAAATGAAAATTTTTAACAGATAATAAAACTTTTTTAACTGTGACAGTTATACAAGTTTCAAACACACAGTACAGTTAGAAGTCATTAGTTTAGGATTTAAATTTTGACATTCTAAATATGTAATTAATAGGAGGGATTGAATATTTTATAATTGACTTTGTAAATAATTTGACTATTTAAGTATAAGAAAATAGTTTTTTTATACACTTAAATTATCAACATGAAGTAAGGGCGAGCTTAATATTTGAATAATGATAAGATTGTTTATATACAATGATGTATTTACATTTGTTAACCGCAGTCCCTTTCCCGGTGACGACGAGTGACGGCGGCTGACCGGCTGACATTTTCTCAGCAGTCATCTGTATCAGATTACCTGGAATTTACAAAATTATGGAAACTATTTAAATCATATTCAATCGAAATCCTTGTTACTGGCAGAATAAATCTAGTGTTTTGTACATAAACTATTTGAGTGGGATTGAATATCGTTTGCTAATAATTTTAGCCTTTTCTTTTGTTTTCACATAATACTTAGCGGAATAACCTTTATTGTCCGTCAACACGAATGTCTTCGAGGGCAGCGCCATCAGCTGCTTGGGAACCGGCTTCGGCGTCTCCGACGACGAGTTGGTGACGAGGCGGATGTATTGAATCTAAACATAATAGAAACATTAAAAAAATTATTAATTTTCTCACTAATAATAATATGAATTTATTTTGTACCGTTAGTTGAATCATTCTATTTTAATTTCAGGCAATTAATTTTGCTTTAAAACATAGCAACATGTAATGTGATACAAGATACAACATACATCATGGGAACGGGATCATGCCAACACACTCATAATTCTAATATATTTTCCATTATAATTATATTCCATCAGATAATAGTCTCTTAGACATCATTCTCTTTACTTAGCATCTACTCACGCCTTTGCCCGGTACATTAATCTGATGCAGCTGTGACTTCCCGCCTTCCGCGACTGTGGCGCCATCTTCTGGATTCTATGAAGTTTAGAGATACAATGTTATTATTAACATTTTGAGTTCGCAACGGGTATTAAATCAACTCACTTGTATTTTTTTCTGCGCTGCCGCTGCCTTAAGCATCGCATTCACACTAGGATTTATAATAACTTTCTGTTTTGTTGCTGTATCTAAAAAGGAATAGATATTCTTAAGCAAATTAAAAGCAAATTTGGATTTTTTTTTCTAATTATCAAAATAATTAACTTAATTATTACTAAATTTGTACTTGTACTGTAGATATTAGTACATTCAACAATTACTTATGGCTGTCGCTGGCATCAATTTTGGTGTAGGCGACTTGATAGTTATTATTTCTTGTTTCTTCGACAGCCTCACGGGCTGTTTTGACGGTGTTGCCATTAAAACCTGAAAACAATTGACGATTTTGGTCAATTGTGTCATAAATGATCTAAGCTACTCAGTATCAGTAATTTTCAAACATAACGAATATAATATACAAGCTATAATATACAAGGGAAAAATAGCACACACACGCATATATATATAAATAAGCGTGTGTGAAAATTATATATATATTTATATATATATATTTTTATAAGCATTTCTTTAGATTTCAACTATACACACTTGTTTAATATATGTATAACATTGACTGTTAAATAATTAAGTTGTCACCACTATACTTTTCATATTCCTAGACACCATCAACACTTTATTAAAATTCGAGTCTGTTTGTAATATTAAAGTAACCGTTCTTTACTTCATGCCTTTGAATATTTATATGGTAAATACACCAAAATAATATTTCTTTAAATTTTTGTCTGTCTGTCAGTTGGTTTGTTCTGATAATCTCTGAAATGGCCGGCCCGGTTTTGACGGGATTCTAAATGGCAAGTACATATGTAGTAAGGAGTGACTTAGGCTACTATATATCCCGATCCCGAAATAAAGCAGATTTCATGCGGCAGGGTTTTCTTTTCACAGACAGAGTCGCGGGTAACAGCTAGTTACATGTCATAATATACCTTATTTCCCACAGTAAGCGGTATTGTCTTCTGTTGTACCACAAACCGTGACGGCTCTATTTTAGTGATGACGGCCGGCGCGTTCGAGTCGCTGGTTGCTCCTGTATGAAGGTTTGAGAATTAATAACTTAGGACAAAAACCCTTCCATTGACACATCACATACTACTATATTCACCTGGCACTGTTATAAGTTTGGTCAGCAGCGGCTTGTTTTGTGTGGCACCAGTATTCTTATTGACAATAAGCTGTGCCTGAAAGTAATTTTATAAGAGTCAGTCATTTTATAATAATTATAGGTGATTTAGGTATTTAAATTAAATAACTTTTGCAAGTACAAATTTAAATGTAAGTATTGTTTTCATATTAATGAATAGTAAAAACCTAAATGAATGTATATATTACTTGTTCTCCGTCAGCTCTGACGTACTGCACTGTGTTAGTTCCCGGTGCCGCAGTGACAAGTTTAATTTTCTGTGATCCAGAAGGCACCATGATAAGCTGCTTGCCGATTTGTGCTGGTGAGATGTTAAACATTATTATGCGATAATTAAGCGTAAATATTAGGTAATTTTAATGTGTGACAGATTTTTTTTTTGTGTTAAAATTGTTGAACTCACCCAAAACTGTCTTCCCTTTAGTGGTTCCCTGTATCACATTGGCTAGTGATACCTTTTTGACGAGGCTTTGTCCTCTATTAGATATCATTGTGACCGGTTTCGGTGCTATAGCCAGCTGTTTGGGCGCAAATGTTTTGCTCACAAGTTTCGGCGGCTTGGGTGCAATGGCCACTTGACGAGGCATTGTTGCAAGGGTGGCCATTGAGTCACTTTTTTTTGTAGTTTTCGGCAAAAGTGACTGAAAATAAAGATCATTTGATATACAAATTTTTCATACCAATATTTATGCAGAATTTGTTGAAAACGTCATAATAAAGCCTTTACATAATTAAGCAACGAATTACTTATAAGAAGTTATTTTGCCATAACCCTCCAGCTAACATTTATAGACTAAAAATAAAAGGCATGTATTAATGAGTTAAGTTTTTTCTAAATTTTTTCTTTAAATTATACCTTAACAGCAACCATCTTCGGTTCCCCATTGTCTTGTGTTATTGTGGAGTTGCTTACTATTTGAGGAGTGAACTGTATATCCACCAATGTGTCTGTTTGTGAAGTAAGCATGTGCTGTTGCTGTAAATTAAATAAACTATAATAAAATTCCATACTTCAAATTATTATTTTTTTTTATGCCCAGCACTGGATTTATTACTTTAGTTCATAGCTTTAATTTAAATTTTCTTGACAAAAAAATAATAATTGTAAAGATTATTCATACAGAATTTAAAATAAAGTTTTATAAATATTCAAATGTAACATTAAAAACTGGGTCGGACATTGTGACATTTAAATTAATTCATGCTGCATGTAAATTCTCGTTTAAAATCAAATCTGGAGTAGAGTTTTGATATAAAATAATTTCATGAATGTAACTTTATGTACTAATTTGTTATATATTTATTTATTCCTTACATTTGATTCGACGGTTGTCGTCAATTCTGTTGTTTGATCGCTTTGAACAGAATATTCTTGAAGGGTGAACTGATCACTCATGAAATCTGAAACTTAGAATGAATATTTTAATCCAATAAGGTATAATTATAAATGAGAGTAAGAAAGAAAATAAGATAATTTTATACATATGTGAATTTAAGTGGCGATATGGTAAAGGTCTACTTTTTTTTCAAATTCTGTTTAAAATGTCAAATATCACACATTTATATAGAGTAACGGTGGCTTTAAAGATTACAATAACTATTAAATAAAAAAAAAACAATAAGATCATAGGATGGTAAATTAAATGACTTATGAACAATTACCTATTTAAGGATATTAAGTAGCAATAATAAGTGCCAGAAAATGACATTTACCAATAATCTCCTCATTTCCTGTATCCATAAGCATGGGTTGTTCTTCGCTGTGCTCAAATTCCATGGGAATACTTTCATCATGACCACTTTGTATCAACGTTATACTTGCTTGACTGACCTCCACATCATCAGTGTGTCCAAAATCAACCTGTTATATTTAAATAATACTTAACAAAAAATATACAATAGATATAAAAATACTAAATATAGACAAGATGTGAACTTTAGTATATATGATATAAATTACAAGATGGGTTTCAATTACACTTATATGTGAGGTAAATTTAATAAAAGAAATATAAAAAGCTTTGAACACAAAAATATAAGATATTTAAAAATTTTTGAACACTCACTCCCATAGCATTCTCCAAATTTAAAGAATCGTCCAAATTATGATCCATGTTAGTTACTGTTGATCTTATTCTTCCTAAAAGTTCTTATGGTGCCAGAACAACCACTTTTTTCGCAAAATAACAACATAAATCAAAACAATTTATGAGTTTGAAAGAGGCCGCCATTTTAACATGTCAAAAATTATGAGCCTCTCCCGTAGATCGCCACGGTTGAAAACAAATTGTCACAAACAAGAAATACTTATAATCGTGTATAAATAAACTTTTAATCAAAACCACAATTTTGTAGTATAACTTAATGTAAAATATATTCGAATAAACCTTATTTGGAAACAATTAGGGGTAACATACCATAAGAATAAAATAATAAATTGCATAAAATCTTATGGCGCTTGTTTTAATTTTCATAAAGCTGTCAAAAATAAGATACCGCCAACCTATGCAACAAGGTATATAGGCTAAAAATTTAAGCAATTGAATGTGTTCAAAATAAGAACTTTTAAACTGTAATTATCGCACAATTGTGATATAAAAACGAAAAAAACAGGATATTAAGTTTTTTTCCATCATTTGTTGTTACGAATATGTGAGAACCTTAATTTCTAAGTGGAAAGTTTTAGTTATATGTGGAAATATACTAAAAATTATTTATTAAAAGAATTCTTCATATAGGTTTATTCAAAGGTTTCTAGTTATGATATATAAATAAAACATGAGACATTTTAAGTACTTTATACTTCACACAATAAAAGTTTAAGAAACCATCGTGTCATATCCGACATCTGTCAGTTTTTTAATCAATTCTATTGAAATAATGTTATGGTTTTAACACATAATTTCAATTTTAAGCTATAAATATATACAAGCTCTTTAAGATATCTTTCATACTGTCAATATTTTTATGTAAAAATGCCTCTTAATTTAGCAGGCGTTCGACAATACCTAAGTGATTTGAGAAATTCGGGAGGACTACACAAAGATCAGGCTGAAAAGTAAATACTGAACATGTTATTTGAAAAAAAAATCAATTTTAGTACTCTTTAGTTGCTGTAAAACATATATTTCGATATAAAGAGAATAGAACGGCAAAGTTGAGATAAAAACAAAAATCACATATAACGTTTTTTTTACAGATACCGCAATGTATTACTTGAAATTTTAAAAAATCCTGAAGGAGAACTAGCAGAGTGCTTGAAGGCATTTATAGAAGCTAGTATGTTATAATGTTACACAACTATAATATACATATAGTAATATATTCTATGAAACTGTTTTAATTGTGCAATTTTGATACTAGAAATTTATTAATTTCAGTTGTAAATGAGAATGTAAGCCTGGTGATATCCCGGCAACTGCTTACCGATGTGAGCACTCATCTTGCCTTGCTACCAGATAATGTGTCACAGGAGGTCTCACACTTTGCTTTGGATGTCATTCAACCGAGAGTTATATCTTTTGAGGAACAGGTGAGTGTTGCATATATAATGTCATACACAATAGAAATAATATGGGTAACCTGACTAATGAAAAATTTTAGGTGGCCAGTATTAGACAACATCTAGCAGATATATATGAAAGAAATCAAAATTGGAAAGAAGCAGCCAATGTTCTTGTTGGTATTCCATTGGAGACTGGACAGAAGTAAAACTTTTTACTATAAAATTTGAAATCAACATTTTCTTTGTCTCACAAATATATTTATGTATTAAAATAAAACTGATATTTTTCGGATTCACCATGCAAATTTTTATAACTACATAATCCCGATGTTTTGGTTACTTAACCAGGATCACGGAGGAACGAGATTTGCGTAGTAAATCTGAAAATTATTAGTTTTATTTTAATGAATACTCACGTCTTAGATCTCATTATATTTATGTATATTTTTTTACATAACAAAACATGTATTAGAAGATGAAGTTAATTTATTTCAGACAATATTCAGTGGATTATAAGTTGGAGACATACTTAAAGATAGCTCGGCTATATCTTGAAGTGGATGACCCAGTACAGGCAGAGGCTTTTGTAAACAGAGCTTCATTGCTACAAGCTGAAACAACCAATGAGCAGTTGCAGATATATTATAAAGTCTGTTACGCAAGAGTGTTAGATTATAGGAGGTAGGTTTAATTAGTTCCTGATGAAAATTCCTAAAATCAAAGCAAACATTTTTTCTTTCACAAGGAACAAGTTTAAGAATATCCGTTTAAATTACATTTAAATTAAACCTCATAATCAGATTAAACACAAATTTTCTACGCTATTGCATTAAGTTTTTATTAAGTCTAATTTTTATCTAAAAACTCCTTCAAGAACAATTTTATAACCAAATTAGTGAAATATTTCAATAAATTTGAACTTGTTTAGTTAATAAATCAGTTGTAACTTTTAGTGTATTGTTTTTCAGAAAATTCATTGAAGCAGCTCAGAGGTATAATGAACTGTCTTACCGTAACATAATACATGAGGATGAAAGGATGACATGTCTTAGGAATGCACTTATATGCACGGTGCTAGCATCGGCTGGTAATTTTTTTTTTCTTTTTTCATTCCTCAACTAAAAGTACTTTATCACAAGATTGTAATATCTTAAAAGTATTATTAATAAACAATAATAATCCTATAACTACATATTAGATTTTAATTAAGTGAGATGACAATGTATATATTTATTTAAAATATATTTATATATTATGACAAGATAGAGGTAAAAAAAAAATAAACATAAAATGTTTATAAGATAAAATGCAAGACTCCATACAGTTGTGATATTAATACATACATATTGTTATAATATTACAAGTTAAATATTGGATTTAAATTAAAAATATTAGACTATTGAATTTGAATTCTTTCAAATCATATTTATGCCAATTTCAGGTCAGCAAAGATCGCGAATGCTGGCAACATTGTTCAAAGACGAACGCTGCCAACAATTGCCCGCATATTCCATATTAGAAAAAATGTACCTGGATCGCATCATTCGACGCTCAGAACTTCATGAGTTCGAAGCTCTAATGCAGACTCACCAAAAAGTATATAATTATTATAAGAATATTATGATGCACTAACTTATATGTAAAAGCTTTAATATTTATGCTACTGGATAAAAATGATATTGGGATATAAAATTGACACCAAATATAAATAAAAAAAATAATTATTAGGCGAATTTAATTTTGTTTCATATGTATATATTTGCAATGTTGAATCATAATAAATGGACAACAGTTGTATTGGCTGAGCAAGTGGCAAATATCCAAAGCTTGGCAAATAATGCTTTTATATAGACGTCTACTGTCTGACTCTTTTATCTACAGTCTGCATTATTTACGTGATAAGAAAATTGAGAACTCAGCTTTAAGAACAGTTAGTCGTTATATAATAATAGATCTATCTACTATGTACCGTTTACATCGAGGTTTAGGGTAAAATGCGATTATTTAAAGATTACAAGAAAACATTTTCAATTTTATTTACTTCTATATATGTAACTATATAAATTTGTACAACGTGTACAGGCGACGATGTCAGACGGGTCCACTATTTTGGACCGAGCGGTGTTCGAACACAACTTACTGTCAGCCAGCAAACTGTACAACAACATAACGTTCGAGGAGCTGGGGGCTCTACTAGAGACACCTCCAGCACGAGCTGAGAGAATCGCCTCACACATGATCAGTGAAGGAAGAATGAATGGATACATTGACCAGATCAGCGCGGTTGTGCACTTTGAAAGTAAGTACATATTTGTAGACATTTATGAATCCAATGAAAGAAGATAAATAATGTATACAAAAATGAGAACACCACATATCTAGTGTTATTAGGACAACCACATATATAATTAATTTTAAAACTATTTTTTCTTTTTTTACACGGCAATATCAAAATAATAAGTTTACCATGAAGTAAATTCGAGTGAAACCAAAAAAATCACATGTATGTTTTTATTTGCAGCTCGTGAAATTCTCCCGCAATGGGACAAACAAATCCAAAGTCTCTGCTACCAAGTTAACGGGCTGATTGAACAAATCGCTGCCGCAGAACCAGAATGGATGGCCAAGCTCATGGAAGAAGAGATGATTCAATGATAACCTCTAAAATTATTCTAATTTAAAAGTACCCTCATTTTTTTTATGTAAACTCATTATTAAGGGAATTAAAGTCGTGTCAACCTAACACTATAAAAAAATGTACACAAACATTACATTGGGTTTCATTTTTAGTGATGTCAACATATAAAAATCAGTTATAAATGTTCAAAACATATCATTTGAAAATTTAAACATATAAATACAAGCGTTCTTTTCTAGTTCATCCTTAACCTATACAAATAAAAAAACGTGTATCAATGGACTAGATTCAGTAATAAAATTTTCTTGAAACATGTAACAGCAAAGAAATCTCATCCAAAGACAACGAAATAACAGTTTGAACAGAAATACAACTGTAACCCACAACTAGTTCTGTGTGTTATTGAGATCGCTGTTTAAAATAAATAGATTGACCCAGTTTTGAACTTAGTGTTTTTTTTTTTAATTTAAAAAAAATTTTTCATTTTTATATATCCCTTATGGCAGTAGCAGTATCGCAATTTTAATTATTTGCTTATAACAATAGCGTAAGCACTCGACTCTAATATATTTACTATTGTATAAATCAAGCAAGACTTTCAATAACAAAATTCAATTTCACATGTTCTTCAGCTATAGAATAAATACCCCGAGTAGTAATACTTACCAATAAGGTTTTAATGTGTAATAACGGAACGTTCCCTAATGAAGTTATTTAATGTTTTAAAAGTTAAGAACGCTAAAAACGAAATCACTATAGCTTTTAAACACATCAAAACTGTTGGTATTATCTAGTAACCAAAGATTATTATGAAGGGGGTTTATATGTCGTCGGTAAGAGCGCGAGGAGTCATATTAATGTATTCAAACTGTTATGATCGAAAACATTATATATGTAAAGAGCACTTGTTGAATTTTTAATAGTGTTGGATTTGTTTATCAATTAAACAAATTACTAATAAGTGGACATTCCATAGACACGAAAATTATTACAGGTCAATTTACTTCAAATTACTGTCTTATTTGTGCTATAAAAAAATCCAAAAACACGGCCAAAGTCAAAATAATGTACTACTAGTATGTATTATATTTGTGAAGTTTTAATAAATTTGTCGATGAAATAATGCCTTGTGTAACAAAGTCGGCTGATAAAAATGGTGCCTTTGTTAGTCACATAAACAAATGTCCATAAAAAAGAGTAAAACGTATTCAAGCTAAATTTAAAACATTTATTTGAAAATCATAGAATCACAATATATAAAGTATAAAAAGAACAAAAAATAGGTAAAGGATGAGGATACCAAGGTAACAAAAACGAAATATGGTGATTCCAACAGACTAATATTTTTATTCTCAATCAATCAATAGGATACACACCATAGGTGTTTATTTACAAGACAATACAGATTGAAAATGTTTTTTTTTTAAATAAAATTACGCAATATTTATGGTAGAGCCGCGTCTTCAAATATTTAATATAGATGGGGAAGAGCCGCGGATATTTGATACTCGCCGATCTGTACCAGACATTAAAATAGCGTTACACGCACTGAATAGTAGACATGAAATTATTTGATTCATACGCATTCACAGTGATTAATAGCAATATGGTTTTAATTATCTACAATTCTAAAAGCCGTGGGCCCGATATGTCTAGGGTTCGAGTTCCAGGGCGACGCCGACTTTGTGTCCGCCGGCGTTGAAGTTCTGTCCGTCGATGGCGGCCGACAGCGTCAGAGTCACGCCTGCAAACAATTATATAATCACAATAAATCATAAAATAGAACATCTCGGCATCAGATAAAAACACGAGATAAGGACAACTATAAGATGAGAGTTGAGATAACAATTGACAATATGGTAATAAAATCATAAAAATACATGTTTTATAAATTCATGAGCGTATAAATTATTGACATGGATATTGTTTTTTATATAATTGGCATTTAAATGTATTTATAAATAGTTTTTAAAAGAAATCATATTAAGATTTTACCGGGGCGGAGTTTCTGTTGGTATCCAAGACCAATGAGCGACTTGTTGTTGATCTTGGCATGCAGGGAAGCGTCCTGGTCCAGTGCGAACTTAGCGCCCACTCCAAACAAGGTGTCTGAAGATCCCGATGTCCACTTCATGCTCACACCACAGTCCAACTTATCAGACACCTTTTGGTAGATGGAACCGCCAAAGTCCTTGCCATTGTCACTAAAGCAAAGGAATAAAATATTAATTTACATTTAAAATAAATAATCACAGTCAAAAAATATTATTTTACTATTCGCAAATCACTTCCATAACGTCAGTTGTTATTCAAGGCTATTTGCTGAAGGTATTTTGTTAGCCACTATTATGTAACATTAAATCAATAGTTATGTAATTTCTATGTGAGTGATATTCTCCAATTGGGCCTAAATGTAACAATTTATTAATGGTACTCACACATTGGTATGAAGAGCAAAGTCATTGGTCTGGTAGCCAAAGGCAAAGTTGTTCTTGGCAAACTTGGCCTTCTGAGAGTCGAACTGTGTATGAGCCCCGGCCAGCCAGCCCTGGTACTTGAGAACAGCAGCCACATCTACAATTGGTCCGGCCATGTCAAGGTCCAAGTTGGTGTTGATTGCGACAGTGTCATTCGCAAAGGAGGACTTCAGTTTTCCAGTCTTGGATCTACAAATCAATTTAAACATTTTAAACACCCTGTTCTGCATTTTAGCATTACATTTTATTTAAACAGAAAGTTATACTGTAATATAAATAAATTACTAAGAAAGTAAGTAATTGTTAGTTATGTATAAAGTTAAGTAATGAAATTTTTTATATTATCTATATGGTAAGAATGTTAGGAAGTTATATGGAATATATAGTACAAAATTACCCAGTTTGTGGAGCAAAAGTTCCCTCAAGAGTCACTTTAAGTCCAGCGGCAATCTTGTCCTGGATGGTGATATCTGTAGCGAGTGTGTTGTCAGTATTCCATTTCTCTGTGAATGTCAGACCATAGTCCTTCACAGCATATTTAGAGGAAAGGCTTCCAAAGACCTGTATCAAATTAAAACATTATGAATATCAATTAGTTGTTAGTTAAAATGTTTGGTTATAAATAAATATACCAACAACATTTACTACCTCTGGGAGTTTAATAAACTTGTATAACAGAAAAACTAGGTCACATAATATATCTGCAATGCACTTGTTTCTTGAATGTAACTCCAATTATCTTCTAGAAAGAATCTAAGATGTGTTTTATGAAGTTTTTTAGTAAAACATGTTTAAAATACACTTACCTTTCCACTTTCCTGGTTGGAGGTAATGCCACTGGTGAATTCTACGCCAGATTCACTCTTGGTCTTAAGGTCAAGTTTGAAAACGCCAAAGTGGTATCCCTTGGAGAAGACATCGTTGGCCTTCTTACCAAGATCGGCATATTGGGGAGGTGCCATTTCCTGCATAAAATTTGAGTTTATAAAGCTCTCTGAAATGAATTATATGATACCTAGCGCCACGATACGGCAATATAATACGAGTCACGCTAAAATCTCGAATGATAATACCATAGGTCATTGAACTTAAAGCATTATAGAAATTAGCTACAAAGATGTTGGTATAAATATTATATCGTAGGACTTTTTGCTTCAAACCATTGCCAGCTATGTCAGGGTTATAATAATTCGCATTAGTTTTACCAAACACCTCAGCGACAATGTTACATAACATGCAAGGATTATAGCACATACATTATGCAAAATCCTTGTCTCATTCTAGTCTTCTGATTTTATTATACAACAATAACCAATTTTGACCGTCAACTTGACCTTTAGTCAAAAAATGCTAAAAAAGACTCCAGAAGTTCCAATCACATGGAAATGAATATACCGTAATTATTATGAATTTTATTCTAACTTGATATTAAACGAGTGTTAGCCGTTCAAAGCGATAGCTATAATTATAGATATTAAGAAATACTTTTTATATAAAAATAATTAATAAATCACGTGTATGACGTAGATAATTCTCCCGGCTTATGCTTACTTTAATATGAACAGAAAATATGATACTTGAAAGATTACAAAGGCTATTTATATGATATTGCCTTTTGATTTACTTACAGTAGAATATAATTATTCACAACTAGGAACTAGATATGCAGAATTCTGTGAATTCAACGAAGAAACTTCACCTCCTGCACCGTACCACAAGACAATTCTAATTTGCGTAAGTTGCAGTCAGAGGGCGTATAGTTAAACCGGATATGGCAATATTGATCTAACGGTAACTCCTCTTTTAATGTGTTGTACATAATTTGTGTTTTTTAATTTAAAATAAAGAATACAAAAACATTTAGTAGTTTCTGGGGTCTCATTTCTTTAAATTCTCTAATTAATTTCTAATTTATGTTATGTATTTTTAGAGGTACCATAGCCTTTATATTTGTAGAGGACGTAGTCATTTTAGGAACTATTATTTAAATAATATTATAATCAAAAAAATTACTTTATAAATCATTCTTATAATGAATGTAACTATTCCTTAAAAATAATTCAATAATGGTAACATTTTGTTAGTCTATTTTTGGAATTTACATATTTTCATGTTTAGAAGGCGGGAATATTTAAAAAATAATAGATGTCATTTCCATAAATTAAATAAATAAAATACGTAATACTGAATCATAGGTTAGACAGATATATTTACGGCAAAGTTGACTTTTATTTATGTATATTCTATATGCTGCACTCTAATTAATATAACTTACATGACTACAGGGCTTTTTCTTAACTTTTTCTTCTTCTTCCTCAATGTTTTCTGTAACGTCTTCGTTATGTTTAGGACAATCAATTCTATTTCCAAACTCATCTTTACATATTTCCATCTGACCCATAGAGCCATCCTTAAAAGATTGTTGCTCTTATTAAACATACTAACAAATAGCGTTATCGTAATTGTTGTGTAAACACATTTATTCGTAAAACCAAAATGAGGAAATAAAAGATGGATTGATTTTCAAGCTACAGTATTACAAGAAATAAAAACTTACTGAGCGGAGACATGGGACATTTTCCCTGATAACTGCCGCGCTTACTAAAGGAAATTTTAAACATTGCAAAATATTTTTGATACTAAATATACTATCAAACCCTAATAAATCTTTAGAATTTGACATAACTAAAACATAAATAAATTTATAATAATAAATTTAAACAACACATGAACGAGACTAGATCACTTACCAATTTTTTTTAATTTCTACAATCTATTAGGCTTCGAGTTAAATGAATATATTACATATTTCAAACTGGGATCTACCGAAACATTAAAGATGCAGACACCGGAAAATAGGATATAACGTTAGTGGCTTCAGTACGATGCAACTAAATATATTACTGATAATAATGTTACTGCATGACATTCTTATCTTGTGATAGTGTTTCGATTAATGTAAATATTATTTATTGCTAATAATAATTAACGTATCAATAGGAAATGTGTTTCAAAAATATATAATTAAAACGCATTCTTAATAGAAGACAATTTTTTTTTTACTTGTTATGATATAAATACCGAAGAACTTAGATAGAGGACTGTTTTAACAAATACAAACAAAAGTAGTAGTGAATTCGTATCTTGCTCAAGTGTATTTCAATTCAAAATGCTATAAATTGTAATATTATAATTGTAATACAATAGTCTGAATATCGGCTCCTCAATAAGATTCCATATATAAATAGTAACTATCGTCCCGGTTATAGATAACTCGTACGTTCGCTTGCCATTTCTCGAACCGCCGAATTATTTTAAGCGTTCTTAAACAGTCAATCTTCGTCAGAACGGAGAGTAGACCTATTTAAAGTTTTAATTAAAATGGCTGACAATTGCCGTTATGATGTTAAAAGAAATGAAAAACTGGGCCGATATTTAGTTGCTAATGCTGAACTCGGATGTGGAGATTTAATTTTTACAGATTACCCCTTTGCTGTGGGCCCGAAACCAGGCAAGTGTTAACGAACTGACTTAGGTACTTGGATTACAACACAATGAACGTGGAGATCTGAGTTATTTGATTTTAAAATGTTGTTTAGCTGAAATGGAAGTTAGAGTACGTTTAATATAATGAATTAAGGTTTATTTAAGAAAATGTAAAGTTGTACGTAGAATAATAGTTTAAAAAAACTAAAAAACACGCCTTTTATAGAAAACCGAACTAAAAAATAGAAAATAAATTTAAATTAAGAAAATAGTGTTAAAAATTTCAATAAATATAAATTAATAATAGTGTGAATAAAAAAAAATGTATTTGATTTTAAAAAAGCGTGGGGTGCATGGTGTCAATAGTTATAAATATTTTATTGACAAATATGAGTAGAGTGATTATCATTTCGATAATATCTTAAAAAGCACCCCACGCTTTTTTTTTTAAATAAAATACATTTTTTTTATTTACACTATTATTAATTTATATTTATTGAAATTTTTAACACTATTTTCTTAATTTAAATTTATTAAATTATTTTCTATTTTTTAGTTCGGTTTTCTATAAAAAGCGTGTTTTTTAGTTTTTTTAAACTATTATTTATTTTCTACTTTTTAGTTTGGTTTATTTATAATAATTTGTTTTTTTTTTTAATTTTAATTAATTTTCTTACCTTATCGACTATAGATGAAAATTATATAAATGAACAAAAATCATATTTTGCAAATTGAAAAATGAAATAATTTTATCAAATTAGTGTATTGTCATCGTTCCTCGATAAATCTACAAAGTTTGAACGAAATCTGGCCGTTTAAAGTGGGTCAAAATCGCGCCCAAAGAAGTCGGTTACAAACAAACATACTGGTGAAGCTAAGAAAAAGCTAGTAATAAAAAAATACCGGCATTATTTAGTTACAATGTTGGACCGTTTAATAAAATTATAACGTGAACTACTTAATAATATAAGATAAGATAATAAATTAGTTTAAAACTATAAATGGTCATTCCAAAGAATATTAAGGAAACAAAAGGTATAAGTTACATTATTAATTGGATTTTGTTCATCATGATTCCCTTTCTGTCTGGGAAAATTATTATAAGTAATGTCTCAATTTTAAAGTAGCTTTTTGACTTTTCTTACTTTTATTAGATTATTGCTACTGAATAATTCTTGTTTAACTTCAGATACACCCCCACTATGTTTAAGTTGTTACTGCCCGATAGAGAGCAAATATTGCTCGAGATGTAGCTGGCCAATATGCAGTGCTGAGTGTGAGCTATCTCCTAATCATCAACCAGAATGTTCGGTATTTTCAAAAGCAAAAATCAAATTTCAGCCAGTAGAGGACTGGACTGTTAGCGCACCTCAATTGGATTGTATAACACCCTTAAGGTGAGTATTGAATATAACGTAGATATATATTAATAAAAAATATATATCTTGTAAACGTATTGTAAAACAAGATGTTTGTTCATTTGGATTTTGAATAATTAACTAATATCGTTTAAGTATTTCCATATAATTTTAAGTATAGTAGGATCTACATACCTACAAGTGTATGTATGTGATCAATTAATAAGGGTAGCGTAAGGTCTATACTTCCTAGCCTGTGACAAAATTTACCCTGTGGAAAAAGTCTTATAAATTCTGATACAAAACAGCTAACTGGGTATCAGAATTTATCAGTTAAAAAAATATTTATAAGATTGAAAAAATTTTCTGATACAGATTTCTATAAGAATCTATCAGTTATGAGAATTTATGAGACCGTTTCCACAGGGTAGCAACTATGAATGCATTCTGGCGTAATGGTTGCGCATATTTTTGAGGCTGACAGAAATGTTTTAGCGCACAAAATGGTGGTTCAGTATGTACTTATCTTTAATTAAATCCATCAGGTTACTGGTAGCTAAGGAACAAGACCCAGATCGATGGAGTAAAGAAGTACAAGCAATGGAAACGCATACAGAGCAGCGCAGGAAACGTTCCACGTGGAAGGCTGATCAAATAAATATTGTCAAATATCTCGTAGATCACTGCAAACTTAACTGCAGATTCTCTAAAGAACTGGTCGAACAAGTGTGCGGTATTTTAGAAGTAAGATAAAACTTTCATATAAACAAGAAAACAGGTATAGCACTTTAACATTAGACTAAAATTGGGTTATTTATTTCCATATGACCTTATTTTGGGACTCTCAGGAAATAATACGTTACTTCTTCACAATTTTTCATACATTTTTAACCAAGATTATCCATATTCAAATCAAAGATACAAAAACAAATACATTCCCCGAAAGTGTTTGCGCGAAAACAGCAGTAAAACAAAATGAAAGTCCAAATTCCAACCGTTACTACTTATTACAGGTAAATGCAGTTGAGATTCCATCTCGTGGAGGATTCAGCATACGCGCTGTTTATCCTCGACTAGCCATCGCAGCCCACAGCTGTGTTCCAAACATCGTACATAGTATATTTCAACCAGATTACCGGTAATTAAATATAAAACACAACACAAACTAAGAATACTATTTCAAAATTGATTATGAAATTTTAGGGAGCGTTAATCCATATGATAATGAGTTAGTCCCTGATGAATATGAGCGTAAGTATACTATTTGAATGTAAAATATTAGAGATAACAATTTCTTTTAGTGTAGAAGTAAGAGCAGCTGTGCCGTTGCAAAAAGGACAGAGATTACACCTGAGTTACACTCACGTGTTATCTCCTACTATTCTCCGTCGTGAACATCTCCGGGAGTCCAAGTTCTTCGACTGCGACTGTCCTCGCTGTACCGACCCGACTGAACTGGGCACACACTTAAGCACTTTTAAATGCAGTAAATGTAAAAAAGGAATCGTATTGTCTAAAAATCCTTTAGGTGAATATTTTTTTTCCCGGAATAGTTTTTCATTTTCCTTAAATTCTTCTTAAAAACAGTATATTGGGTTTAATTATTTAATTTATAAGTACTAAAATTAGCATTTTGCAATAAATATACTTAAGAACGAGGAATTTTAATTAAGCTCATGTTATAGACAAAGAAGCGTCATGGAATTGCTCAGAAAATGACTGTGATTTTCGGACATCGAGCGCCGTTATGCACAAGCTCTTGTCCGACTTACAGGATGAATTGGACTCGCTGGACTCCTTGGATACGGCGTCTGAAGCTGTAGAGCAGCGAGAGGCTTTTATTAATAAGGTGACTACTTGAACTTCAGCTTATTACACAGAGTAACAAATAATTGATAAGCTTTCTAAGTCTGTACTTAGCCCAGTTTTATTAGTCATTTACGATTTTTTTATTTTAACCGCCTTAAGTTAAAATAAATTCTATATATTACGTATAACACCAACAGTAGAAACTTTTGAAACAATAAAAGAAATCTGCTAAGGCTAAAAAATATAAGGTACCTAACTGCATGAGAAGTTAACGTGTTATAAGGCGGTCTGTGTAGCGGTTATAGTAATATTTTCGCTCTTTACTTCCGGTTACTTTCTCTGTTCTTTATTATTTGAAACCAATATGACAGTAAAAGATTTAAAATTAGTAGAAGTTAAAAAGTTATGTAAAATAATAAAATCCGCGTAGTATATCCGAATAATACTAGTTTCATTTAAATGAATAAAACTCGCGAAAATCTTAGATCTCATTAAGTTATGTAAAAAATAAACAATGTTGTCGTTTAGAATGTCATTGATTTTAAGCAGAGAATTTGGAATGACCGAGAAATAAAACGAATCTATAAGAATTAAAAAATAAGGATATCCATATTTTTTTTCTTTTTATTTTAGTACCAGTTGATATTACACCAACGGCACTCTTTCATGTTGTGTGTGAAGCACGCGTTGGTCCAATTGTACGGTCGTATCGAAGATCGTGGAATTGAAGAACATGTCATGTCGAAAAGGAAGGTAGAGCTCGGTAAACAGGTTCTTCAGACTCTGGATGTGATAACACCCGGGGAAAGTAGAATGAGAGGTGTGGTGGTATTTAAAGTAGTTGTTAATGGTCTAAACTCTAAAACAATGCGCTAAATATTGCCTTAAAACTATTATTATTTCGTTATTAGCATGACCCAAAAAAATGCGCTCTTAAAAATTGAATCTCTGAAACAAGAACTAAAAGATTTGGAAATCTCATGACCTTTGAAGTTGATATAAAATTATTTTTTTACCAAACACAAGCAGTTCTGGGTAGTTTCTTATAACTCACGTTTAACCACTTCTTTCGATCTTACCAAGAAACAAAAAATAAATATATATTAAATGTGTTGAATCATTCTAATTTTATATTAAAAATAATATGTGAGCAAAAATTTTATAAAATATTTTAATCGAAATACGAACATTCACTTTATTTAAATTGATGATGATGATGATGATGATGAATCTACATTTATTTCAACTCCATAGGTATGTTGCTGTACGACCTACACACTCCCTTGATGAATCTAGCCAGAAGTGATTTTCGTGCTGGCGTCATTACAAAGGAGAAACTAAAAGAAAAATTGAAAGTGTCTCTGCAATGTTTAACTGATGCTGCGAGAATATTATGCAGAGAGGATGACCAAAGCCCCGAAGGAATCACAGGGAAAATAGCATTTCAATCTATGGAACAATTACAAGCCAGTATTGCAATCCTATGATATTGAAGTGATTGGATCTAAACTTTTAAAAAAATAGAAAAATGATACATAACATATTAAAATTATTTTGAATTTGGAATTTGGGGAGGAAATCGAGGTTTGGATTGTATTTTTTGTAAATACATAAAAACAAATAGATATTAATTGTTTTATTGATCCTGATAATTAATAATAATTATATCATCAGAATCTTATCTTCTTAGGTTTCTTAGTCACTTCAGTTGTAACAGTTTTTGCTTGGCTGTCTATGTCCTCAATATTACTGTCATTTAGAGTTGGCAATTTAATGGATGTGCTTTCTTTTTTCTCATTCATCTGCAAAATAATTAATCAATATAAGTATTATTAGTCCCAATGTTAACAACTATTCTAGTAAATTTTAGTACTCAAATGTTTATGAACAAATAATACATGGAAAACAAAGCCTGTTTAAGTATTTTAACCGGTTTTGGCTACTATAAATTCTACTTACAGTGGGACAATCTTTTCTTAGATGTGTAACATCACCACACAGTTTACAGCTCCCGCCATTGGGATAAAGTCCTTTTGGATTATCAGGACATTGTCTTGCTATGTGACCCTACAAAAAAAAAATATATTAAATCTAAAAAGTTTTTAAATATTTTCAATATATAAGTCCTTTTTTAGTATCAGATACTGATATGTTGTTTTATCATGAGAATAAATGCAAAATATCTGTTAACAATTGTTGGTCATAATTACTTACGGGTTCTCTACAAATGAAACATGTAGCGAATCTGAACTCTTTATCTTTTTGCACCTTGCATTCAAATTGTCTGTGCTCGGTGGAGCCACATTTGAAACAGACGCCTTCAGCTGAGTCAACTCCAGGGATATGTGACTTAAGGTCTGGACAGTCCGACAGATTGTGTCCTCCCTTCCTACAGTTATAACAAACTTCTCTTTTGACTCTAGCTAAAGCCTTTTCAGCCCTTCGCCTCTCCAGTTTCATAGTTCTTTGTACTTCACTTTTAGGTATACCTTTTTGTATCATACTCTTCTTCAACTCCTCAAGTCGTTCAGCATCTTTCTTCATCACAGGAAAGCCATCAAATCTGATAAGTTCAACCTCCTTACCGTTGATAATGATTTGAAAACTTCTATCATCAATGGGTTTTCTTCTTGCTGGTTGTTCTCCTTTTCTCAGTTTCTTTTTCATTTTCTTTGCGGGCACTGGTTTATTATTATTAATTGAAGTCTTTTCATTCTGACTGTTTATATTATGTGCATTGTCTTTTACTTCTTTTCTAGAGTCTTCATTAGAAGACTTGTTTTCTTCCTGGTTATTTCCTTCACTGGCTTGTTTGTTTTTGTTGTTTTTATTCTTATTTTTCTTTTTCTTACCAGTCTCTGTTAGCTCACCACTAACTGCAGTGTTATTTAAGGTGTTTTCATTACTGTTAACAGTAGCTTCAGTATTTGAGGACAGATTTTTATTCTTCTTAGTTTTTTTTGTTTTGACTTCACTTAAGTTTTCATTTGAGTTTTTCTTCTTTTCTGCTTCAGGGAAGTCACACCATGTTGCTTTTCTCTTTTGAGCCTTATGTTCTTTAAGAAAGTTATTGTAATTTTCCACCCTTTGCTGCTCAGCCTTTTAAAACAAATAATATTAATATTAATACGAACCGCCAACAATAATATTAAGAACATATATTGTATATTACCTCTTCACGTTTTTTTACTTCTTCGCCCTCGCGTTTTGCTTTTTCCATTTGTTCTTTCATTACCTCCCATGGTGTACTATCTTCAGGTGCTTTTAGGTTAGATGCTTTAGATCCCTTAGCCCTTGCAAATCTTGTCATTGTCGTTCAAGGGTTATGTACATTTATATCTGAAAAAAGCCTTTTATGTTTTAGTTACACAAAAACTTTGCTAAAAAACGTCTCCTTCTTTTTGCTTGACATCTGACAGACTCACATGTATGTTCGGATGTCAGTAGACTGTAGATAATGAATTATCCGTCATTGGGTTCTGTCAAAAAAACAGTTAAGTAAAGTTAAAAAACTAGTGCTATAAGTTGTCAAAGCGAATTTGTATCCACATTCAGTTTTCATTCGGTAGTCATATTAATTTTCAAATATATTTTTAAAATTTATCATTTAATTCATTTATTTTTCCTTTTATATTTTTTTAAATCGATACGTATTTATTTATACGAATCCTTCAAAGTTGGGCAAGTACAAGTCGATAAATTCCGCGCCTTGGTTTTCAAATCTTAATATCATTTAGACGGCGAATATCAAATGCAGTAATTTATAAGAAAAGTTATTAGATAACGACAATCGGTTACTTTTACACATTTTACTGAGTCATTTAGTTGTCCAGAATCCATTGAGCAAACTCTTTGTAGGACTTAAGTTTTCTCAATAGGTTTTTCTTGCAACCTTGCATTTACGATATAAATTGGTTTTGCTATAAATTTGTATTAAGTTCTTATTTTAAGGTACCTATCACACTTTGACATAACAGTTACTAATAACATAGTTTGTAAATATGTTCTCAACAATATAGTGTTCGCTGTCTCCGTCACAGTATATTCATTATTAATTGTATTTAAACCAATAGAGTTATTATAATAAATGAAAATGTGGCAGATATATTTTATATTATTCATAGTCATATTTTATAGTTGGTATTTATATAAGAACAGGTTTTGTTTTAGAAATAAGTGCTATATCCTTTTTTTAAATGTATTTTAATTTTTATTAACCAAATACACACAGGTAGGTACCTACATATTTTCTTTTATTAATAGTCACTTTTAGAAATGATTTCGTAATTTTTCTTCCACTTTTAGTTTATAAATAAATATAATAACTGTTTTCTTTAACTAAGAATTTAAATTTTCATATATTGATTCTTTTACCTAATATTAACTTTAATTTGAACACATCATATTATGTTAATTCGACACTAAGTGATCTCTGTCATACATAAGGTATTGCATCCCTCCCTAGTGCTATTTTGAACATACAGGCAAGAGAGCGCAAAATGGGACGTCTCATATTACGGGCGTAATTTAAAACTAAATTGAATACAGAATATGATACAAAAATGTTAAGTTATACATATGGCCTGAAAATTGCATAAATGTACTTAAGAAACCACGCAGATCAAAGGGCCTTCAAGAGAATTTGCAACGGGCTCTGTGCTTGCTTAATCCGTCAATATGGTATATTAACTTCCCCACCTCGATCATTCTTATATGAAATAGTTTTTTAAATCTGTCGCTCAGCTTCACTCTCTTCCCCTATAAAAAACTGGAAAAATCTATGAATATGCTAGATATATCTCTTAAATTACCAAACATTTCAATAAACGCAATTTTTGTTTAAAGCAGGTTCTAACTTTTTATTGTAAGTAATTTTTTTACAACAAAATCTCTATTTAATAACATAAGGTACAAACAAAAATATAACATTTATAGGGTATTGGATCAGTATCATAATAGGTAAATAAGGTATTCTGTAATAATTTATGAAATAAACAGTTTACCTGAAATGTTTATTAAAATATTATACGCTCTGTAATGAGCTAATTCTTTGGAAAAATGCACGTACCTTTTACCAGAAACTTAAATAAACACAGAACATATTGTAAACCACTCAATACAAATGCACATCTAGTGTAATACATCATTGGACCCATTATGATATTCAGATTCACACAGAAAGAAATACACGTGATATTTTATACCGGAGACCTTAACCAGTGGGGGGGGGGGACACATTGCACAAACACAAACATCTTATGTATTACATAAGGAGGTCTTAATTGTTTTGCTTACAATTTTTCCTTTACCCTAAACGAGTCTCCTTCCTTTCCTCCTTTAAAGAATTCTCCGAATATCTATAAGTAATTTAGTAATAAAATACGAGTTAAAAAAATATATTAATTTCGAGATATAGGTTTTATGAAGAAAAAAAATTTTTTTTTTGTTAAGTTTTCTTTTTATTGGATGATAATTTCGCTTCTATTAATTTAACCCAATTTTCATATTCAACATTATCTTCCTCGTTAATTTCGGCACAAAATTGATCTATATCTTCTTCTGTAGGTTCTTCCTCTGGAGGTTCTGCAACTTTTTTATTTTTTTTCTTAGGAACTTTTAAAGGCACTTCCTGAGCTTCATTGTCGTCATTAAATATAATCTTTTTATTTTGTGTTACATTATTCGCTAAGGGTTTATTTGGTTTTTTGGGACCCTTCTTTTTCCTCAGAGTTTTATCTTCAGTATTCGATGTTATTTCTTCATTACTCGAAATTCTTTGTTGTACTGAGTCTTCTTTGTTTTCAGGTGAATCATGTTTAATATCTAAAACAGGCCCATTTAAATTAGGTTTTTTTATTTCACTAACATTTTCTTCTTTATTTTCTGATTTAGTTCTTTTGCCCATAATTCTGTAAAAATAGAAAAAATAACAAATGAATTTTTAAACGCACAAAATATGTTTAAGTAAAAACTATTCACATAATTGAGGGTCTTTTAGAGTTATTGAAACTTTAATACCAAGTAATATACATATATAAATAATAATTATTAAGAATAATTTTCAGAGTTGTTTGATTTTTTTGAAAAGGGTATTTTATTCCCTCGGCATATAACTTTTCGTTATGTATTACAAATGTATAAAAGATTAACCAAAAAGGCGATATATCTACTGCTCAAATAATATTCCTGATCTGATTATTTCTATAACTGACTATTGGATAGCGTATAATTAAAAATATATATTGAAACCACATACAATAGACTAGTATGAAATATGTTCTATCGAATTCCAAAGATATTAAGATTTCACTATATCCAGAATTAATATCCCTATGATTTACCAGAGAATTATTTCAAGCTAGCAATCTTGCCTGCAGTTTATAACTCAAGGAAATAAACACTTCGCCGATTAAACTGCGCCCAAACAGCATCTAATGTCCTTACCCAAATGATTGTTACCGAAACGGTTCAAAAATAGCATATTGTTAAAATGTATATCAGGTCTAATCAAATCAGATTTTTTTTTGTTTATTTAATATAACAGTTTTGAGATAATTAGTTACGAACAAACAAACATCATCCCATCTATACCGTAAAGTACCTACTGTAATACCAAGAAAAAATATTCAATTACAAATAATACACATGTTTTTTTCTTTTATATTATTTCGAAAAACCGTTTTCTTTATTTTTACAGCACTTTAAGTTTTAAATTGGCATGAGTGTACGCCTACCAGTTGAACGAAAACAATCAATTAACACTCATGTTTGGTCCAGTAATAGAACAGAAAATTCGCTTAAATGATTCTGATTTATGTAGAAATTATGCTACATAATTGTTTAATTTGAATGAGGATTATGTGTAGTACAAAATTGTATATTATATACCTACGGCTTACAATGTTTGTTGTTTAATACATTACATCTCCAAGCTTAAGTTAGGACAATGTTTCTGATTTAATCATAATGATAGGCATTTCTTATACAATAGAAGCATTACGGTTACCTTAGCTTCAGGATTGGCTACAATCAAGTTTTTTCTACTCATAAACATAAACAGAATAATGTACGAAAGAACAATAAGAGAACAATTCACTGATAAGATCAAATTTTCCTAGCTTGCAATGATTAATGTTGTCACTGGTAATTTTGTAATAACCGAATTAGCAATGACGATCTTTCCATTAATTACAACACTAAAAGTATATAAACAATTATGTTATGTATCGTTATAATTATTAGTCACCACTAAAACACTTTATTACAACCCGTTTGTAGATTATTATTTGGGTTTATTAATTTTCGTCTGTTATCGAAAGCCACTTATGGTAGTCGAGTGTTTTATTAATTCTATCCAATAAGTCACTCATACATGTGATTAACATATCGTTTGCCCTAGTTGATATGAAATATGAATTACAACTTATATTACGTAACACTGTTGACGCGTTGTAAGCGGACGGAGTGCTACCGAGTACCGCGTCGTGCTGAGACGCGCGTAGACAGCCCTACCTCCCACTCCAGTCACATTGCACCGCAATTGACGGCTGCCGCAATCGTTGAAACATCTTACATCCCGCCGCGTTAGTTTGTTCAACTCGCGAGATACTAAATATCATTTATAAATAATCTAACCTTTTTTTATTTCAAATATGTCGGACAAAGAGTATATTTTAGGAATGGATATTGGTACGACTTCGGTAAAAGTTTGCGTCTACGATCCACATACGAAGGAGCTTGTAGCTAAACAGAGTAAGGATACGGCTGCTAACATTCCCAGTGATTTAGGGATCGAAGGGAACAAGCAGGACGTTCCGAAAATAGTGTCCGCTGTTCATTATTGTGTCTCACGTTTACCACGAGATGTTCTGAGACATGTTAAAAAAATTGGTGTTTGTGGACAAATGCATGGAGTTGTGCTATGGAAAAATGGGTAAATAATTAAAATATTCTAATTTGATTTATGAGTGGTATAATTGATATTTATTTATCATTTAATATTTTTATTACAGAGCTTGGGAAAAGGTAGAAAAGGAGGGTGCCTTTATAAGATATGAAGGTAACAGAGAAAATATGTCAGCGTTATATACATGGCAAGATACCAGATGTAAGCCAGAGTTTTTGGAAACATTACCAAAGCCCGATTCACATCTCCAATGTTATTCTGGTTATGGCTGTGCCACTCTTCTCTGGATGCTAAAGCATAAGCCTGAAAAACTAAAGAATTTCACGTATTCAGCTACTGTACAAGATTTTGTTGTGGCTATGCTTTGTGATCTTGATGTCCCAAAAACATCAGATCAGAACGCTGCCAGCTGGGGTTACTTCAACACAGAAAAGAATGAATGGAATATTGATATACTGAAATCTATTGATTTTCCTGTTAATCTTCTGCCAAAAGTGATAAGAAGTGGGGAAATAGCGGGTACATTAAGCTGTTGTTGGAATGGAATCCCAGAGGGTACTCCAGTGGGTGCAGCTATGGGTGACCTTCAATGTTCAATACTTGCCACTCTTGAGAACGGACAAGATGCTGTTCTAAACATATCTACCTCAGCTCAACTCGCCTTTGTTGTTGACCAAATTAAAGATTTAGGTTGTACAACTATTGAGCACTTGCCATATTTTAATAATACATATCTAGTTGTTGCTGCATCATTAAATGGGGGTAATGTATTGGCTACTTTTGTCAAAATGTTACAACAATGGATGCTTGAATTTGGATTTCCAATACCACAATCTAAAGTATGGGAAAAACTAATTGCACTTGGCCTGGACGCATCTGACGGCACTGATATGAAAATAAGTCCACTTCTTTTAGGGGAAAGGCACTCACCAACTGCTAAAGCAGCTGTTGAAAATATTGATCTTTCAAATATTCAACTCGGTCATGTGTTTAGATCTCTCTGTAATAGTATTATTGATAATATCCATTGTATGATGCCAAAGAAAATTCTATTGGATGCAAATATAAAAAGGATAGTCGGCAATGGTTCTGGACTATCAAGAAATGCTGTATTACAAAGAGCTGTTGAGCATAATTACAGCTTGCCATTAGAATTTACTTCTGGAGGAGATGCAGCCCGAGGAGCAGCTGTAGCTGTCCAAAATGCATCATAAACAATAGAGCAAATTGTGTTTTATTATGTAAATTGATTTATCCTTTTCAATAAATTAAATAAATCAGTTGTATTGAATTCTAATACTATATTTATAAACTCTTTATATATATCTTAAATACTGATATAATATTTGCATTATTCTTCTTCGGTCGAAAATAAACATTAATTGCTGACATGCATTAAATTTGTGATAAACAGCAAGATATCGTGTTATTATGTAGAACTTGTAATTAATGATTATTGAATAAGAAATTTATAAACATAACCTATAACAACAAAACAGTCTTACCAAACAGTATAAAGTATTTGAAACTTGTTTTATAATCACACGTAAGGCATTAATGATATTGAATTTCTAACACTAACATTCACAAATCACAACGAATTTCCCTTTATTTAATAATATATATTCACTTATCTCTTGTTTTATTTTAGATGCTTCCTAATTTTTGGCTTTAAAAATCGTGGGTGTATCATGTACCAATGTACTATTGTGTGGCAGTTTTATATATTATCTGCATAATTGTTTTGTTTATATTAAACTTTATATCTTTAAATTTCTGTAAGGTTATATTTTTTGTAAACAGTTTTAAACAGTAATAACGAGAGATTTAAGAATACAATATTAATATTAGAATTCTATATGTAATGTAATATAGAACACTTTTCAGTGTTCCTTATGACCTTCAACTTTTGCTAGAACTAGGGAACTGACTTTGACAGTTATTTCGTGACCAGTGTGACACATGTCACCAGTTAGAAGTAAATTAGGTTTTGGTGTTAGTGTTTATTTTATGAATGCAAACATCTTTACCACTTACAATTTTCGCTCTTTAATCAATTAGAAGATTTACATGTGTACTTATACTCGTATTTTATTACCATGAACCGGAATGTTATTTAAAGAGCTGGAACTATTAATATCAGAAATCTAATCAGAGGTTAGGTTTTGGGTTACTCTTTTAAAATGGCAAATACGAAAAAAAGTGATGATGTGGATATACCCAATGAGGAAGGAAACCTTTTGCAACCACCTACAGAAAAAAGTCCTCCAACCCGAAACCCATTGATGAAGGTACGAACTTACGTGTTGGCACTTCGACCGTGGTCTCTCAGTGGAAGTCTGTTACCAACGCTTTTGGGTGCTGCTCTCGCGTATCGTTTACCAGGAGAAAGCGGATTTAATTGGGTCACATTACTTATAACCCTGTGCACTGTTATTCCCGTACATGGCGCCGGAAATGTCGTCAATACCTATTTCGATTTTGTTAAGGGAATAGATAATCGAAAATCGGATGACAGAACACTTGTTGATCATATTTTAAGTAAAGACGAAGTCGTTTCTTTAGGAGCTATACTGTATATGGCTGGTTGTGCATTTTTTGTGCTTTTAGTGGTTCTATCTCCTGCTCGAATGGAACATTTAGCTTTGGTGTACTTTGGAGGCCTATCATCATCTTTTTTATATACTGGTGGAATTGGTTTAAAGTACATTGCCCTTGGTGATATAATAGTGTTAGTAATATTTGGCCCTGTATCTGTGGTGTTTGCTTTTCTGGCACAAACAGGAAGAGTTGATTGGCCAATCATTTATTATGCAATCCCTCTGGCTTTAAACACTGAAGCGATTTTACACAGCAATAACACAAGAGATTTGGAAGCAGATAGTAAAGCAGAAATTGTTACTTTGGCCATATTGATTGGTAGGACAGCATCATATCTCTTATATGCGTTTCTACTATTTACACCATATATAATGTTTGTTGTGGCCTCTGTCCGCTGCTCTCTATGGTTTTTACTTCCAATGCTTACATTGCCTCGAGCTTTTGAAATTGAAAGGAGATTTAGGAAATCGGAAACTATGCAATATGTTCCAAGACAAACGGCAAGACTTAATTTCTATTTTGGTATGCTCTATGTGATATCTTGCTTGTTTGCTAACAAACTACCATTTCTTTTAAGATAATATTTAAATTGTTTAATTTGAGCAGATGTCTGTACTTAATGAACTTAGAGACTATATATATTGTTAGATTTTTGATGAGCTTTGATATTTTTACTTGAGGACATCATGTTTAGAAACTGGTGATTGTAATGCTCAAACCATAATCGGATATGTCTAATCACTTAGTTTAAAGAATAATATGCAAATGGTAGGTACTGTAAGGGCAGCTATTGTTTATAAATTGTTATTAAAATTAAAACTTATTACAATTGATTTGTTCTACATTTAAATTTGTGAACATATCATAACAGTTCATTTCAATGAGGCTGTAACATGTATTAAATATATTGAACTCTCTTGATGAAGGTTATTGATAACTAATATTAGCTCCTTGCTTTTATACTTATGTAAATGTACAGAGGTTTTGTTCATAAATAAAAATGTTACTTCTAGTGTTCTGTTTCGTCACAACTACCAAAACTTGGCATGTCTTAGATATATCTATTAAAATCTCATATGCTACCTCTTTGCTCTGACGGGCAACTGAATAACAAGCTTTGGATGTCTTTTGTAACTTGTTCTTAGATTTTATTTGTGTACTGTATTCTCATGTATTCGAGTCAATCAAATTGTTAATGTATATTTGACAATAAATATATTACGAACTTTAAATATTAAGCAGAATAAATAGTTGATAATATTTACACAGACTTTTATTCGATTTATAATTGAAAATAAATAAGAATGTTTTCTCATACTTTATTGACATTAACATAAGGTCTATAATACAATCTTTATCTTTATAATATATAAGATAAATATAAGTCAAATTATAGTACAATGAGACCGTGTAAATTGAATGAAGCATATAATTTAGGAAATGCCATTCTATTTTACTAAATTGATAAACTTGGCAGTGACAGGAAAGAAATTGCATTACATTGAAAAATAATTTTAAATCTCATAGCATTTCAAAATATTGAGCTTAACAGTTGGCCTTGATTGTTTATAACCGTCTAAGACTATTACATACATTTATTAGATTATGGTTATTGAAATGCAGTGTGATTATTCTCATATTGACTAAAATATAATGAAACTATCAATAAAGGAACAAAATCACATCGTCGATATTAGAAAATACATGAGATATTAAAAATAACAGCTAACAAAAACTAGGTTTCCTTTAAGAATTCAAGAATTTATCAGTGTTTGTGTATTTAAAGACTAGAATGAGACAATAAATATAAAATTACTCGAGGATGGGTAGTGGTTATATGGCTATATTTTACTAATAATATTCACTTAATATATCCATAAAAATAAATTTCACACTAGAGGCCTCTAAGATAACTTTCATGTAATCTAAGGTTATATATATGTTTGTTTATATTATAAAAACAAGAGAGTTGAAATGGCCTTGATTTAAATTTAATTTGTTACACCGGTTTTTGATGGAGATGCATGCATATATGTTAGTTTTAATTATATATTTTTTTAAAATATTTTAATTAGTTTATGTATGTATTGTACAGTTATAGTCTAATTTGACACCTTTGTATGCATGAACACCAATAAATTCTTGGATTCTTTAGAATGTATGTATTCATTCATGGGTACTTTTAAAATAGTTCATACTACTTCCATTTTTTTTACATATATATATATATTTTTAACATTAAAGGAGATAACTACATTTTGTAAATTTAGTGTCATTATTTAAACATGCATAAAGTTCCAAAGGAATAATGTAATCGTATTTTAACACATCAACTACCGTTTCATTGCACACAGAATAAAGGCAGTAAAATTAGAATTATACCTAGAAAAGATTTGGTGGTATGCTTTAGGCCTCTATACTTTTATTTATGAGATTAATTTTAATAGACGGGAAATTCAGGAAATTTAATTCTTTCAAATCTTCTATGTTAATAAACCTAACAATAAAATGTGGTTTCTTTCCAAATAGGTGAATGTAACACATGTAACCTGTCAAATTGACAGAGTTCGATTTTTAAACTTGGATCATATAAGGTGGTATAATTTAACTAACAGCATGCTCGAATAACAATTTAATAACTCTGAGCTTTTAATACAACGTTCGGAGAGCTCTGAGCTTGTCACATACTTATAGTATCATCCATCGGGACAATAGTCCGGCCGCTGGACACACCCAGCATTAGTCTTTATATATAACATATATAATGTATGACATGTTATGTCGCACATTGGAAACATCAGACTTAGCTTTGGCTGAAGGTTTAGGATGTCGATCCTTTCTTGTCGCGTTGCCATTGGTATATCCTTTCTTTGAGTTCCGTTGCTGGAAATATATATATTTTTTATTATTAATTTATAATTACAATTTAATTTTTATTATCTTATTAGAAACAAAATGCTAACAATAGAATAACTTAATAATATTTTTTTATAACAGATACAGGATAACTATTCGCGAATACTTTAATGTTTGATGGTGTCAAATATCTTGCTAACTTTTGTGACCTGTTTTACGTAGCTGTATCATGTTTGTAATCCTCTTAATTAGTAATCATTATCTATATCAACAATCTAAATACAGGCGTTACTTCAAAATTATATGCGGTTTTGTGAACATATTGTCACTATAACAAATCTTTATACCTTATACTGAAACTTATTATTTTTATTAAATTTTATATTTAAAACCTACCTGCAATATAAGTAATATATAAAGTTGGTGGTACAAATATAAATATATACATATCAGAGTTGTAATCTGAGTTATACAACTTTATTTTCTCTATGAGATCCTAAAACGGTTATATTCATTCTGCCTTCAATAAAATATGCATATCCATATATTTAGATTTTCTTATTAAATTTAAACTATTCACGAATAGTCCTATCACTAGAGCCCGCTTATTATTTCATTTCGTGGAATATTTTACGTATATATAAAATAATGTTTTACCTGGACGCAACTGGTCCTCAGTGAGAGGTTGTCTGTTGAAAGGGTCGGTGGCGCTGTTAAGCAAATGGCGGAGGATCACCGAACGATCCATTACCTAAAAACATATTTAAATAATATAAAATATTATGCAATAAAATTAATAATGATTCGAAATATATCCGTATTTTTTTTTTGTTGAAGTATGTATGAGAGCGTCTAATATCGAACATTACCTTTCCGGAAGGTAAGGTGACCGGGTCAGTCATCAGGGTATCCATCAGGGGATCTCTGAACTCTTCGGGTGCGTCCGCGAATTCGTCACTTCTCTGCTGATTTGATACTGAAAATTAATATAACATTTGAGTCTTTAATATTTTAATAGACATTATATTGACAAATATTTAATAAGCCAGGACGGAAATAGCTGCAATAGACGGAAACAAAGATTGCAGTAACCATCAAGGATAGGAAACAGCATTTGCAGAAATTAAATACATAATATAAACAAAATTACTAATAAACTTAAATTATTTGTCTATTATAATTTTTTTACATGAAATATTTAAAGGGAGGTTTTAAGTCGAAAAAACGTATATAGACCAGTGTCGATAATTTTTAAAACAAAAAAAAAATGGTAGGATGAAACCCATCAGACAAGGAGGAGAATATTAACAAATTTAGTATAGTAAACTATTTAGTATAGTAACTAGTAAAATGGGAGTTACTAAACAAATTTAGTAACTCCCATAAAAAATTAAATAAATTACATAACAGCGTATTTGGGACTTAAAAAGGTAAGTTTTCACCAAATTTCAAGGCAAAATAATTTTTTTCTGTAAAATATAAAAATAAAAAACCAAGAACTTGGTTTTTTGAATTTTTCACATAAATTTTGAGGTTATGTGAAAAAAGTGTAAATATAAAAGTTTTAGATCTTTTTATTACCTACAACTTTGCCATTTAATTTTTTTCCATAGGACATTTAGTTTTGCCGGAAATCGAGAAAAAGCCTCTTTTTACACTTAAAAACCCACCCGCATACACTTGCCGACCTCAGATTGCCTGTAAATTATTTTTCCTTACATTTTTATAATATTCCCCTCCTTGTCTAATGGGTTTCATCCTACTATTTTTTTTCACTTTTTATTATTTTTAAAGGCTTCTACCCTGCTCTAATAGGCCTAATGATGTTTTAATATGCAATGAAATAAATTTGTATAAACTCACCAGCGATCTGGTACGCGTTGTCAGCGAGAGTCCTGAACCGCTCTATCTCTGAGGGCGTCTTAATATACGACTTGGCGAGACGAACCGCTGCTTCATCAAACAACTCCTTGCGGAAGGACCTCTGGAAGGTACATTAATAATGATTATCATCACACATCTCCAAATTAAAATTAATTTTAAAAGTTTCAATAAATACAAATATATTGAGAGAGAGGAATATCAAAAGTGACTTGACCTTAATGTATGACTTAAACTGTAAGAAAATTAAGAATATAACAATGTCATGTTTTATTTAGAAATTAGACAATTTTGAATAAATTTTGATTCGATTACATATAAAGGAAAAACACCATATTTGTAGCAACAATACTTTAATAAAACTATGTAGCGACCAATTGATTGAATTTGCTTGTCGGCTTTTTTGATGTCGGTTAATATTGATATATTTATATGGCGGACCTCGTCAGCCGCGAGCGCGGCGTGGAACTGCGGCGAGTCGAGGTGAAGGTAAATGTCGACGAGCTGACTGAGCAGTCGCCGCGGCTCCCAGCCGTACTTCTCCGGCTGGCGGACCTGGAAATATACAGATATTATTATATTATAGAGATTTTATGTTTAAACCAACATATACTGACTAAATAATCATCTTTGTATAGTATATTTCAACTTTCACCACATTTTAGCCTAACAATAAATATTGTACTCGTAACAGACTATAGCTAGCAATTATGTCACTAATATTTAACAGAAGTAAAAGATTTCTAAGGTAAGGTAAGGTAAGGAGAAAATGAGCAAAATTTATAGATAGGTGGCTAATAATTTGTTCTTACAAACTGCTTTCTACGTCAGTTGGTCCATAAAAAGTAAAAAATGATTACCTTAAGATTATTGCACTTGGGCCCGCAGAGTTGTTGTAGATTGAAGTTGAGCATGGACGCCAGTCTGTCAACGAGTTCCGCTCGCAGGAAGGGCTCCTTGATGTCGACTGTGAGGTACTCGAGCATGTCCACGGTTTCTCGAGCCAACGTGAGGTATGAGCGGCACTGGCGCTCGTCCTGCGCGAGTGCTCGAGTTCGAGCCTCACTCGAGCTACTGCTGCTGCTCGAGCCTTCGGCCTCAGCCTCTTGAGCTTCGTGGATACGTTTGAGATACTGAAACATGAAAATCGGCAATAATTATTAGAAACATGTTTCATATAACTGAGTTTAATCAGGACCTGTTGTTTATGTTATGATAATGTACATCATGATTCAATATATAAAATTATTTTCTTTGAAAAATATTTTTTAAAAATACCTCTCACAAAAAAAAAAACGATTAACGAAATATTACACAGTAACTTTTTTTACACACTGATATCGTCTGCCAACTGTTTACCAACCGTCAGACATTCGTCGAGGAGGAAGGTGGTGTCGTTCATGAGCATGTTGATGAACTTGACAAACTGTCGACCCGAACGGGATTCTTTGACGATGGCCTGTAAATGTAAAAGGATACATTTATTACACACTTTACTAAACACTTTATTTTTGCAAAAGTCACTTATACTAAAAAAATACTGTAACATAAAAAAAGCAGGTCGTATTAAAATTTTTAAACCCTTTTAGACAGCTTATACCGTATCGGGTCAAACGCTACGAAACTTTTCTTTTCGAGCAACAATTACTAAAGGTATACGTACACTTGGGACTGAACTCTGTTTAAGTAATTAAGGTCAAGTGTGCTTTTATTTTGTATAATGATTACCAAACACCCATGGTATATCACACAAAAAAAAAAAATACTCAATAATTTTAAATATTCATGTTTATATAAAGACAGACCAACCTGTTTGTGTATGGGTCTGTCCCACATTCCCTTGAGTATGATGCTGATGTGGAATCTGATAGTGAACTTGTCATAGAACTCGGTGCTCTGGCCCGTTGTTTCAATATCCGTGTAGAATTTCATCAGGGCACTCGGCAGCGCCGTCTGGGACATGGGATGGTCCATGAACTTCTCGTAGACGTTCTTCAGCTTCATCGGCAGGGATAGATTGATGACGAATAAAACCTCTACGATTTTTGCAACCAAGTACGGGTTCTTTATGAGATGGGAGTTACAGATGGCGCTCAGAAGCCAGGTTACTATCGGGTCTTCTATGTGGTAGGCCACCGTTTGTGGCACATACCTGTAATGGACACAGAATCTATTAAAAACATTATCAACATGAAACTGATTACATAAGAGAAAATTGATACAGTCGTATGGTTACGTAATGGAGTTAACGCGATTGTATTAATTTTGGTTCTTCATCCATCAATAACATTCACTTTACTCTCTGCTGAGGCAGTAATGATTATGATAGGAAATAATTACATACTTAGCAAATCCTTATAATCGAGTATTGCATCAGGATCTGCATTCAGGTGTCGATTACCACAAGAATAATATAAGTCAACACTCTTACAACAAATTTACATCATCACACTTCATACAGATTCCGAGTTTTTATTTACAAACCTGCACATAAGATTATATTTATGATATCTGGAATAAAAATGTATGTAATATATAGCGTGTTGCTAACGAATGTCAAAAGTACTACTAATGTAGCGTATATAATAAGGGCGTGTACTCACTGGACGGCGAACAGCATGAACTCCGCGATGTCTTCCACATACCACTCGGGCAGTGCGCGGAAGGCGTGTGATGGTGAGGCGATCGGTGTGCTAGGGCCGGTAGACGCCGCCGACTGCAGCTGACGGACCAACAGCGAACACACGGACGAGTAGAACTGAACACCTCGCCGCATCAGCTCGGGGTCCAGGAGAGCCGTCTCCGCACACTGCTTGGAACTATTCACACGGACTAACGTTGTATACTATACTTACATTACATAGCAGTTATCTGGCTATCGGATCAAACTAATCTCATTGGATTTACTTAAAATATATTTTTCTACATTATGTTCCATGTTCCTATGACTTATAAAAAAAAACTAGTTTTATTTACGTGTATACTCAATATTTCAATAGATAATTCATTAAAATTTCTTAAAATGATTGTTCACTCTCTGATATCGATAAATAACGAGGAAATTATAAATTTTAGTCAGTTTAGTTCAGTTAAAAATGATCACATCTGTCCCATTCGGTGGTTTAAGTTGAGTTTTTTTCGAGTTTGTACACAAACTAAGATTGGAAAAATTAAAAAAAAAAAAATTATATTCTAATCAAAAATACTTTTTAAAAGGCGGTTTCAATGAGGTTTTTTTTAATGTCATATATTTTCATATATATACATATAAAAGTTAAAATAAGATCAGTATATATAGTACCGGTGTAGCCTCTTGATCTGTCTCCTCCATCGTCGCAGTAGTTCCCTGTTCCTGAACGCTGAGAAGCTATTCCTCCACTGAGGCTCAGCAGCCATCAGCTCCTCAATCACCTTCTGAAGATCTCGGAAGGCACTGAACAAGTATAATTAGCCTTACTGACAAATATTTTTAACATACATCCATTCAAACGAAAAAGATTCCATTTTCAAATCGTTTCTGTAGATGTTGGTTTTAAAAATCCGATTAGTTTGAAATTGGAATACATATTTTTATGTAACATTCAAACTTTTTTTTCTTTTTAAACTGGATAAGCTTATGATAGACAGAATACATGAAATGAGATTGTATTTAATTTATAAGTTAACATTGCGTATATTAATTTAAGTACTTTCTAACTTTCCAAGTTTTTGGCATCAGTAAAGTTATAAAGGTGGAAAAAAATGTCATCAATCATGATAGTCATCATTGCAGGGACTTCGTACCGTATGCGTCTCTGGTGCGTGTGGAGCGCGGGTATGAGCGCCACGTGATGCATGTGGAGAGTCAGGAACCAACACACAGTCTGAAACTTCGCTTCCGGCCATTCGTGGTTTGGATCGTTGTCTATGGAATAAAATTATATAGTTATATAATGGTATTTTCCGACGATATCAGATAAAGTAAATTGATAAACTTAATAATTTATTGCATGTAATAAACGAATTAATATTATAGTATATATTATTTAATACTTCATTCATACCCATAAACCTTTGAGCTTCTGATCGCGTCTACGACATTGTGCACTGCTCATAAGGCGTAGGCCTAGGCGTAGGGGTAAGTTCACACATACATAAGGCGGTGTACTCACTGAGAGCGTCCTGCCATTCCTGTGCCTCCTGTGCTGTGAAATACAGGCGGGTTTCATCCCTGACGTTGTACCACGTGTCCGGTTGGAAGGTATACAGCTCGTACACGCGGTCCATCTTGATGCGCACCGACAGTAGTTGGAGAACCGAGCAAACGTTCAACATGAAGCCGTCGCCTGGTAATTTATTCGTATTATTTTATAATAAGTGATGTCAGCTGTTATAACTAATCAATTACTATAATTATCTAATCTTCAATAATAATCTTTACATTCTCAAAAAAAAAAAAATATATAGCACATCACTACGACAGTATTTTTTTGCAGAACTGTTTTAAATAAATTTACATCGAATCATTAATGCAGAGTCATGTAATTTATTTATATAGAATATTACCAAACTGGGGAAATTATTATATATATAAAATGATATGCACCAGCCAGGGAACGTTCATCTGTCTGTAGTTGTGCTCTTCGCTCATTCCTCTGGAGTAATGTGGCGAAGTAGTTAAGGAATGGTTCCCTTGCGTCGGGACATAGCAGTATGTTGTGACAGATATTGTGGAGTGTGTTCCGACTGGCTTCCACCTCACGCTGCAGGGCGAAAGACAGGCTCTGGTCAGTGCCCGCGAACATCCTCTCAGCGAAACGGGGATTCTCCTCAGCGAATAGGGATATCTGGAAATCGTAATAATTAACAAAAATTTATATATCTCCTTTGATTTACTCGTCAAGCTTCTGGGATGGAATTTGCTTTGTAATAGTTACTAGTGTCCAGACTGCAAAAGACCTTTATGCTGGATCGGAACCATAATTGTAGAGTTTTATTTATTTATTCATGGAAAAACGTACAGCTTATGTTACAATAAATTATTTCATAAGGTGAAAAACAAGCCGCCAGAACAGTTTCCGCAGTTATTGTAGCAAGGAGTGTATTATTGGAAATACCTTCTATTGGAAAAATAAAAATTTGAGATATTTATAATAGCTATGCTTATAATGAGCCGAATTCCTGGGAATGTAACCTTGAATTGTTAGATTACCTAATCATCATGCTTGTAATACATACCGCAAAGAAGGGTCCAAGGAAACTGACTCTGGCGATTTCTCGCCCCGGTGCTGTGGTAACGGATGGTGGACATAACGAGGGTAGGCGTGCCAGTAACGCACACACAGGCCGTGCGGCGTGTCGTGGGGGAGCGCGCAGCTCGCACAGGGCACGTAGAGCACGTAGCGGTGCGCCGTGCCCGCGACCTACCAGCGGGGACACACATCGACGCATCTCTTCACGAACACCCATAAGCAGCGGCACGAACACCTGCAAAAAGAAAGTTAAATAAAACATCCTATATTTACTATTATGTTTTGATTATACAGGGTGGAGACATGCAGATAGAAAAATATAAAACCTCTTAGCCACTCAAGAATTTTTTACATATTTAACTTTGTCTATATCCTGGATCAGCTGATAGCTAATTATGGCATTTTCAATAACTTCAACGTTACGGGTTCTATAAAAAAACTGTCTCTAAAATACTTAGTTATATTCATTGATCTTTAGTGATATTAAAAACAAATTAATAAAATTAAAGTATTTTTTTGCTATTCCAAATTAACAACTGTCACTAAACGGATATGCACAAAAAAAAGCATTTTCAAGAAGTAACCTAGGCTACTCTACAACCGTCTCCAAAACAGAGAAATTGCTCAATTCGGCTATATGTTTCTTACGCTGTTATTACTCCTTCAGTTATTAAACATACATTTTCATAATTTATTTCAAATCGAAAAGGCGTTGTCCTAAGCTAATTCTCACTGTCACCACGTCAGGATTAGACGAAGGAAACTTGTATAAATCCTATTAAACCTTTTAAGCATGATAACGCATATATGAAACGAGATTTAATATACGAGCAAAGCCGTAGGCAAGGGTTAGTTAATAAATATTAACACGGAAGGCGACGATGTATAGTGCGTGACAACGCTCTGATCTGATTTCATTAGTTGTCTGGTTATGAAGGGACAAAACAACAAATTGCAAATTAAATAAGTTACATCAATTCATCCTTAGGATGATAGACAGTAATCACAGTGATTATTTTTATCTCTGGCGTCTTAATAGTGCAAAAATAGCTGGAATTAGTGTGTTTACAATGTTAATAGGATAACAATGTCATTGAACCCACGACGTAAGAAAAAATGCATATAAAACAAAACGTCATAAAAACACATCAAATAAATAATCTGAAAGGTTTAGCCAAGCAGAAATAAGTTTAGTTACACTTTGCTTCGTATCCGATTGTCTGGTACTGACATTTAAGACATTCCGTCGACTAAAACTAGGTACAAATTGTATAAGAGGTTTCGTAAGCTATTGCCAATGAATCAATATTAACAGAGAAAATTACTTTTTGGTTTAATTATTGCTATATCAAGTTTATTCGTGTGATAGTTTATAGCATCTTATCTATCACATGTCACATTTCAACCGGCGGGGTAGGGGACCGGAGTAGAGGTAGACTAAATGGCGTTGAACAAAATAAACAAGGCCCCATATAACGGCGACAATGTCGCGCACCATATGACTATACAGAATATATGTATCTTATTCTTACAAGTGCTTCTCTCTATTTGTTAAGATTTGATCATAAATTTAAATAAATTGTTTTGATCAGTAATTTAAATAAATACTCTGGCCATTTTTTTACCTTAGTGATTTTAATTTTACGTATAGCGTACTCCAACACATATATTGATATAGATTTTATATTAAGATATTTTGTGAACTATTGAGTTTACATGACATACTATACTACTTCTATTTTATAATTATTAAATTGAGGCTTTACTACGCAAAATAGAAATTTTAGGAACGTTCTAGAAATCTCTGATTTATATGACCCTGAACTATAGAAGCACTACTCTTATAGCACTTAATTCCAAAACCGTTAAATATGGACATGAAATGCCAAAAGCTCAATGCTAAAGCTACGTATGGAGCAGTGAAAATTTTATTTTGTTATACCGGCATTAACGAAAACTTTTTTATCAGGCAAAAGCTTTGTTATAAGGATTCAAAACAATGGTTACAGAAATTGTATTTATATAAAACGTTCTGTACTTATAGTTACGTAAGTAACAAACAGCCAGCCTTACAATAATACAATATGGTGAAATTATCTTCATAAAGACTTTCAGAATTTAGGTTCGTTTTGTAAACTCACCTCCTCGAAAGCTTCTTTATCCTGATATGTCGCTAAGAGAACTTCAGGTATCAGTCCGATCGGAGTGTTCCCAATCAAGAGGTAAGGTAACAGAGGCGATTTCCGACATTTCTCCAAATCATATTTCCCCCTCAGCACTAATACTAGATTGTTTACGAGCAGCGTTCGGAAACTTTGCAACAGATCACTCAGAGGTGGTTCGGAGCTTTTCTTTGGATGGTCCCTTTCATAAAGATTAATGTTATTGTAGAATTTCAGTATGTAGCTGACTGCTAAACCTTGGGAGGGCATTGGTTTCTGAATGGGTAATGATGGTGTAGGGCAGTCTGATTTGCTAGCATCCGCTTCAGAACCGAGATGTCCGCTCGTCAACAAATCATCTCCATCACCACAGTCTTCACTCAGCCTTTTTGTTGTTTCCGTTATAGCAATCAACTTCTGATTCAGAGGATCGTTTCCGTCTATAATCTGACAAAGTGTGTCCATCAATGCCTCTGATGCTATCTCCTCTAAACCTAGTTTGGGATTATCTAGTAGTGATGCCGCAACTGAAGGCACAAAAATGCCACCTGGAATAAAATTTGTTAATTTTTCCGACCCAAAAAATAAAAAAATCGCAAATTATTAATTTAGAATGGATCTCACCAGCACTGTCATCTGACCATGAAACTTGTAATATTTTGGCAACAATATTCCTTAACTGTTCCTCTGTTAATTCTGTGCAACTTACAGTACGAGATCTTTGAATTTTACGAGCAGGAGATTGTGTTGAGTCATCTTCAACCTTAAATACAAAAAGAAATCTCTATGAAAGAATGCATGTTACTTCTAGTAACACATAAAGGCACATTGTAATAGAGATGAATTTTTTACATTTAACTTATCAGGTGACATAAAAATTTTTGTGTATTATATATAGAGGATTTTTATATGAGTATTATATATAAACATGATTATGTCAAAACTATAAGTACATCTCATAGATATTATTTGAAGTGCATATATTCTTTGGACAAAACAATAATGTATATATAATGTATTAAACATTCTTATTATAAAGTAGCCATTAGCAAACTCGCTGTGCCAATAAGAGTTTTATCAAAGGCATCAAACATGTTATGATAAACAAGTAACAACAAATATTAAAGTCATTTATATAAATGATCAATTCTGTATAACATATGACATTGTAAACATAATATGAACATATGTACAATTATAAATATAGTTCCATTAAAAGAATGCTATTTTTGAAAAACAAGTTTAAATTGGCTTACCTCCATTGGTTCTTGTGTTTGTTCAGACTGTGAATTTCTCTCTGAAACATCATCAACTTCCATTGAAAGAGAGCGTCTTGAGCAACTTGGTGAAGCATTGTGTGTTCTGGGTCTAACTGGTGGTGGTTCTACAAACTGTGCTGGAGAAATTGAACGTGATGTGCTATCTTCTCTTGTCGAAGCACCTTCTGACCCACTGACAGTAGACTGAGGCAGAACTCTCACTGACCCACAGCTTAACAATGTGTCCTCTCCCATAGAGTCAAAACTATTGTACTGCCGTGTTTGAGAAAGGTCTGTCATTTTTGTATCTGGCATTTCGTCTAATAAATTATTATCTGGCTTTTCTGTAACAATTAGACCATCAGCTGGTATTTTTGTTTGATCTGACACATCACTTTTGTTCTCTGCATAGTTTTGTTCTTTGTTTTTACTGTCTGCATTTTCTGTGGAGCTACGTGGAACTGACGCTGGAGACAAACGTGACGGTGGACCTGGACTAAGAACGTCTGGTGGAACTGATGCACCAGGTGTAATGGGAGGACTAGTTGGAACTGAAGAGCCCGTCCCTCCGAGGGCTGCGAGTCGAGCCAACCTCCGTCTACGAATCTGGAAAGTAGTTAAAATTGTCACTAAGAACACACGTGTAAAATTTTACACTACCATCAAATCTAAACACCACGCACTAATGCTTTGTTTTGTTACGAAATTAGATTGGCAAACGCACAACACTACGGACTGTTTACGAAATACGACTCACCTCTTCTTGACTAAGTTCACTCATATTGGAAAGAAGATTCCAGGATTATATAAATTATGAATTGATCAGAATTTTTCTAAGAATTTAATTTTTCAGAATCGAATGAGACTGAACAAGGGAGCAAGCCACACAACGTCAAGCAGTGGGCTCAGCTGAGACGATTGGCTATTTGACGTTTACCTATGAGGTTTGTGAATAGATGACGAGAAAGTATTGAAAACACATGCGTCATCTTCAGTTTACCCAAACAAAGACTTGTAATCTGTGGTTCGTTTGAAAAACCAATCAAAGTTTACGAAAAAATACATCAAAGTCGAAAAAAAAATTTATTATGTAAATTTTTGTGGCTTTATTTAAAGAAAACTACAACTTTCTAATTAAAACATATATTTTTACAAATTTTGTTATGAGTACGAATGGTATATTATATTATTTTCAATCTATTCCAGTTTAATTTAACAGTGTATATTAAAAATAAAAATTATTTATTTAATTCTTTTCCATTATAATATCTACCTTTTGAATAAAAAAAAAATATTTTTTCAAATGAAAGAAATGTCAAAACTAAAATGTCAAAGATATCCGAATGGCCGCATGTTTATATTTTCAAGTTCTTATTAAAAAAAAATAACAAGGAAGGATCTAAAATCTTTTTTAATTAAAAATAAATTATCTTAAAATGTTTTATGGTGGTTGGAATTTGAGGCATTTAAGTAGAAACCAATGCAGTTTGTGATTAAGTGATGGCTTATATTGTTAGTACATAAAATACAAATACAAATTCAAAATGACGAGCGGCCAAGTTTTTGATTTAATAATTGGGCTTAAGTCCCGGCATACGGAAACGAGACATAAGGCGATACGGGAGCTATTACATTTTGCTAAAACCGATCTTAGAGAAATGTCGCAGGATAATTTAACACAGACACTTGATGATTTCAATCAACAAATCCATGTATTAACTTCTAGTTACGATAACAACGAAAAGAAAGCAGGCATATTGATTATAGGTAACTTTTTATTAACAATAATATTTAAATTTGATTATAATATATTTTAATTGTCAATTTAATGTAAGTCATTCTATTTATATCATCACTCTTCTTACAGTTTGTCTTATAAGTGGTGATCAGGAAGTAAATAAAACAAGATTGACCCGCTATGCGCAATATCTAAGAAGCATATTTCCATCAAATGATGCAAACATTTTAGAACTAGCTGCTAAAACTATGGGCCGCATAGCAACTTGCCTTGGTATTAAAAGAGGTGAATATGTTGAATTCGAAATTAAAAGAGCTTTTGAATGGTTAGCTGAGGATAGAAATGAAAGCAAGAGGCTTTCAGCATGTCTTATATTAAGAGAACTGGCCATAGCCATGCCATCGAATTTCTTTCAGCATATAAATGATTTTTTTAATTACATTATGATACCACTTCGTGACAGCAAAGAGTCTATTAGAGAAGCAGCTGGCAAGGCTTTAAGAGCAGCATTTGTAGTGACTGCTCAGAGAGAACTACCAGAACAAAGTAATAAAGCACACTGGTATATTCAGTGTTATGAGGAAGCGGTCACTTCTTTTTCTGATCACCTGTGCAGGGACAGAACTATCAGCAGGGATGAACATGTTCATGGTGCTTTGTTGATTTTAAATGAACTTCTCAGATGTTCCAATTCTGTATGGGAGAAGAAATACACAACCCTAATGCAAAAACTTGACTCTCAACAGGACATATCAGATGAAATGTCAACATTTAATCCAAAAACACAAAATTCTTGGGCTTATCAAAGTTGTTTGGAGGACAAGCAACAATCTTTTACTATATATGAATCTTCAATTTGCAAAAAACTAGTATCAGAAAAATATGATCAGATATCTGTGGGTAAGGTGTTTGAACAAATATAATATCCTTTTCATAAAAGAATATTTTATACCTAACCAATACAAATTGTTATAATTTCAGATGTGATGGCTCAGCAGATTTCGAGGTCACATATTGTCCACCAGATGCTTTTGTTACTGATTCCAAGGCTGGCGGCATTTAATAGAGATTCATTTGCAAAGAAACACCTCAAGTCTACTATCAATCATTTGATAACATTTCTGAGAGGGAGAGAGAGAGAGAAGGCCATGGCTTTCACAACCTTAGGATTGATATGTATTGCGGTGGAAGATGAAATACAACAGTACCTATCAAGAATCATTGAAATTATCAAACTAACTTTACCTCTTAAAGATGTGCCAAAGAAAAAGAATGGTGCTGATAGTCCATTGTTCAGTTGTGTCACTTTACTGGGAATTGCAATGAAAGAAACTGTTTCCAATGAAATCAAAGACCTTTTAGACCCTATGTGTGTCACTGGACTAAGTCCTCAGTTGACAACTTGCTTTAAAGAGCTGAGCAAAAATGTACCATCTTTAAGAAAAGAGATAACAGACAGGCTACTCAATATTTTGTCCTTAATTCTAAGGAAAAAGCCTTACATACCTTCTAATGCTGAACCATCCTCAGCTGCGATGTTATCAACAGCTATGTTGGTAGAGCCTCACGATGCTGTGAAGTTGGTCTTAGCCTTGCATACTCTGGGATCGTTTGACTTTGAATGGAACAATACTCTCATGTCTTTTATAAGAAGATGTACAGATTATTACCTGCAGTGTGAGCAGCAAGACATACGATTGGAGGCTGTGAAAACGATTGCTAGACTTCTTATTAAAGCTATCGAAAGGTCTTCGGTGACTAACTCGCGAACCCTTAACTCATTAATCGACGAATCTATCGGGAAACTTTTATCGATAGGCCGGTCAGACTTCGATCATGAAATAAGATATAGAGTTTTTGAAATATTTACAAATCCTATTTTCGACAAATATCTTGCTGTAGAGGAGCACCTGAGCTGTCTCTTTATAGCCATTAATGATTCAAATAGTGATGTCAGTGAACTGGCGTTATGCGTAATTGGCAGACTAAGCAACATAAATCCTAGTTACACTACTCCAGCCTTGCGCCAATTGTTCGTTGAAATATTAATGGAAGTACAACACTCTGAGTCAGCTCGTACCAAAGAACAGTCTTTGAGAATGATAAATCACATAATATCTCATGCTCCCCGACTAACTCGACAGTTTGTTGATACCATATTGAAGGTATTGGTCCCAAAACTTAAAGAAGAGAGTAATCCCAACATGATCACGATAATTTTAAAGGCCATCGGTGATCTGGCGGAGGTGAATGGTGGTGGAAACGCTTTAAATCAGTGGCTGCCAGAATTGATGTCAATCCAACTCGAGATATTGTCGGATCCAAACCAACCCGAAAAAAGGAGTGTTGCGCTCTGGTCATTCGGTCAGGTTATAAGCGCTATCGGTTATGTGGTGACGCCCTATACGGAATATCCGAGTTTGATGGATATGCTCTTGAACTTTTTCAAAACTGAACAGAATGCTAGAGATCGGAGGGAAACTATACGTGTTCTTGGTTTGTTAGGGGCTCTGGATCCCTACAAACATAGAGTGAATCAAGGCTTAATTGACTTCCAGACAGCGTCTACATTAATACCTATTACAGACACCTCCAATGATAATTTGGACATAAATGTGAATGAGATGCTCGTTAGTATGTCTCCGCTCGTCCTGGATGAATTCTATCCTGCCATAGCTGTGACGTCCTTGATGCGTATACTGCGGGATCCTCAGCTCTCACAACATCACACGAGCGTGGTTCATTCAATAACATATATATTCCAAACTCTTGGCTTCAAATGCGTTCCATACATATCGCGCGTCACTCCAAGTCTTTTATATGTAATTCGGTCGACTGATAACCACAATTTTAGAGAATTCTTATTCAATCAATTAGCGCTACTAATTTCCGTAGTAAAGATCCACATACGAGCATACTTGGAAGAAATATTTGATCTTATAAGAGAATATTGGACACCAGACAGTCAGCTTCAACCGACCCTCATATCTCTTGTTGAGCAAATAATTATAGCCATTGGGACTGAATTCAAGATATACGTCCGTAAAATATTGCCGAATATACTCAGACTCCTCAAATATGATAGCAGCAAAGATAGGATTTTAACGGAAAAGTTGTTGCTAACTATACAAAAGTTTGAAAACAATTTAGACGACGTCCTAATGTCTATAGTGCCAGCGATTATAGCTCTGTTTGACGGAAGGAATATACCGACGTCCATATCTAAATTGGCAATGGAAACTATCGAACATCTCTCTATGTACCTTTACTTCAAACCTTATTCAGCGATGCTAGTTCAGGCATTAGCGAAGGTTTTAGAAAACAGCATTCCATTACGTCAGACGGCGATGAACACGCTCTGCGCTATCATCATTCAACTCGGCAGAGACTATATAGACTACATACCATCTATCGATAGGATTCTGGTAAAGCACAAAATACAATGCCCTAACTACATCGTGCTGGTCACGAGACTGCAAGTGATATCCACGTTGGCTTCGGATGACGACTATCTCGACGAGACGAGGCTGAGGCTACGAAACCAAAAGAAAGACGTAAGTTTAATTATAACTCTCATTATAATCAGTTGTTTCTAAAGTATAAAAAATGTCCAAGTATAGTTTTCTTCAAATCTCAACTAGAAATACCTTCTCTTCCTCTCATCTTCACATATTTGTATAAATTATGTAAACAATTATAAGTATGTCTATTTTATTCTCACTATCTATTTATATATACGTTTTCACACCGAAATTTTCTATAAATTATTCATATATCAAATAGTTTCTGACAGAAATCTTTATTAAAAGATAAGTTATCTTTTGCATATTTAATTTAATTTGTATTATTATTATTATTTTTATTTACGGTACAATAATACAGATATTATAAATAAAAATGTTGCAGGTTGTTTCAAATGATCCGCAAGCCATACAAAAATTGACACTGAATGTGGATAAATTAAGAAAATGTTGGCAAGTACATAACATTCTATCAAAAGATGATTGGTTGGAGTGGTTACGGCAGTTGAGCATCGGACTCCTAACAGAATCCAACAGTCCAGCTATACGGTGAGAATTTTATAACAACCATAGAAATTACTGGGATTCCACAGAAGACTTGCTATGTTCAAAGTCCATGAAATAATTCATTAAGTATTGTCATATGTTTGAGTTATTATGATCAAGTCATAATCAAGTACGTGACTTACTGAATATTACAGGAAAATATATTTAACATAGTATAGTATATAAAATACTAGTCAGAAAACTTACAGTCATCTTAAATTCCTGAAATAAAAAATATTATATGTTTGATATAAGTAATATTACTGAGTTTTAAATATACGTATCATTTTTTATTTTTTACAGAGCCTGTTCAAGTTTAGCACAGAATTACTCTCAGCTGGCTACTGATTTGTTCAACGCTGCCTTCATGTCGTGTTGGACGGAGCTCGGTGAAGCGGCGCGTTCCGAACTCGGTGCGGCCTTAGAGAAAGCACTCGTAGCCCCCGAAGCACCCGAACTAGCATTGGCTGTTCTGAATCTGGCTGAATTTTTGGAACATTGTGAGAAAGGCGCATTACCTATATCTATAAAACTGCTCGGAGACACAGCCATCACCTGTCGTGCTTATGCAAAAGCTCTCTATTACAAGGTGAGGTCATAAGATTTTTTTCCAAGCACTGTTGTTAAAATAAATCTAATAATTTTATTTTATTTGAAGGAGGAAGAGTATCGAAGGAATCCGTCGACTCAAGTAGTTGAAGCTCTGATTCACATAAACAATAAATTACAGCAAAGGGAATCTGCAAATGGATTGCTCGAAAAAGTAATCATGCAAAAGAAAAGTGGAGATTGCTCTCTCAATGTTCACGTGCGTTGGTATGAGAAACTGCACAACTGGGATCAGGCCTTGGAACTCTATAACAAAAACTTAGAAGAAGAACCCCAGGACATAGATTCAAAACTAGGAATGATGCGATGTTTGGAGGCGATGGGCGAATGGCGTAAACTTTATAGCATGACCACAGAACAGTGGAGTGCCATGAGCGATGATATCAAAAAGAAATCCGCCAAAATTGCTGCTGCGGCGTCCTGGGGCTTGCAGGAGTGGGATTCCATGAAGAAGTTTGTCGAATGTATCCCTGATGATACACAAGACGGAGCATTCTATCGTGCCATATTATCTATTCATGATGGACATTGGCCTGAATCTCGACATTACGTCGACTCTGCTAGAAGTCTTTTGGACGCAGAACTATCAGCTGTTGTCGGAGAAAGCTACCAAAGGGCATACGGAGCTTTGGTGAATGCACAGCTATTGACGGAATTAGAGGAAGTTGTTACGATCAAACTTGTTGAAGAAAGAAGAGGCATAATTCATCGAACGTGGTGGACGAGGCTGCAAGGAGGCCAACGTTTAGTTGAAGATTGGCGTAAAATGCTTCAAATTCGCAGTCTAGTAATGAGTCCACAAGAAGACTTCCAGACATGGCTTAAATTTTCTTCGCTGTGCAGGAAATCTGGTGCTATTAATCAGGCACATAAAATAGTTCTGACTGTATTAGGCTGTGATCCTGTCACAAATCCTGACATATTACTAACATCTCAAGATCCGAGAATAGTTTTAGCGTACAGCAAAAACCTTTGGGATGCGGGAAATAAAAGATATGCCTATGACGTGTTACAGAAATTTTTGGACAATTCTGAAGCAGAAAATGAAGAGCAGGGAAGATTGCTTGCACGTTGTCATTTGAAGTTAGGTTCATGGTGTGAAGCACTTCATGAAATAAATGAATTGTCAATACCTGAAATATTGAGGAACTACACCACAGCGACATTGCTCGCTCCAGACTGGTATAAGGCCTGTCATGCTTGGGCTTGTATGAACTTTGAAACGGTTCTATTTTATAAACAGCAGGACAACATATCGGAGAGCAGCATAGCTGGTGGATCGGGTGAAAAGAAGATATCGAGAACGGAATTCATCAACACATTCACAATACCAGCTATAGAGGGTTTCTTTAAGTCGATTAGCTTGTCCAACGGAAGTTCCCTTCAAGACACGTTAAGGCTACTGACTCTGTGGTTCGATCATGGACATCACCCCGCTGTGTACGATGCTCTGTTTGAGGGTATACGGCAGATCGACGTAAAGATATGGCTTCAAGTCATACCGCAGCTGATAGCTCGTATCGACTCCCCGAGGAGTTTGGTGGCTAAACTGGTCCATATCTTATTAATAGATATCGGAAAGCTTCACCCACAAGCTCTGGTATACCCGTTGACTGTTGCCACAAAATCCTCTTTCATAACGAGGAAGAACGCAGCCAATTACATTCTTAAAACAATGTGTACACACTCTCAGAGACTTGTCAATGAGGTGGCTGTTATATCGGAGGAGTTGATCAAAATTGCAATGTTGTGGCATGACCAGGTGTACACTGCTTTGGAAGATGCCTCAAGGTATTTCTTATATTGAACATGTTTTTTTTTTTTTAATTTGAACATTTTAGCACTTTTTAAAAGTGTTCTAAATACAAAAATAGTTTAAAATAAAATTTTAAAATAGGTCACGATAATTGACTCCCATTCTGACAGAGTACAGCGGGACTTAAATAGCTTGGCTAATTAATTAGTTTTTGTATTCGCACCGAGCTAATAGGGATAATCAAGAAAGATAATGTTCACACAGCAATAAAACAATTGGTACTATTTTAAAGGAGACGTTTGTTGCGATCATTAAGCCAAGTCTTAAAATGCAGAGACTATTCTATGAAAATCTGATCATAAATAATTCTTAAGCACCGTCACGGTATTATTTGTTACTGTATTGATTAGAAACTTAATTTATTCAAGTCTGTACTAAAAACGTTGATCATTATTGTATTTGTATCAAAATCAATTTGGATCGATGACAATTTTCTAATGTGTCCAATACCATTCTCGTCTAAAAAAACAGTATGACGGACATAGTTTTTGTGTAATAATCATTACTTATTTGTGTCATTAGACGTATATAATACACAGATTAAATTATATACATAAGACCGATTCTATATAAGTACCTATACCTTCTTTCAGATTATACTTTAGTGAGAAAGATTACAGAGGAATGTTCAGAACGTTGGACAAGATGCACGCCATGTTAGATCACCCGCCTGAGACCTTGAAGGAGGTGTCATTTCTACAAATGTATGGCAGAGATTTGAAAGAAGCACAACGCTGGTGTGAACTTTATAAGGTAGATAAGGCAATACGCTTCCGTTGATATAGAAGTTTATGACTGTTTTAAACACTGGGAGCAGTCCCAATACTTTCTCTCATTACTTTCACATCTTTTAACGTGTCAGTTTTATATTATTTTTTTCAATTACGTTCATCATTTTAATTATAATTTAAAGAGCATTTCATCCAAGATAATTTCTAATCCGTGAACATAACTGTTCGGTTTGCTTATTTACTATCAAATCTATTACAAAACCACAATACTATTCATCTCAATTACTTGAATCAGCTTATTTATGGATGTGTGATGAAGGTGCTAGTATTACTCTTATATATATACACATCTATCAATAAAACACAAAAGTAAAGTTGTACAAAGTGCATCCTATGTCATTAAAGATAATAATTTAATAGATTCCATACCATTCTTTAATTATTAATACTCACACATTCGTAATTTTGTATAAAGCAATTTTTTTTGTAATATAATTCAAATGGATTTTCTGCTGATCGAAAACCTTACATATAAAAATAAATTAGGCCTAAAGCTAGAGTACTTAGTTAGTATGAAATTTGGTGTGACAGTAATTTTCATGATATTGAACCAGTGACTTGTTAGGGTACACTATGTAATGGTAACATTATTCATTAATTTTTACCTAACCGTTTCTTGAAGTTATTAGTAATTGTATATTGTTGTTTATATAATTCGATTTGCATTTTCTTGAAATATTTACATTCTATATATATATATTTAACATTCTATCAAATGTTCCAGGACAGCGGCGAAGACCGTTTCCTGAACGAGGCCTGGGATCTGTACTGTCACGTGGTCCGTCGTATTGGGGGTCAGTTCAGAGCGCACACGTCCTTGGAACTGCAGTATGTGAGTCGCAGACTGCACGCTTGCAGGGACCTCGAACTGGCCGTGCCTGGGAGTTACGTCCCCGGACACCCCGTCATAAGGATAGACAGAATTAATACACACCTGCAGGTTGGTGCATCTTCATGATACACTGAGATTAGATTAGATATCAACAAATATATTATCAACGGTGTAGGAACAACAAGATTGCTGGTCTGAGTTTTATAAGTAGTCCATCATCAAGATCTGTTGCTTGATTTTGGCTTAGTTTATTTGAAGCAATTGATAGGTTATTGTTTATATCTGCAATCGACGCCCAACAAACTGCTGTCGCAGTTTGTGATATCTAAGAAGTATATGAAATGTACGTAAGCAAACACCTTGAGCTTATGTAGTCTTTAATTTTTTTTTATCAAAGCTGATATAATATGTAGATATATATATAGTTTAATTTCACAGGTGATCAAGTCAAAACAGCGTCCACGGCGACTCACAATACAGGGTTCAGACGGGAAGCAGTACATGTTCCTCCTCAAGGGACACGAGGACTTACGTCAAGACGAACGAGTGATGCAGCTGTTCGGTCTCGTCAATACTTTGCTTCAATCCGACACTAACACCTACAGGCATGATCTCGCCATACAGAGGTACGCAGTTATACCGCTGTCGCCTAACTCGGGGTTGATCGGCTGGGTACCACAGTGCGACACCCTCTACAACCTGATCAGCGATTATAGAGACAAAAAGACGAACAAAATGGCCCTGAACACGGAACAACAGATCATGCTGCGTATGGCGTCCGATTACCAGAAGTTGATGCTTAAACATAAGGTTCGATATATTGCCTAGAATTGTTTATTTTTCATTATGACAGGGTTAAATAAGTTTATATATTTTTTTAAGGTGGAGGTGTTTGAATACACGCTCTCCCAGACTCCCGGAAACGACTTGGCTAGGCTGCTCTGGCTGAAGAGTCCTTCCGCTGAAGCGTGGTTCGAGCGTCGCACGAACTACACCCGCTCGCTGGCCGTTATGAGCATGGTGGGCTACATCCTGGGGCTCGGCGACAGACATCCCTCTAACATCATGCTGCATAGAGTCACTGGCAAGGTCCTGCATATCGATTTCGGCGATTGCTTCGAAGTAACTCAAACGAGAGAAAGATTCCCCGAAAAGATTCCCTTTAGATTAACAAGGATGCTCATTAGTGCTATGGAGGTAAGCAATAAACATTGTTATTTTTTATGTGATCAGACGAGTATTAATTATTTGAATCTCAATCTGTCTCGTTTGCAGGTAACGGGCATCGAGGGCACGTACCGTTTCACTTGCGAGTCGGTAATGCACGTGCTTCATAAGCACAGAGATAGCGTCATGGCCGTACTGGAGGCGTTTGTGTACGACCCTCTACTCAACTGGCGTCTGATAGACAACGAGAAACACTCGATCACAGAATCCACCTTCTCATCAGACTTGGACTCATCGTATTCCCTGCCAAGCAGAAGTCGGAATCACTTACACTACGAGTCACTGGAGATGCCGCCGGAGTCAAATCTTAACAAACGAGCCCTAGCGATATTGAACAGGATAAGAGATAAATTGACGGGAAGGGATTTTCCTAACATAGAGGCCGTGGTGAGTGTACCGAAACAGGTCGCCTTGTTGATAAAAATAGCAACGAACAATGAAAATCTATGTCAGTGTTACATTGGCTGGTGTCCGTTCTGGTGAGGACTCGTTACAATTACTTGTTGACGAGATCAGTCATGTATGTACGGGAATATTCTTCCTTATTGATACTTCAATCGTCAGTAAAAATAAATTTATAGCGTGTTGTCTGTGCGTCATCAATTAATTTAATTGATACTCCGCTGTTTTAATCTGCTAACTGTGATGTATCTATGAAAATGTATATTTTTATTAAGAGCAACCAATATTAATACATATATATATTATTACTGTAATTACATTTTTGATAATTCCATACATGTCATTATTATTAATATATTAATATTGATGTACAATGAGGTGAAAAGAAATTTGAATCAACAAAAACAAAATGCATTATAAAGCAGCCAGTCATGAGTTGTTCCCGCCTTTAGTTGAAACCTCGTCAAGATAAACATTAACTGTTTTTATATCGAGAAGAATAGTTAATGATCTTGTCTCATAAAAATGATGATAAAAAATAATAATCATATAAAATGACCCGCCAAAACGAGTGAAACAACCTGTATATTGCTTTTTAGTTATTACATAAAGTACATTTTCACTTATTCAAGAACAATAGTTAATAATACACGGACAACACTCTTCATAATTTATTATACATCAGCATTTACTTTAAAACTTTCGCTTAAGATTCATATTATGAGTGTATTTTTTTGTTTGTAGTCGGTTAAGCTCGTTTTATTATTATGAAGTATTATTTGATGCTTAAGTAGTGTTGATATGTTTATTGTAATGTATGTGAATGGTATTCATATGTAGCCCAGTAACGTCTTGTATTGCCACTGACTAAAATTTTAACTACGACAGTCGTTCAATGTGTTTATACATAGATATGTTATAGCCGTAGTTTAGTGAAGCAGTCTTATTCATTGAGTTAAATAAATCGATTAAAGTATTATCGACCTTCGTTTCTTTTACCTTTCTGCGTTTCTTTACTACAAGTTTCTCATCTTTGAGACTATCGTGTGTCTCTGAGACTATTATATGAAAATCTTTTAATATGGTATAGATGTTTTCCTTTCAGCGATAATTGAATATAATATCTTATAGTTTCACTTATTTTTATATATTGTTTGAAAGTTTGAGAAGGGTATTTCCTTTTTTACGTTTTAAAACAAATACAAATTTAAGTTCGGAAACCCGTCCGTACTTTCGTTTCCCACCAATAACGGATATCTAAAAAAATAAAAATACCTGTATAAATTTTGTTTTTCTCTTATCACAATATAAAACGTCTTATATATATCAACTTAAATAATAATAAACACTTATGTCACACTGTCTATTTTGTAACTCACGAATGAAAGTGGTAAGAGTTTAGACATTTTGGTGCACAAGATTTTGTCCATAGTGGGTTTGCTGAGATAGATTTCGATGTCTCCATCTGAGCTGCGGAACTCGCTCAGGACCTGCCTGCAGACGCCACAGGGGGCGGTGAATGTTCCCTTCTGATGTGCCACCACTGCTACCATTTTGAATTTGGTGTAGCCGTCACAAACAGCCCTCGGAACCGCGGCTCTTTCCGCGCATATAGTAGGAGTGAGTGTCGAGCTTTCTATGTTGCATCCCGTGTACATTCGTTCGTCCTCTTCTGTAAGGATGGCGGCTCCCACTGCGAAGTTGGAATACGGACAGTAAGCCCGTTGTCGTATGTGAGCCGCCTCTTGTATTAATTGTTTTGCTGTTTCACCTGTTAACATGATTATCTTTTTGAATGCATGGCACAATCGATACAATCGAGATTATGATTAAAGCGCCGACCTTCCGGAATAGTCACATGATAACGATTTAAAAACATCGGATCGAATTAATTGATTACTTTATATTATTATACGAAAGTAAAACTAATTATCTATTGGGAAAAGGTTCGGAGAAGTAATGGTTTTTTTAGAGAATAATTTACAATACAATTAAATCCAATTCATAAAATCCTAATTACTTATAATTATCTGGGTTATTAGCTTCAATTAATTCGAAATAATTGAAATGTAAAAAAAAAAAGATAAATAATTTTGCAAGTCGGGAATAAAATATCACGACACGTGTTTCACGTTATAATAAAATAAATGTTTAGTAATAAAATAAATGATTAGTAATAAAATAACTTACCTAATGAGGAGAAGTCCACTATATCATATTGCTCCATACTAGCGTAGTTAGCGTAAAGCGAGTACCGACAGTGCGTCCTGCCCCTCGCACGGTCTCCGAGCAACTAGCAACTAGTGTCGCCGCTCACTGAACACGGACTACTGTTAACGATTGTTGATTACACTCTACATTTCATAATTGAAAGTCCGTTCTGTGAGAAGTTCGCTTTTGATATTTGCTAATAAATACAAGTGGCCGTCAATCATTAGATGGAATGAATAGCATTAATGTTTATAAGTTGAATCATTACAATATGTAGATACAACACAAACAAATATTACTAATATTGAATAAGAAGTTATTTGTTTTAAATAATATGAATTGATCTAACTAAACTGTAACAGTAACGAAAGGATCCAATACGATTAAAAATCCCTTAAAAATATTCGAACTACGTATGTAATGGAGTTATAAATTAGAGGGGGAAAGAGACTGGTGAAAGTCAAAGCACGCGACGAGGTTGAATATATTTTGTTCAATGCCACTCTAAGGGCAAAAAACATTTGGCACGTAAAGCTCGAAAGACTATTTATTTGTATTAAATGATAGAACAATTTTACATTTTGTATTCATTTAATGCGACAACAAAATAAACTTAAGCATAAACAATTTTATACTAACGTAATCCCAACCGTTGCTTATCAAGATGTTATTTGTATAAACGAGGAATGCCTTAAATTTAAATTACAAAACAAAAAATATTTACATGTCTTCCTCGAATGCTGGAAATGCAGTAGCACAATAATCAAATGTGACAGATTTGTCCAGTTTATGACATTCGGTTCCGCGATTATATAAAGTATTATCAATAAACATCTTTGAAATTTATTCTGATGATATGGCAAAGTCATACTGAAGAAAGATTTTTTTAATAAACACTAAACGGCTAAACAAACAAAAAGTAGGTAAATCTTATTAAATTTACCTACTTTTGACAGCGACGGACGAGTGACATTGGAACACAATTGTTCCGGATGATTAAAATAATTACATACTTGAATATTAAATAAAAGTAGTACTTGAGTAATGTTTAAAGTTGTTATAAGTCCGATACAATTATTATATCTATATTATATATAAATACAATAACGAAACAATGTTCTGAATGAATTTAAAAAACTCATTGGTTTGGGATTCCCCGTTACTTTTTTTACTACTCAGTTCGTTGTACACTTCCAAATTAAGGGACGTCACACATTAGACAGTGTTAAATAGCTCTTATCAAGCTTTCTTTTTATGGCATGATTATATTGATTCCGCTTGAAAATATTTGTCAGTCTAATCAGAGTTTGATATTTCCATACATTAATTTACTACACGAACAAACAGCTGTTATAAATATTTTTAGTTCCGAGTGAAAAAGATAAAAATACAGCTGTTCTAATTCTATTCTCGTTGGCCTTCGTGTAGATGACACAATAACGCGATCTCTTTGATATTTATTTAATTATTTTAAATGATAATAACCTCACAATGAACACCAGCAGCGTGAAGGGATACAGATTTCAACATTCTGATACCACAGATAATGAAAACGTATACTCCTTGGACAATAACTAATTAATAATTTTGATGATTCGATGATTCTAGTTAATTCAATATGAAGTATTTGTTAGGCAGAGAAAACTTAGCGTTATATAATTATAGTACGAAACAGCTTGGCTTGTAATTATTTCAGTCAACCAATATTACACACACACATATATATATTTTGTAGTTTTTGAAATAATAAACATTCGCGTAATAAATCCGAAAAAAATGTAGTTTTATTTAAATAACTCGCGAAAGTCTTAGATCTCATTATATATATATTAAACATGGTAGTACGTTAAATTAAAGATTGATTTTATAAGAAATTAGAAAATTATTATATAGACACTCTGTTATACAAGCTGGTTAAAGTTGAGTGACTGAAAAGACATATCTAGGTTGTTGATAGAAATGTGCCAAGCCTGAGTCCCTATTAAATGCCCTATTAATATAAACAGTAACTAGGTTCCTAGATTATGAATAAACTTAAATTTTAATCTTTGATACAATATAATGAATATATTCTATTTAATGAGTCATTTAAACACTTGCAGACATTTCACTAAGAAAAGGCCGAGAAATCACTCCCAATATTCACTAAGTGTATTTTACATTACTTAAATGCGGTAGATATATTAAATTAATTTTTTTTGTATTTTATTCAAATACAATAAAACAGGCACTGCCACCAAGCACTAAATATAGCATCCTGGTGAATGATCGAATGATCTTACACAACCAAATATAAATTTCTATATCGACAGCTACATTTTTTCTTATTTTTTTTTTATATTACACAGGATTACGAGAACGTTATAAGAATTCAAGCATAACATATAAATGAAAAAAAAAATTAGTTACATATAACTAAAAATATGTCTGTTACGATCATAATAATAGTATTTTATCTAACCCTCGATTACATGGTGGAGAATTTCATGATATTAATTAGTTTCGACATTTTTCCTCTATCAGGTTTATTAGATCCTGTTTTATATTCATATTATATATTTGGCTCGTTGCCTATAATAAAAAAAAAAACATTCCAGCCCATCTCGTCCAATAGGAACAATCTCACCAGAACGGACACCAACCGACATAGCACTGACAAAGATTCTCATTGCTGGTAGCTTGTTGTATCAAGAGATCGACTTGTTTCTGTACTGATCCGCTCGCATCGTCGATATGAATGAAGTCTCGTCCCGTCAATTTGTCCCTAACTCTATTGACGATCGCCAACGCCCTCTTGTTGAGGTTCGTCTCGGCTGGCTGGTCAACCTCGCTGGCTCCGTTCGCCCTGCTCCTGCTAGGTTGAGGCGATCCGTCTGATGTGGAAACGTCAGCGTCGTTTCTTGATCGTCTGCCAGCATCTATCAACCTCCAGTTCAGAAGCGGATCATACACGAACGCCTCCAACACAGCCATTACGCTGTCCTTGTGGCGATGCAGCACTTCCATCACCGACTCGCAGGTTCTTCTGTAGGTGCCTTCGATTCCTGTCACCTGCAAAATTTAAAAAGTTAATGAGCCATCAGTAACAGAATCTATGAAAGTGTTTAATCTAATCATACCTCCATTGCGTTGATGAGCATTCTGGTCAGTCTGAAGGGTATCTTCTCTGGGAACTTGTCTCTCGTCACGGCCACTTCGAAACAATCGCCGAAATCAATGTGTAAGAACTTTCCGGTGACTCTGTCGAGCATGATATTAGAGGGATGTCTGTCTCCGAGCCCCAGGATGTAGCCCACCATGCTCATGACTGCCAGCGAGCGGGTGTAGTTCGTGCGACGCTCGAACCACACCTCTGACGACGGACTCTTTAACCATAGCAATTTAGCGAGATCGTCTCCCGCTGTATGTTCCAGAGCGTGTTCGAAAACCTCCACCTAAAATGCAATATATTTTTTATCATTTACACTGCGAGGGTGTATGATATTCATAGAACACAACAGACCTTTTGCATAAGCATTAGCTTTTCCAAATCGGAGGCCATACGCTGCATGATACGGTGTTCAATATTCAGTAATATCTTCCTCTTTTCTCTGTAGTCCTTGATCAGAGAATGCAGGGTGTCACAGTGCGGGACCCAGCCGATAAGTCCGGAGTTGGTGGACAGTGGAATAACGGCGTATCTCTGTATGGCCAAATCCCTCCTGAAGGTGTCCGGATCAGCCTGCAGTAACGTATTGACGAGACCGAACAGCTGCATCACTCGTTCGTCTTGACGTAAATCCTCGTGCCCCTTGAGGAGGAACATGTAGTCTTTTCCGTTCGAACCACGAATACAGAGACGACGCGGTCGCTGCTTCGACGTTATAACCTGACAAAAATTGGTTTAACGTAATAATTGTAAAGTATATTTGCACATTGCTATTGGATTTAAATGTTGGAATTTCTAACGTAAATTTTTGTCGTTCTAGTCAGAATACATAGTATTTTGTGAGCTTTTCTTTAAAGAGACTCGTAGAATGAAAAAATACGAAATTAATAAACTAAGAGCACCTTAGATAAGGAGAAAAAATGTCGAATAACCGGAACCATTGATAGTTAATAACGGTTTAAAATAAGCAACAATCAAGAGCTCACACTCTGTGTCTTATAATTTCTATTGATTGTTGTGTACGTAGCGTTTTGTATTTTGTTGTATAAATTATATTTTATTTTAGTTCCTGTGTTCTTTCCTTTAAGGTTGAAACTCCCATGTCAAAAAATAGTTGTTAAATCATAGCATTTTGTGAATAGCATTTTTTTTAGAATACCTGTATGCAAGACCGTATCCTTCACCGTAAATTTCTTACTACAATCTTTCATAGAAATATACCAATTATAACTGTTTCTTTATATTAGTATATAATAAAAATTATCTCCTGCAACTGGTCATCATCTGCAGATAAGATTTGGCCTAGTTAAAGTTTAATTACACGTTAAGTGAAAATCTACGGATAAGTGCTGATCTACACTATAGATGGCTTACTATTTTACTTATTTATTTTAATCACCTGGAGACTGCTCTGTATATGGGCTATCCTTATGAGCGGAGTGTCAGGGGCGTAGCTTCCAGGGACAGCTAACTGAAGGTCCCTACAGGCCAGTAGCCGCGGGCTCACGTACTGTAGCTCCAGCGACGTCAGCTGAGGCAACTGGCGGCTGATGCGACGGAACACGTGGTAGTAGAGGTCCCACGCCTGGTTCAAGTCACGGACGTGACCCGACTCCTGGTATAGGGACAAAGATATAAGCGGATTATGGCAATAGGATATTTTTATTATGCAATCGTTTGGAAGCTTGATTTATATGATAGTTTTAATATCACATTTTAATTGTCACTATGTCTCTCCATATTATTCCTTATATTGAATCCCATTTCAGTTTGAAATCTTTTCTGCGCATACAATATGGACAGGGAATTAAAAATTCGATTACAGCACATAAATATATGCATACTCTTTTTTCTTATTCTGAAACTAAAGGCATTAAATAACTTAGTTAATTCGATAGTCTTTTGACCGGTTACTTGGAGGCGCTTAGTAATAATTTGTACTAAGTGCATCTTTAATTACGGAATAAACATTTAATTGATTAATATAACTTTATTCCAATCTTTTGTGAGTGTAATATTTTTTTGATTTTTAAAATATAGAATCCAAAACATATTTTAGGATTATAGTGAAGATCAAAACGACTCTTGCAGAATATTTTTCAACTAAACTAAATTGGTCGCAAGGGTCGAGCCATCGAAGGCCGATCGAAGTCAAAGTTCCAACCGCTTTACGATAGTTATACACAAGATGACATTCACGAGATAAGGTACAATATATTCAGACACAAACATAACTTACAACATCTAGCAAGCAATGATACATATCTCCTACCAATGTTTTATAATCCAAATAAAAGTATTTTTTATTACAATTGACATTATTATTTTTCAATAAAAATGACGAGTAAAGGCCCATATCACATATTTTAAGAACTGTTTAGCGCACTCTTATTTAAGTGCGATCTAGTTTTTTACCTAAATTAATGATAGTATTTTAATAACCAGTCTTACCTTAAATCTGTTGCACCAATCTTGCGCCTCATTCAAATCTCTTCCATATGCTTGGCTGAAGGAGATTTCTTTCAACGTCTGCGGTCCTCTCTCTAACATAGCATGTAGTGGTTCCAACGTCTTGAACATAGCTTTCGCGTCGTGTTCACTGAAATACAGTCTGGACGCCTCCTCCAGGGCCTCGTGCCACTGTTCATGCCACAGTATGGCGACTCGTATCAGTTCCTCGGATATCATGGCCGCCTGATTCACCAAATTCATTGAATGAGTGCACATGGATTTCAGGATTTGATTAGCTGCATTTTTTCGGTCGACAAACGACGACTTCGACGCCACCGTCAAGGGGTAGACTAACGCTTGTGGATGTGACTTGCCGATATCGATCAGTAACGAGTGAATCAGCTTCCCGACTAACGCTCTAGGTGTATCTATTCTAGCTATCAGCTGAGGAATGACTTGCAGCCATACGTTGATTTCGATAGTCCGTATTCCCTCTAGAAGGGCTTCGTGTACTGCAGGGTGGTGGCCGTAGTCGAACCACAGAGTGAGCAATCTCAATGTATCTTGAAGGGAACTGCCGTGGGATAAATTGATCGATTTAAAGAAGCCCTCGACAGCTGGGACGGTGTGACTTTGGATGTACTCAGGAGTGGATGCGGATTCGTCCTGTTTAGATTTATCCGCCTCTTGATGTTTGTACAAAAGTACAGTCTCGAAGTTCATGTAAGCCCAGGCGTGCCAAGCTTTGTACCAATCGGAAGACAAACTGGTCGCTGCTGAGTAGTTCCGTAGGATCACTGGTATCGATCGCTTGTTTATACCCCACAATGATTCACACCATGAACCTAGTTTCAAATGGCATCGAGCTAGCAGTCTACAATGATCAGCGTCTCCCGTCTCCACGTTGTCGACATATCGTTGTAGCTGATTGTAAGCTAATTCTTTATCTCCAGCGACCCATAAATGTTTTGCGTACGCGAGAGTTAGTCTCGGCTCGTGAGTGGGCAGCGGCATTTCACGATTCTCGCTTGGATCTGTTCCAAGCAACATCACCAGAGTACGATGAGCCTGTCGTGGGGCACCACTCTTCCTGCAGAGCGATGCGAATTTAAGCCAAGTGGCCATATTCTCTTGAGGAGTTAACACCAAAGAACGAACTTGAAGTATTTTACGCCAGTCCTCGACTAACCTCTGGCCTCCCTGAAGTCTTGTCCACCACGCTTGTCTTATTGATTCTCTTCTCTCTTCGACCAACTTGTACGTAATGACTTCTTCCAGTTCAGCCAATAGTTGCGCATTAACCAGTGCGCCGTAAGCTCTTTGGTAGCTTTCACCGGCTACTGCAGTCAGTTCCGAGTCCAACAGGGACCTCGCTTGATCAATATATAATTTAGAAACATCATAGTCTTCATTGTGTATGTTTAAAACGGCTCTATAAAATGCGCCATCTTGGCTATTTTCGGGCAAAAAGTTGACATAGTTTATCATATCATCCCATTGATTCAGACCCCACGCAGCCGCGGCCGCCAGTCTTGCAGCTTTGAATTTCTCGTCATTACTCATCTTCGTCCATCGAGACGAAACTGTTTCATACAACTTCACCCACTCACCAAGAGCTTCGAAGCAACGCATCTCGCCAAGATATGCCTCCATATTGTCAGCGTCGGCATTCAACTTTTCGTCATAAAGGTTTAACGCTTTTTCCCAGTTATGTAATTTCTCGTACCACCTGATCTGAACCTTCAAATTGGCGTCACCGGCTTCTCTTTGCGCCATAACCCTCTCTAACAAACCTTCGGCCGCTTCCTTCTGCTGCAACTTATTGTTAATGTGTATCAAAGCTTCTACAACTTGAGATGTTGCGCCGTTGCGGAATTCTTCTTCCTTTAAACATAATCCAAATTAAAATGACATTACAAATGTACTGAAATCAACTATCATGAAAATCAGACCTTGTAATGCAGTGCTTTAGCGTAAGCTCTGCAATGCATAGCTCTTTCTCCGAGTAGTTGAGTCGAAATAGGCAAAGCTCCCCCCTCACAATGTTCCATGAACTCAGCTAAATTCAGAACCGTATGAGCTAACTCGGGAGCATCAGGGGCGGTTAGCGCTTGTTCCAGAGCATTTGCGAGCTCCGTCCGGGAGGTTTTATCCAATTCAGTCCAACAAGATACAAAGGCCGCGTTAAACAAATCCCTTAGCAGTTGAGAATAATTGTGCGCTAGAGCTAGACATGCCCTGGAAATAACTTTCACGTTATTAAACTAAAAACGATATATCATAGCTTTAGTGATGTTAAATTATGAAATATTGCATCCTGGCGCTGATTCTGCGCCATGTTTGAGGTACATATGTTAGCAAGGAAGCGGGGAAAACGACTTACTAAGTACAAGAGATATAAGATAATTCAATGTCAGAAAAGCCAAGTTTATATCTATGTTAATGTATCAAGTTGCCAATTTGTTTTAATATATTTCAAATTTATTATTATTGAGCAAAAATATTATATCAAGAACATTAAATTACGGTTTTTTTTCATGACATGTATGTGTTTCATATTGAGTGAGAAAAAAATTACATTTTAAATGCCATCATTTATTTATCGTGCTATGTCAGAATCTTTTCACCTCGTGCTTTAAGGCACAGGTTAGTTAGGCAATTTTATATGTAAACTTACCTCAAAGCTGGGCTGTGGGACTCAGTTAATAGTCCAATACTAAACCGTCTAAGCCACTCGAGCCAGTCGTCTTTAGACACGCGGCTACTAACTGTCCACGCGACCTTGAGACTGTGAGCGTTCACATACAACTTGCGGATTGATTGTGACGTATCACACGCAACTATACGGGCCTGAAGACGTAAAAATTTAAATGATACTAACGGACATTGCGAACAGACAAAAATATATTCTACATGTTTGTATTTTAACTTATTAGAATATGATTACGCTACGAGTCTATCAAAATATTCAAGTTTTACATTGCCTTATATTATACTTAAATAATCTTAATAAATTCTTTTATAGGTAAAACCGCGATATGTATTTTTCATATATGCGAGGTCTTTAGAACATATATTGTGATGAATATTCTAAACTCTGATATAAATTAACTTTGATTGAAATTAATATTTTTTTTTACATTAATAAAGTACCTACAATTCAAATAATCGGGTACAACTAAAATATTGTTCCTACGTAATTATGATATAAATTATCCTTTGAAATAAAGAAAATACAATACCTCTTGATTATTATTTCTTGGTTTACGTCTAATACTCTGCAAGAAGTCGTCCACAGCTAACACCGAATTTGATTGAACTTTTGATAACAGTAGTTCGTAATTATGATGCTGTATTCTGTGCTTCACGACCACCTTTTGGACCAAGGGTATGAAGTCGTTAAATTTTCTTCCGAGTTGAATAATAAGTGCACAAAGTGTATCCATCGCTGTGCTTCGTAAGGCGTAGCAGGTGTCCAAGCTTCTCACGAGGGGGTGGATTATTCTTGAGACGAGTTCACTGTAATTCAATGAGTCCGAAAGATAGTCAACAGTTTCCATAGCAGTCTTGGCCACGGAAATGGGATAGTCGGTCGCATCGAACAATTTAACAATCGATGGGATGACGAGGTGCATGTAGTCATCGAGATTGTCTTCGAATTTTTGTAGAGCATTCAACAGCTTCTCCGTCACTAATCTATCTTTACTGGTATCGTGGGCGAGTACTCGAAGGATCTGCGGCATCAATTGTGGCAAATATATTTTGAACTCCGACCCTAGAGCCACTGCTATATGTTCAACGAGTAATATTATAGTCGGTTGCAGTGGACTCTGAGGTGTCCAAAATTCCTTTATAAGGTCGAATATCTTGTCCAAATAATTTCTGATATGCTGCTTGACTATAGCAATCAGCTTTGCTAATTGGGTGAATAGAAATTCTCTGAAATTATTGTTATCTGTGGCGCGTGCTACGTATAGTAGACTAGGCGTAACTCGAGATATGTATGGCACGCATTTTATACCGAGAGATTGGAATATAAATGTAACAGCCTGAACTACACTGGTGTGATGCTGTTGTAAGGTTGGGTCTCGTAAAATTCTCATTAAAGTCGATATTACTATCGCCGGGTAATATTCGTCCAGTATAGCTGAGGACATATTGACCAACATCTCACTTGTGGTCATATCAAAGTTATTTTCTTCTGCTTTACTATCTGCTACCGGAACTAAACTGGAATCCGGTTTGCCGTCTATTAAACCCCTCGTCATTTTATGTTTGTAAGGATCTAGAGCTCCCAGAAGACCTAAAACTCTAATCGTCTCTCTTCGATCTTTTGGTTGCTGCTCTGTTTTTAAGAAGTTAAGCAAAACGTCCATCAAATTGGGATATTCAGTGTATGGTGTGACGACGTGTCCGGTGGCACTTATCAACTGTCCGAATGCCCATAACGCTATACTTCTTTTGTCCGTTGCACTAGCGTCGGATAACAATTCAAGTAGGATAGTTAATAATTCTGGCAAACATTTCTTAAGACCACTATTATCGCCATGAACGTCGGCAAGATCTCCAACCGCCTTCAAAATACTTATAACTACACCGGGATTAAGATCCGCTTCTTTCAATTTTGGGACCAAAACGTTTAAAATTGTTTCCATGTATGGCTTGACAAGTTTAGGGGCATGCAAAATGAGATTATCCAACATTCTTGCCGCCTGTTCTTTGTTGCGGCTCATTCCCGAATGTTCTAATTCTGTTAAAAATTGAATTAAAGTTTTCCGAAGTCCAGGCATTACATAAGCAGGATTAACTGTACTTAACCGTCCAATAGTACAAATAGCCAGTTCCCTAATTTTCAAGTTCTCGTCATTCATTACAATGAAAAGAAAACTAAGATTTTCGATCTGTGCCAAATGTGTGTCAAACATATTAGTCAATGATTCCAGCACCCAGTACCTCACTTCACAGTCGGGATCAGTGACTGACACAACTAACATTTTTCCCACCACTTCAGCAGTTAACATGGTTAGTGTTCTGGAAGGAGTCTTCATAGCTGTGGTAGCATCTGCTAGTAACTTTGCTGCAGTCTTCACGGCTTCCACTCGAACCTCTTGCTGGTCACTTTGCAAGAAATGATCAGCACACCGTCTTACAAATGTAAGCAAACTGTGTTGGCCCTCAAACTGAAATGTGCCAAGTGTTCTTAGAGCTAATACAATGCTAGCAGTGTCTTGGGGTTCGATGATTAGACTTATGTTGCTTTGTTGTTCTAAACTCTTTGGTACTCCAGGATGTAAGAAAGGTTTATTTCTTAGAACTTGTGAAAGCATATTCAAAAGACCTTCAGATATCTCACTCTTGAGTGATGGAAGATTTTGACTCAACTCCTTTAGACAAATAGTCAAAGACGGGCTTAAGCCTGTAGCAAACATTGCATCTAATAGTTCTTTGATATCGCTTAGTACAAGATTTTTCACTGCACTGCTCAATAGTGTTATACACGCAAATATAGAGGGGTCTATATACATTCTTTTTTTACTCTGTGAATCTCGTACAGGCAAGGCTTGTTTGATGACATCCATAATTCTTGGTATGAAATTTTTTATGTCACCTTCGATAGCAGCAGCCAACAAACCTAGAGTGGTAAATGCCATGTTCCTGTCTTTTTCTCTACTCCTGATTGATGTAAGTAAATAGTGCATGGTTGAGTTGAGGTATTTCTTTAAAAATAACTCTTTATTAAAAGCTGCCAGTCTTGGTATTATAATGAAAAGTATCTGTGGAACACCTTGTGTTTTAAGGAGTCGCTGAGCCATAACATCTGCAAAAACACAATAAACAAATCAGTTTTTAGTTTGATTAATTACCAAACTTTGGTGCACTATAATATGAAGTTTGTCAAAATTTACATTATAACTAACAATATTTTAATAGAAAGACATATTAAATAAATAGAGACAATAATTTTACCAAGCATTTCTTAACTTATGGTAAAGTGACTTAAAACAAGTGAAAATGTTATAGAACTAATTACTAAGTCTAACCTTGACAAATCCTTTCAATCTTTTCCGTCAATAATTTTCTACATACTTCAGATTCATAGATCGGAACAGGGTACTGAACATTTTCAGTTTTAAAACCATCACACAGATATCCTCTTTTGACCGAGGGACTATGAAGTTTTGAACTGATAAATATAATATCATCAGAAACTGTGACATCTTTCTCTGAATCTAGACTATGAATGAGATAAGAGTATTTTTTCTCCCACTCTGCATTAGAGCACCTTAATAATTCACTCAATATAAGAAGACCTCCATGAACTTTATCCTCTTTGGTTATTCCTTTCTCCCTTATAGGCACTTCTTCAAATGATGCCACAGCTTCCTCATAACATTGCATATACCATTGAGGTTTAGCAGTGGACTGTTTTGCTGTCTCTCGTTGCGCTGTAACTACTAAACCAGCTCTTAAAGCTTTGGCTGCAGCTTCTCGTATTTGCTGTTTAGGATCCTTAAGAGCAATAAGTATATGATCAAAAAATCCTGATACTTGTTGGTAAAAATATGTTGGCATAGCTATAGCCAGTTCCTTCAATAAAAGTACTGCTGAATGTCTCCGGCCTTCATTTCTTTCTTCTGACAACCACTCAAATGCTCTCTTCACTTCAAATTCCACATACTCAGCTCTTTTAACACCAGAAACTGTTGCTAAACGACCAACAGTTTTAGCGGCCAGCTCCATAACACCCACATCAGATGATGGTAAGAGATTTCTCAAATAATTTGCGAACCTTGTTATTCTGGTTTTAGTCGTATCACAGTCGCCTCCAATAAGACACACTGAGAACAAACACAAATCAAAATATAACTAAAATTATTTTAATTATACATTTTAAATTTAATAATGTAAACATACCTATCGCAAGTACTCCACCCTTCTTTTCATGTACGTCGTTGCTAGAAACCATCTCAAAGATTTGATGATTAAATTCGTCAAGAAACTGTGTGAGTTCCTCTTGAGGAACTTCTCTGAGTTCTGTTTTAGCATAGTGATAAAGCTCTCTTGCTGTTTTAGTTTGAACATCCACATTTCGGGATTTTAGTCCCGCCACAAATGCTGTTACTTGATTTGACATTTTTACGCAAATTGTATAAGTAATTGAATTTTTTACATTATAGCAAAATTTTAATACTCAGCTGCTAAAATAGTGATAAGTGATTAAAAATTATTTTCAAAACAATATAAATAAACAGGTTATAGTTTATGGATCAGACCGTAATATAGATATTAGATTTATAGAATATATTTTACTATGACTTGTGTTTATGCGGCTCTCAGACTTTGTTAAATTTTGACAGTCACAAAGATTTTCTCTATGTATATTCTTTACTAAGCTAGATTCACACGAGTTGATCGAAAGTTGCACAACACAATATTGGATAAGTTTTATTTATTTATATCGAAAATTACTGAAGTAACAATTATTTAAATACTACCATTAAAAAAAAAGGAAAATATTAACTTGTAGGTGGTGAAGTAACCAAGCATTTGTATTTAGTTATTAGGTTGTTTAGGTGATATTATAATGAATATTATTATCAACACAAATATGTATATAAAAATATCGAAAACATTAGAGTAAAAATTTGTATGTGAATAATTATAATACGAAAAAAATATATTCTTTTTCCCACTTATATTTCGAATATCTAGATAAGTGTTCGTAATGCAGTAGATAGTTGGAACAATAATTTTGAATAATAAGTAAAGCGGAGGGTACATTCATATTCGTGTCATTAATTTTTTTTTATATAAACATGGCAAAAGATTATTTCAAAAAAATTTATTCTTAATTTGAGACACTTTTTAAATAATCCTAAATTAAAAAATGCAATATCAATATGAAAAAAATGTCTATGGTCAAATGGCCGATATTTCATTCATTGAAGCTTCGTAAGTCCATATTCTTTCTCTGTCGTATATCGGTACTTATGTACGGGCGGTCATCGTTACAGATATCCGTATAAATTATTAAATGAAGGTGCTATAATAAGTGTTGATTTTATGAAAAAGTTGTAGGTTATAAATTGTTAAATAATGATCTTGCTGGAGATCAATAATAGAATTATAGAAGAAACTCTTACAGTTAAATATAAAAATGCACTGGCGCGGTGAGTACGTTACCCTAGAAAGTTTACCTGTTTTTTATAGTAGTTACGGTATTAACTGTTGTTCCATACCAATTGTTTTGTTACTATATTTTTTCTTATACTTTCTGGATTACATCGATTCGCGATAAATAGTGCAAATATATAGATACTTTAAATCCTTTTGCAAGGAACTTGACAAATGTCAAATACGGTTCGCAGGGTGGGCCCCACGTTGGCTGTGGAATATGCTATATTTAAATCATCTTGGTATTATGTCATTGGAATAATATTTTATTTTCCTCTGTATATCGACTTATATGACGTGATAGTGTCTATCAGCAAAGATGACTCATTGGTTGTTTGTGAGCACTCGCTCCCGGTGCGGAAACGTCCCATAAAATTGTTTTCGGATTCCTTTAACAGTAAACAATGTTCAGTACAGATATGTATGACATGCATTATAGATTTATACAAACAATGGGAGAATGGCAACAATTTAAGTTAAGGGGAAATGACTAGTATATTCAAATAAAATTATTCTTTTAGATTCCATAGTATTTTGTTTTAAAATTATACACATAGAGTACTTTTTAGTCATCATAAGTATGAATACAAATTGGCCTAGTTTGTTAATGTGTTATAACTTATAAATGTATGTATCATCTAAGTCATAAATTTTGTTTTCCAGCTTAAAACCTGAATCCATAGATGTGACTCTTGCAGACTTTGATGGAGTGCTGTTTCATATATCTAATGTCAATGGGGATAAAACCAAAGTTAGGGTAGGTCTAAGACTATTACACATTATTCATTATGAGTCATCAAATTGTATGTTCAATAAAGACTAAAGACACACCTTAATTATAATATTAAAACACTATGTTAAGTAATTTATTATTGATATTATTTCCAGGTTAGTATATCATTGAAGTTCTATAAACAGTTGGAGGAACATGGAGCTGATGAACTCCTCAAAAGGGTCTATGGTCCACTGCTTACTGAACCAGAGTCAGGTAAAAATGCAACTGTTCAAACAAATTCATATTCTTATATTCTCGTTTTCAAATATATACAAATGTACAACTTGAAATTGTATGTATACATATATATACATACAAAACCAGTTTTTATGCACTTAATGTTAATTTATGCAAATTATTACCATACCATAATGTTGGTATATTTTTTATTATGTAACACATGCTTTGATATGACAATGACTTAAACTTAATATATGTTTTAATATTAATGTTAATTAAAACCATTGAGCCGAGCAGGACTCAAACCTGTTGCTTTGTAAAATAAGTCTTTATTCATGTTATAAAGTGTGCAATGTCATAAGATAAAAATTGTTTCCATTTGTTATTCAAAAATAAATCCAGATAAGACACACACACATAACTTTCAATTATATTCACTGATAAGGTTTTATTTATCAGTTATATGAAAAAAATAATATGTGAGCATAATTTTTGGCTTGTTTTTAATAATTATGGTCACATATTATTGTAACTAAAAATGACAAAAGTATGGATGTATAGAATAATACCTTAAATTATAAAAAAAAAAAAATAGTCTATTAATATTCATAAGTACTCTTTTTACATTTAGTACCTATATACAAGAATCAGCTTTAAATATTACTTTAGTTACGTTCATATAGAAATAAATAATTGGCTGAATTTTTAATATCATTATATATATATTTGATAATGATTAATAATTATTTTCTATAGCATTCACTTGTTCTCAATTAAAATAACACAATTAGTTTGATGTGACATCATTGGCATATAAAAAACATTTATTATGGGATCGCATGCATTGAATTAATAATCTAAACTGATCTTTTACTAAAATTATTTGTGTTGGGTATTTTTGTAGCTTTCTCTCTCCCATTGAACAGATTAGTATAAATTAAAGAATGTATATTAAATAATTATTTCTGGTATTAAAAATGTCTCAAAATTTACTTGATCTCAATGCTACATTATGTAATCTGTGTATATGTTTATTTGTAAGTTAAGTTTGTATTTGACACACCATTAATTACTATATATATTATCTATAACAACATTTATAAATGCTCCTACCTACTTTGAGCTTGCTTTTAAATAATCCTCTTTAAGCGGTAGTCTGTAATCAGTTTGTATAATGAATTGGAGTGTTTCAAACATAACAAGCAATATTAATAATGGATTAAATTTATAGTATGAAAATTCTTTTAGATTTTTAAAGAAGTTAATACCAGAATTTGTTGTATTTTACACCTAATCTGTCTACATACGGCTCATCTAACCACATTTTATAAGTTTTTATTTAACATATCGGCTGTTTTAATATGATCTTGGTTATATGATGATGTCACTCTCTGTCACATAGATTAATGAATTTATTAGTTTATGTCTAAATAATTTATTGTAGATAAGGCAGTGATGGAATAGTATTACATTTTGGTAGTACTTTTGTAGAAATATAAAAAACATTAAAGTTTTATCTAAATATATATATATATATATCTAGTTGGAAAATTGGAAGACAGCATCAATATTTTTGGTTATTACATAAAAAATACTATAATAATACAAGTAATATATGTCAAGATGAGATTCATCATACTGATATTATGTTTTGTTTCAGGTTACAATGTATCGGTGCTGTTGGATATGGAGAACATTCCTGACGACTGGGAGCTGATGGTGAAGAAGGTCGGCCTGCTGAAGAGGAACTGCTTTGCGTCAGTGTTCGAGAGATACTTCAGATTACAGGAGGATGGGGATGTGGGTCACAAGAGAGCAGTCATTAACTATCGACAGGATGAAACTCTGTTAGTATAAATTATGTAACATTAAATTTGGAGGGGAACAGGAACGGAAATCATTTGTATGTTATTTGCTTGTTCAAATTTGTAACAATCAATAAATCTTGTTTGGATTTTATACATATATTGATATATAATAAAAGTAAAATTATTTTCCTTTATAAATATCTTTCAATAAGAAGTCAACATTTATATTCACAATACTAAGTTGTTGTAAAAAAAGGCATTGTTTTTTTTATTTTTTCAATTAAATTATGTTTCTTACGTTTTTTGAAATGAACATATGACGGGTAACAGTATTTTGAAAACAAACTCATGATGAATCTCATGGTTCCAGCTATGTGGAAGCTCAGGAGGACCGGGTGACTGTTGTATTTTCGACTGTGTTCCGTCACGAGGATGATATTGTCATCGGGAAGGTCTTCATGCAGGAACTCAAAGAAGGAAGGAGAGCTTCTCACACCGCGCCACAGGTGACACACTCACACACACACACCCTAATATACATATTACTGATATTTTTCTATTGTTATTATTATTTATTACTATAAAATTTCAGGTTCTATTTTCACACAAAGAGCCACCATTAGAGCTGTTGGATACTGATGCTAAAGTAGGCGAAAATATAAGTTATGTAACATTTGGTGAGTGCACAGATTCATTATACTGAATTGTTTGTTTTTAATCCTATTGGATTGTTTGTTGACCGTCTGTGTATGTGTTTGTTTGTAGTGCTGTTCCCTAGACACACGTGTGCGGCGGCGCGTGACAACACCATCGACCTGCTGCATATGTTCCGCGACTACCTTCACTACCACATCAAGTGTTCCAAGGTATCTATATTTAATTTATTAATATATTATATTAGTATATTATATATTTATACTTGTAGAGCACATAGTGTTTTTATTAGGCGTGATAAAGCTGTGGTATTGTAACTGAGAGGTTTTTATTCAATACATTCTAAGTATGAACCTGATTGGTTGTTAATTTTTAAGATGTTCGTAATTTAATTTTAAATATAATCGGAAACTAAATTACAAAATTTATTTAAGAGTATATTTTTTGTATGTTATAACTGAACAATTCTATAGTACGTTATTGTTTGCAGGTGTACGTTCACTCCCGTATGCGCGCCAAGGCCGGTGATCTGTTGAAGGTGCTGAACCGCGCTCGGCCGCAGTCCACCGGCCGTCCCACGGAGCGGAAGACCATCACGTTAGTAAAATTATAATACCAAAGATATCATTTTTTAGCTTTTAAAATTAAAGCTATGTTCATACTTGCTGATTAGAATATCTACAAGCACTTGTTCGCTCATACACTTAATAAAATGATATAAATTGATAATGCTCTGTAGATTGATTAATTTGATATAATATTATAAAATATATGATTGATTGATTGATGAGGACGCCTGGTGTGCTTGATGACCGAATGCCAGCTGAATTAAATTATAAGTTATTGTAATTTTGCAACTAAGTTTATTCTATGAACTGTCTATATGATTTTTTTTTAATCCTTTGGAATTGAATATTTTAGGCTCACTATTCTAACATTCTATTCTATTCTTGAATTACTCTCAGTACTTTAAAATATCACAGTATCTATTAAAGACTCATAAAATCATGTACCAATTCATAAAATAGTAATAATACTTTTATTTGCTTCAAAATAAAATAAGACAATATAATTGTCAAAAACAACAGTGTACAGTGGGATTTCCCATAGCTTTCCCATGCATTCGCTTATTTTATATCTTAGTATAAGGAACGCAAAATAATATGTTGTATTTTCCAGTGGGAGAACGTTCGTGAGGCGAGATTGAGTGTTGCGGGTGGGCGGCTCGTAGACGTCTCGTAGACGTCGTAGAGGCCGCTCGGCTACGGCTGACGTCACACCCGCCTGTTCATAGACTGTTCGTAGACCGACCACACTCCATGACGTTCAGTGTGACCGTAGCCGAGTGATCGTAGCATGTGACGCTGACAGATATCCTATCAGAACGGACGCGTTTTTCACGTTAAGCCGGCAATGTGCGTATTTCCTATGTATACACTGTGTTATATATTTCATTGGGTATATATGAAATGTGTACAAGCGTAATGTTACTAAACGTCGTCACAAACCAGTACCGATGTTAGCTTCCGTTCCCATACTAATTAATTGTGAATCGCCAAATGTTATGCTCAATATTCGGTATGTTGTGTCGTGAGTCGATCGTCGATAGAAATGTGCACATTGTGACATATATGATATATACATATATATATATATATTTATTAATAATAATTTTCCACGCCTAACATATAGTGTTGTCGATAAATAATGTTGCCGTAGTACTTGTTGATTACAAAATTATGCTTTATTATAAATATAAATATAGTTATATTTATAGCGGATGCACTGCGACAGTCGTGAATTTTGTTCCTAAATCTTAAAGTACTCGTACGCCCCCGACGTGTTAACTCTGTTTAGACCGCACCAGTGTCGTGTCACGTGACCCTGTTATAATAAGTCGTGAAGCTAACGAGTAACGACCCTCTAGTAGGGTCATCATGTATTATATAACTTAGCGTTCGTTTATTGTTTCGATTTACTGATACGTAAACATGTAAATCGTCCGTACGAGACAGACGTCATGCACAAACTTACGAATTATTCAATCGTTTAATTTATATAAAACACTGGTCATGTATTTTATCAATAGCAATGCTATACGAACAATAATAACATAATGGAATATAAAATGTATTGTTTGTAGGTAGGTCCCATTCAATTATTATTGTATAAGTGAAAGTGTATAAATATTTCTCAATACATACTTCCATAGTCGAGTGATTCGAAGGAATAAAATTGTAATGGCCTTATTTATGAGAGCGGTACAGACTGTGCCGAAGCCGGGGTGGTTCCCAATGAATAGTGTCGCTAGCGTAGATCACGATTAAGTGCAATTCGATAACCTGTTTCTATTCCGATATGCATTTATTATGGATCCAATAAAAAAGAAGGTATCTCTAAAAAAAAAATTTGTTTAAAAAAAATAATAATATGTGGATTCTGCAGTTTTAAGTAAGTTAATTTGATGAACGCGTTTCTCATAAATTGCTCAACCCGTCGTGTCGGCGTTGGGAATGTCTAAGTGTCAATATAATTTGAATTGAAATGTCATAATTAAGAGAAAGTTAAGACGTTAAGAAAGACAAAAAAATGTATAATGAATCATGGGAATAGGAAATTATAAGTGTGAGGTTAAGGAAAAAAATTGCACTAAGTCATCTAGTTTAAATATGACATAACGAGTTACATGACAGGTTCGAGAGCGTCATATGGTTTTGACAGAAAAATTAAAAAGTAATGTGAGCGTTTAGAAACAATTCTTTTTTGTATTTTAAATTATAGCTAACTTGAATTTTACGTAATGTTTTTATTTGCAAGGATGTATTATTTATGTATTATAATGTAAGTAAAAAGTTGCTTTAAAGTTATTGCTTACAATTTGATCATTGTTTATACTGACAGTTTAATTAGATTATGTGAGCGTCAGATAACAGAAGTGTTTTTTTTCTGTGAATATGTAATTATTCTTGTGATCTAAAATCCGTTTATGCTGTATTTTTTATTTTCTAGATTAAAGAGAACATCTTACTGCAAGAAACGTTTATTTGTCTTTTAATAGTTATCGTATAAATTATAACACAACATTAAGGGTGACAAAAGTTTAAACATGTAAGCCTTCACTGGGTAAAAAAAAATGATTCAAACAACTTAAAAAATATCAATTAAAATATATAAATATCATTATAATCTTAGATTTTTTTATGAAAATGTCTCAATAATTTTACGACACAGAAAGTACAACTAAATAAAGCGCATTGGATAAACTGTTTTGTGTCATCTACATACATCACATTTTTATTTATTTATAATCTGTATATAAACATCGATTCAGTGATTGCCATGTTCTAGAAATCCATTTTATTATCGGCTGAAGTGGGCGATGTAGGTGACTTTGTTCCCAGCTTTGACAAGTTCGCGACTTTGGTCGCAAATTTAACAAAATTTAGACCCGAAGGTTGCGGATCATGCTTTTGACCATTTTCCGCTTGGAATGATGCCTCTAAAGAACCTGAAAAATATAGAATTGTTTGCTAATGGTGTGTTATTAAAACCTATTTTCTTTATTTGTGCTTAAATTATGTTTCAAGAAAATTTAAATATTATATGTTATTTAATTTCTGAACGGATGTATTCATGAGTATATTATATATAATCTATGTATGAATTTTTTTTATTTATTCAATAAACTTACTTTGCTGTGGTGACATGATTGAGCTCTGCTGCGATCCGGTTTGGTTTTCTCCCTCCATCGTGTGAGTCTTCTCGTGCAGGAGTTCCAAGGCTGGCGCGCACCAGAATAACTCAAATTATTGTCTTAATAAATAAGACACCGGCAGAATGTTATCAAACTAATCTTGTATGACAAACAGACGAGATAACAAATTGTTATACAAATATTGTATTTAATTATAACCGTCATATGTAATACAGCTGTTCTTAGTTTCCAGTTAATATATTTATGATCTGTTTGGATAAGAGTTTCTTAAAAAAAAAAAAACAACTTCATTTCCTTTCCACCTTATTCTGAACGTCATTGTACGTCAAGTGTACTTGACGAAATATTTCGTCTCAAGGTATATTCGAGTGTACTTCAAAAATTCTTTGGTTCACATAAAATAAGGTCGAATCGATGGTTGGATAAAAAATATGGTGATTGAGATTTTTATGAAACAAAAGCTGGATGACACTCTCTTGACATTGAACTAATTTTCAACGTCGAGAGACAACGATCTAGCACACTTACTAACAAAGGGTACCTGTGACAGTTTAACCTTTAACTTTTTTGTATAAAATGAAAGGGCAGACTTTATAAATGTTGAAAGAAGCTGAGTTGGAAATATAGGTACGAATACATTTATAATTCATAAGTTGCGATGATATTATAACTAAAAAAAAATCCTAAGTCTAACGGATGATTATAAATCTTAAGTAATGTTAAATGTACCGTCTTTTAATGAAATTGTATCCATTTTCGAATCTTGAATGGTTTCGAGCTGTTGTCGAAACTTTGAAGTTATTTTACGACGCTTGTAGTCCGCCTCTATCTGCTGCTTTGTCCGAGGTATACGGAAACGAAAGCAACAACAAACTATAACAACTGGAAAAATTACCGTTATTAATGTCTTCAATTAGATATTTACGAAAGTAACAGATATTCTGATTAAAAATCTAAGGTTCAGGACCGGCGATGCGCCTTTTATTTTTTTAATTTAATCCCAAAACTATATTTCATGCTTGGTCACATAACGACAGAACTTTCATTTGTTTCACAGCAGGCGTTAATTTTTTTTAATGAATTAATATTTTCTGACTTACTAAGCGACGTGACTCCGGCTAAACATAAAAACATGATTTGCCATAGTCGCAGTTCCCCAATAATTCGTTTTTCGAGCCATTCTGGCTCCTCCGAATTTTTTATTACATCCATTATTGGGTCCATTTTCGTACTTCTTTACTTAAGGATTGTTCAATAATAATGACTAGAAAATAACGAAAAGCTACGGAATAAATGAAACACGTCCGCAAAATACCTTTGCTGAAATAAAAACTAATTGTCCCAATTCCGAGGAGTGCTTAATTGCCACACCTATTATACTATCCATCGGCCACCCTCGACACTCCCTCGTGTTCATTACAACACGAGCTATCGTATTTATATATCATTAGTAAATTTCGTATTTGATGAAGTGATGGGACAGTTTGTAAAAGTAGCTTATATTGTTGTAAACAAGACTGTAAAATGGTGAAAATATTTAGTAAAAAGTGGCAATGAATAAAAGTTAATTCATATTTCCCCCTCATACTTTTATAAAGTGTTGCTATTCTAAATTATTCATATAGCGCAATAAAAAACGAATAAATTCATGGACGGTAAACATGTATATACACATTAATAAACTCAAATATAGTGTTTTTTTAAGTAATCATTACGAATCAACAAATACTTCTATCAGTCCACCATTATATTTTTATGGCATAATTGTTCCAAGATATCTGATCATTAATCCGTATTAGTTAGATCCATTACTTTTTAGCTTGAAATATGTAATTAAAATTAAATGTTAATTGTTATGAAAACATTCAGAAAATGAAGACAAACAAAAAAAAACCAAGTAAATAACTTGCCATTTTTTTTTGTAATGACAACATATGGGCGATCACTTTTCTCTTTCGTTTGAAGCCTGTTTCACTTTCCCGCAGAAAATAGGGTGTCGAATCTGTCCTATAACCTCCGTTATATTTATTAAGTATTTAAAGATCGAAAGATGTATCTTTTATGATAATTGTGGATTAATTCGTGTAAAGATTGTTCTAAGTGATGTTGTGTAAGATCGTTTGTGTTCTTGCGATAATTCTGTAGCGTTTTTAAAAATTAAACATGGCCTCAAATCGAGGAATTCAGATTGGATCCGCGTGGTTTCAACGAAAGCTCAACTTGAGACCGCAACATCGGGGTGTGCATCTCGTTACGGAGGAGATCCTAAAGCAGGTGCCCGAGTTGTCGCAGTTTGCAGTCGGTCTCTGCCACATTCAAAGTGAGTTCCAGGACACTCTTGCCGCCGATGTTCTTCAATTCCTAGTTAATTATTTAAAGTTCAGTAAAATTGATGTGGTTATAAATAAAATGATGGACGTGTATTCGTTTTTCAAAAATGTTATTTTTTTTTAAAGTAAGACTTGACAGCTGAGTCTGATCAATGGTGTACGGTGTTTACAGTACTACATACATCAGCGAGCCTTGCGCTTAATGAGAGTTGGGACCCTGACGTCAGAGACGACATGGAAATGATGCTCAACAAAATTGTACCGGAGGGGCTCCCTTACCGCCACTCGTGCGAAGGTCCCGATGATATGGTAAGATAGACAGTCGACTTATTTTTTACTGGCCTTAGTTACAATATCGTAATTGTTGGATCATTGATTTGTTTTTGTTAAACAGTTTGATGACTTGTTTGTTTAGAATGTCAATGCATTTTCATTTGTTTTGGTTATCTTTAAAGTGAACATATTTCAAATATATTATGTTAGGTATTTTCATTATCATGTGAGTGCTAAATGTCTAAAGGTGGCATTCTTATCATGTGTATGTGATATGTTAAGTGTTATGTGGCATTAAAAACGAAACTATAAAATATTAATATATTATAATGATAATTTTTAAAACCAATTAAAATTAAAATGTTTATCATTATATATTGTCATAACATGTTTGAATTTGTACTGAGAAATGTTTTATCAAAAATTATTAATATTATTCTGTTTCTTTTCTATTAAAATTAGTCTTCTAACTTTGACAGCCGGCACATGTAAAAGCTTGCTTTCTTGGCTCATCATTGACAATACCAATCACAGATGGGAAGTTGAATCTAGGAACTTGGCAAGGAGTTTGGCTGTGTGAACATCGGAATCATGCTGGCAGCAGAAAGGTGTGTTTGATTATTTAAATAATTTTGTTAAATAATATTAAAATGTGTCTTGATGTTTTAAATCCCATACATACACACTTAAATGAAATTGTTGTGTAGAAAGTCTTAAAATACTGGCAGTTTAGGCAGTATGATTTAAACATGAGTAAAAAAATATGAATATATTATCAATTAAGAAACTGCATAAATTACTTTACGGTCGAAGGTAACAAACACTTGTATTTAATTAATATTATATAACAAATGAATTAGTCAAAGTTTTAAAACCCCAGTTGTGTTTGTGTCGAGTAAGAAATATTTAATGATCATTTGTACAATATAAAAGTGTATGTACTTTATCACAATATGTCCATGTCCATATGAAGTTATCCTTCTTTTCCCGATTGAACTTTAGAATTTACTTATTATTTTCCAAAATAATATATATAATCATTCTCTATTTGTCATTTTGTATACATGAAACTTTACTCAGTAATTATACAATATTTATGTATATGTATGGTGAAAAATAAAATTAATTGATCATCTTATATACATGGAATTTTACTCAGTAATTATAATATATATGTATGTGGTGAAAAATAAAATTGATTGTCTTTTAAATATATTAAATTTTTTTTACATCATTAACAATTTACACTAAAATTTTAATGTCCTATAGCAGTTTTCAATGATATTCTCATTGAATTATATTTCGGGAACGTGTAATATATAAAAGATGGATAAATATTTTACATATGTATCTAATTTTGCAGGTTGTAGTAACCCTGTCTGGTTGTCCACGTGATTCCCCGCTGTCTCCTGTATCAGCGGCGTCCTGTTCCAGTTAGGAGCGGGGGGGGGTCGCGACCCCCCACACGCACTCACACTCCCGCCCTTCATCAAAGAGCACCAGGAGGTAAAAATTTTGTATCCACCCGCCTAGATTAGTCCTTACTCTAACCTTCGAACGACAATATGTACATAAGATTAATATTTTGTAAACGCTCTGCATGGCAGTTTCGGTGGACTTTGTCATACGCTATCAAATATCATGTTTTTGTTTTTATATTGTCTCTGATACAGGTGTAGTTAATATAGCGAGTCACGATATTCCAATGTCATCTGTTAATCTGTTAAATGTACCGCTGGAACCATCTTTTATTACGTAGGAATTGAAATTATATGAAAGGACGCCATGCAAAGAGATCCTATTGTTGCGTTCAGATTTATAAACTGAACCAAATTCATTTGTACATAAGAAGTGATGTGCGAAATATGTAAGTTAGAAGTTGTTGTTTTGTTGTTATGAATTCGACATGTAAATAGATCACGCGTGGCTATTTGTCTCTGTAGGTTCGGTTACTAATGTTTCGGAGTGACTTCTTGCAACACTTATAGCATTTACTTTAAGGATACGTTCAGTAACCGTAGTACGAGTATTCATTGCCAACCTAAACGACATTTTTTCGGTTCACATCTATAAGTCATCAGATATATACCTACTATAAGTTGAAAACGTTGAATTGTTGTTGTTTAGGTTAACAGTGAAAACTCATACTAATGTGACAGATGTATTCGTTTGTTATTTACTATCTATCTATCACCACTGCACTTGTTCAGATATCGGTAATGTTTTACTTTCTTACATTAATTATTACTACATTTTGGACACGAGCTAGACTTTAAAGTAAAAATGGACACTCATTTCACACCAATTCGGATATGTAATCGCACTGGTTAAAAATCAGTTGTAAATTTAAGATATAGTTATAAATAGTTAGGTACTTTGTATGTGTACGATAGCTCCATCTCTCCGTGTTAGGTTAGACCTCTTAACTATTAGTATGTGAATTATGATGTCCATAGCTTTAAATGTGTCACGGCCGTTGTATCAACGGGTCCACGGGAAGACAATGAGCTAGAGATAGTGAAGTTAGTTGTAGATTATCATAACTGTAAGGTCATGTAAGTGCCTCGGATTTATGGGGTGTTTTGTTATCATTTGCGTGTAGAAGCTTGCGCGGGATGGGCATTAAGTAACGGCTTCCTCACATCCTGTGCTCTGTTTATTTATTTTGTTTATAAACTCCTGGCATCAGCTTCTATTTTTAAGGGCACAGACATCCAAAAGATTTATTATCTGTATAAATAAAATAGATAAAAATTATATATACATTGATTTGATACAATTAAAAAGGTATATATAGTTGTATGTCTTCCTATGTAAGTAACATCGGGATTAGTGTATTGGTAACATATTCGTTTTACGTGAATGGTCTGAGGGTATACACCAACAACCAAAACTTAACGTCACGTCTGTAACTTAGACTATGTAAAGATAGACGGCTTTAATATCAAACGTGGCGGTATAGCCGATAATATCCAATAATTAAGAATAAATGGTAGTCTTTTTATATGGATTGATTGTAGTAAGATTTTTTATTAGAATCATGTGTTTTTAAGATACGATACGTTTTGAATATATCTAAATGACATTCCATAAAAAAAAATAACGACACATTCCGGTGACATAAAGACTGGATTTAATTCTCGAGCTCGACGTGTTTCTCTTCGCATTGTCCCATTATAAAATTTTATTGATCGCTTATACTGCACAATTACACTTGTAACTACAATATAGTTAGGGTTTAAATTTATAAATAGTTGCATACAGATTTTAAGGTCGTTTTAAAGGTGCTGGCTGTGGAAAGATCTTTGTAGTGAATGCACTTTTATTGGCTGATGAATTTACATAACACGGTGGTTCGCGGGTAGCTAACTTAATATTACCTATTATATTAAATTAAAATGGCGCTGGCGCCACGATCCCGCATAGCGGGCGGACTGTACTTTGGTATAATTGTAAAATTGTAATTGACCATTCCGATTTTCCTACAGATTTTCATATAAAACTGCTAAGATAGTTTTGTTATAAATGCGGTAGGCGTTAAGTATAAATAGTTACGGAATCAAACGCACAAGAGAGCCGCGGCCAGCGCCGCCATGTTTGTCGTCGCATGACGTCACGTGATCGTATTACGTAGTACACATAGGCGCTTCAACGTTCGTCGTGTTTTGAATTGAACCGTTTGATTTGTTTAAATTTTTTAATAATATATCTGTAAGCGACGTTCGACTTTATATAAAAGTGTATTTTGTAATAGGTTCGTTAAGATTTTGCTATTTTGCACTTCGTTTATTAAACACAGCATTTTTAAATTATCCGCTTTCAATTTTGTATAGTGTTTGAGTGCAGGTTGCAAGTGTTCGATGACTGCTTACGTCTGTGCTGATGAGTGATGTTTTGTAAATATATGCAACTTTGAATTGTACAATAATTCGTGTACATATTGTGGGTGATGTTAAAATATTCAAATGCTATTCGTGTATGAGTGTTAGGAATGCCACTGCCATCGGAGATTTGCCTCTTTGTAACATAGTATAGACATTGTGTCTCACTTTGGTATGTCATTGAGCCGGTTAGTTTTGTTATATTATATTATAATCAGCTATGTATATGTAAAACGATTAAGTTGTAATAATATCCTTACAATAAAATTTAATGTTGTTTGACGACCAATTGTAGTTATGTTGTTCTATTTAGTTTAGCTTGTGTGATCCCATTCCAGGCTGTTTGTTACAACGAATATTAGTTATTACCTCGCTGGTTAATTTGTCGACCACGCTTCTAAAATACCCAATTTTATTTAGGTAATGTTTATAACACTTTTTACTATGTACTGTGTAATGATAAGTTTCATTTATCTTTTATGATGTACATAAGTTTTTGCTAATGCTGTACTTGTTCCACATAGCCGACTGATCTTTTTTTTTATAGACAAATAGCCAAAATTGCATTCAATCATTTCAAATGTGTATCTTACGTTTAATAATTTCCAAAAATATATATATTTACAATAATTATGAATAATTTAATGATTATATAAAAAAAATATAAATTCAGTAAATAAGGGCACGAATTTTTAATCTAATAATTTATCAGTATAGGTAATTTATTTGTTAAATGATATTGCACATAGAAAATGAGGTTGTAAACAGGATTTATTAAATAATCAAAAAAAAAAAAACATAATAAAGTGGACAAATAATTTGTGTGTATGTTTAAGATCAATAATTATGTATGTGGTTATACGGTACATTAAGGCCAGTTTTGTACTGAGAGTATGTCTTGTGAGGGACACTATCATTGACGTTTAATTGTATAATATAACTTGTACAATATAAATATTATAGATCCACAATTATGAAAAAGATTAAATATTTGCAAAAGTTATTAGTACGTGTTTTATTTAAGATCCCGATGTTCAGGACATAGCATTGTAGGCTCAGTTATTGTCCATTGACTACATTATTCATACATTATAACTACGCGCCCTCACTCCACTATTAATTCGCCTTAACCTCGACGGGATGCGGTCCTGGACTGTTATCTGCAGGAGAAAATTTAATATAAATATGTATTAAGATAAGTTATAGAAGAAATAGAGATAAATTATTACCGTCCAGTTTAGCTTGAACCTCGTCGAGGCCGTTCTTCGCTTTGTCCAGTGCGATGCCCAGCCCAGTTTTAATTAGACTGAATTCCTGAGTCACTAATGAAATTCTTCCTAATAAATAGTTCAAATTGTCATCAACTTCGGACATGCGTGTTGTTATCGCGCTCACCTGTGTATTGCGGTTTCTATTAATTATATGAATGTATGCCTTAATGAAACCTATTAAAGTGTAATATATATTACCTTCTCCTTCATGCTGTCCAATTTACTTGAGCTTCCATTAACGTATTGCGCGGTTTGTTCCTGTGATACAATTCAGCACTAAGTTAATTAAAATGTTAATATTTATGAGTACTAAGTTTATAAACTATGGATTTGATGGATGTTAACATTTTAATGTTACATTATATCAAGCGTCTCCTACATAGTTTAGGTTTTATTCGACACGCCATATTTGCACAAGGGTTCTACTTTGTTTCGGTAAGTACCACTACACTTCATAGAGAATATGGAGTCAAAGATATTTTTGACAGGATACATTGCTAAAAGAGCACTGGTTTAGGTGTCTTGTAGTAATCTTAAAGGAAATCTCTTAACTATAACATTATTTCTTTTTTCTAATTCTATTCGAAATGATATTGGCTGAATATACAGTGCACAGTTACTAGTGAAGTTCATAAAGCAAACGTTATAATCGATTGTAGCTTACCGATAGTTTATCGAGCGCCTGTCTGCTAGCTGTGAGCTGAGTGTACACTACACCCATCTGTCGCCACACCTGCGACATGTCCGTCTCAAGCTTGTCACTCAGGGCGTTCATAGCGCGGCTTTGGTTTGTCACTATAGAGGACTCTATGCTGTCGAACCTGGACAATTTATGAAAAACTATTATGTTTCAATAAAATTATAAATTACGCTTACTACATATTTAATTGGCTGACACACGGCCGTCTCAATTTATATATTTTTTTTCACTTGTAGGTACTATAAACGTAACGAAGGTCGTGCTGAATAGATATATTTTTTGTTAAAAACTACATACAGAATTTATACCTATACCTTACAATGTAAGACTTGCATCGTTGTAACGAGAGAATAGAGATGTTTGCATGGTATACTTGTATAATTTGTATGCAAATTAATTCAAGTTACTGGTGCTAGTTACCACACACCTATTTACCATGTAATTAAATATTAGTGATCTTCTCAGCTTTTAGATAATTTATTCTGTTATGTTCGTAGACGTAAATTTTGCGATTACGTCAAAATACTTACCTTTCATTCATGGTTTTGTTCAACAAATTGCTCTGAATTCTAATTAGCTCGCTAACTTCTAATGATATCTGATGTACTCCATATTCAATGCGTTTCTTTGTAGCTATGACATTGTCCGCTGTTTGCAGCATCACATGCTCATTTTTGGAGAAACCTTGCAACTGAGAAAACACTTATTATGAAGAATTTTAATTTAATATAATAAAAAGAAAGTTTTACCCTTATTATATTAGTAGTTGGAGAATACTTTAGGTGGATTAAGTTCAGATTTTGATATATTCTGTTCAGAAATATATTACGTTCTAGGAACTTTGCGTAAAAATAAATGGTAACTAAGAGACATGCATCTTTAGTCTGTTTCATGTGACTTTATAAATGTAACTGTCATGCTCTGTGCTTATACTAGTATATGTTTTCCTTCTAAATCTTCTGCTTAACGTAAGTTATTGAATGAAAAACGGGCAACGTACTCTGAACTTGTAAACATAAAATAAGCTAATTGATCCCATGGGATGTTCACAGAAAGAGCAAAAGAGGTCTATACTTGCTCACAAACTCTAATATTTATAAGATGTGAAATTTTAAAGTTACTTCTTCTCGAAGATTGGTGTAGCTCCTCTGTAAGTCCGTGTAAGCTCGTTCGCTCATGGTGTTGCCCTGTGTAAGGCTCTGTTGTATGTCCTCGTTGGTGGCAACAAGCCTATCCCCTAGTTCTTTCACTTTCATGTTCGTTTTGGCAACTCCTGAATATAAAAGGTAATATGAATCCTTTTTCCAGTAGAAATTTTAAAAGAAATTTAAGTTTTTTATTCAATACCTAAGCTGTCCAAGACAATTTTGTTTTAGTTTCATTTATTTGAATATAGCTTTAAATAAACCTTTCATAAATCGAATAACTTTTGTAGTAATTTATAGAAAAGAGTTCCTTACTATTAAAATCTTGATAACATAAAAAATACTTCAACTTACCCTTTTCCATAATATCAGTGACGTTTCGCTGTAGGGCGGCAATGCCCTCTAGTGTGTCATTGGTTGAACGCTTGATGTCAGCCAAATGCGGTAAATCTTTCCACATGCTCTCAGCATCAGACAATAACTGTCGGATCTTGGTAATATCTTTCTCTTGACGCTCCATTACTAAACAATAAAATTCATAATAAAGATAAATATAATTCAGTTCGCCTAAATATAGAATTTAAATGAAAATCGGTTAGTGGAAATAAAATCGATCTAGAAAAGAAAACGCTGTTCGGACGTCACTTCTATAAATTCCACTTGTTTTGCGACAATTTAAATGCTTACCAAAAAACCAAATTAAATTTGTTTCAGTCACGCAACAAGTGTGACAGAAATATTGCATATCAATGGTAAAACATAAACCTACATAGATATTAAATTCGCTAAGGTAATTAGTATCTGGTGGCGTGACTTATCTTGATCTGTACTTAGTTACTAGTGTAAAATATTATATACACGAATAATGTCTTGTAAGAGTTCATAGGGCAGATAACAAACCAAATGTTTTTTATCTATATACTACACTCAACTAAATCTGCTATAAGTTAATTATTTGGAGTTAACGAACTTATACCTTCAGTCATTTTACTGTGCCAAGCTTCATCAGCCAGCGATACTTCACTTAGTGGCACGAAGTCCGTCTGCACTTTACTAGCGGTTCCATTGTACTCGTTTAACTTCAATTCATACTTGTTCAAGAGCTTTTCCGTCTCAGATAATTGATTTAAATCTATAGCCACTTCTGCGCACATTGCTTGTAAGGCATCCTGAAATAGAAATACACTTTACGTTTTCATATTCCTTTGAAGATAAGACTCCAGTCTATAGAGGATGCCTACCTTGTTGATGCTGTTTTTAAGTTTTTCTATTTCGACTTTAATATTATCCAACTTAGCGTCGGTCGCGTCTAATCGCTTAGTTAGTGGATCCTCATTCGGAGTTAAACTATTGTCCATCTCGGTTGTTGTGCTGATTGGTTTCAAGTTACTTGATACCATTTCCGTAAGCGATTTTAGTGATTTCTGTATTTCTTCCAAAGCTTCATTTGTTTTCTTTTGAGTTTCCTTTTCTCTCTCTTCCTTCTATGTGAAAACAAAATTTTATTGAAGCAGATAGTGAAATTAAAATATTTTAGCTTATTGTCAATTGAATATATTATATTACCTGCAGGAATATATTCTCTACATTATATAATCTGTCGTCGAGTCTCGATATCGTGCCTTTCAATGTCTCCAGGTTCCTGTGTTTCTTCTCAAGACCAGCCATCATCTTCTTGAGTTGATCTCCGAGTGCTTTCTCTCGTAGTTCGTGTCGCTCCAACTTGTCCTCCGAGGCGCGGACGATATGAACCAGAGACAACATGGCGTCTCGGATGTCCTCGTGTCTTAAAAAAAATTGTAAACAATAAGTACGCATACAATTTCCATTATGTTCATATGATTAAGAATGATTATTATAGTCATACTATATACCTACCCCTAATAATAGTATTATGAATTGTTGTACGTATAGAATTAGAATATTTCTATAAAGAATATTGAACTGAATTGACAGGTACTCTTTCATGTTACAATTGTTGTCAGTAACAGAACAAATTTAAATCATTACCAAGTCATTATGTAATATGGTTTGAAGTTAATGTTTATGTAGTCATATTATATACGAATGAAATTTACACAAACATATGTTTTATTCAAAACACGATAAGTAGTATTAAAATTAATAACTCGTTTTTAGTAAGCATTATATTACAAATAGAACGTACCTACTAGTAGTAACAACTTGTTTTTAATTATTTGGGGATAAAGATTGTTTTACAAAAACCCTATCTTTATTAAAATATTATGTTTTGTGAAAACAAAACTTCAAAACGACCGACGTCGCTTTGTTAATAGATATCTACCTACAGATCTATCTACACTACACAATTTACAAATTTTACAGTAGAATGTATAGTACCTATTACTAGGAAGTTAAATATTATGTCAAATTGTTTAAATCATAGAATGACATAATAATTGTTGTGCTAATTTAATAAAATAGTGACGTAATACAAGTGTGCCTATATTACGTAACGGCCCTTAGTTTTAACAGTGGATATTCAATTCACATTCGGGAGAAAGGCGTTTACGCAACAAAAAAATTAAGACTAATTTGAGAGTCGTAAACATCTTTAAGTTACGTACATATGTATTCATATTTATATCGACGAGCAATTACTTTATCAACTTTATCATACCATCTAATGAGTATAGGAGTTTATCTATGTATGAAGCTAACATAATTGCAATTAGGATCGTTCAGAATGAGGAAGAATGTGTGTCATCGCCTTATTTAATATGCTTACGCTATATCAAAGTTGTATAAATTATAAAATAAATTTATTTTATAAACTATGTTATTATCAAATATAAAAAAAAAAATGTTTGTGGTGACCATAAACATGTAGATATTGATTTGCTTAAAACCTTAACCTATTTAGATTTGTTAGAAACATCAAATATATTGCACCTAGCAGTCCTCGTCGTAAAATTTTACTCCATCATAAACATCTTAAGCTAATCACATTCATCTGTGGAGATGATTACTTTACAGAACTCAATAATAGAATTCTTTAGCTGGCATTCGACGAGACAAACTTGACACAAAGTTTTAATCAATAATAATAAAAATAAAAAGATCAGTCGTGACTGGGAATTAAAATAGAAGATTTACAGTGGAAAGTCAGGCATATTCACTCATGCCTTTCTAGTGAACATTTGTAATTTTATGGTCGAGTGTACTAGTTGTAGGTGAAGTGTGAATATCTTCATTTTATAGGTCTACTTAAATAAATTAGTTATTAATTGGATGTATTTTTTTAAAGGATGTTGTATCATTTCATGCCATCTATTACTTGTAAGTTATTTATAAACTTAACTTTAAGACAACGAGGACGTTTCATATTAAATCGTATTTCCATTTTCATGTCACCTCTTTAAAGCTCAAGCCCCATTGTCCTGGACACGATCAGCTTCTCAATGATCACCCCATTTTGAATCATTACACTACATACAAGCTTCTATTTTTTTATTAATAAATCTTCTCACATTATCGTATTAATTTATTCAATTGATTGAGACACGGTATACTGAACTCTGAACATAAGGGGTAAATGTTATACGTGTAGAAAATAGAAACGACCTTCTGCATTCATGAACGTTGCTAGGATGCGAAATATATGACTCCTAGGATTTGCGCTTGGTCCTGTCTTCTTTTCGATTATAATCTAGTTTATTCGAAAAAAAAACACTCATTTAACGAAAAAAGGACGAAATGTATTTTCCATCTCGAATTTCGTCAAATAATTTTGTTTTTCATTGGTTTTTTCTAGTTCATTATTATAATTAAGTAACTAAACTAAAGCAGTTAAAAACGAAATCTTTAAAACATAAGTTTATGTTTAATTTCAAATCTGATTGTAATAAAGTAAGTACTTGGTTACTTTAGTTAGTTTCATGTAGTTTCTTATGTAATTATTCAATAAGTTAATAGTTTTAGATCAACAACGTGATAATACGTCCTATTTTTTTGATGAAAAGAATCTTTATTAAGAAACTGGCTATAATAATATTAAAAACGCTGATTTTAGACATCTGAATTATATTATTTAATTCGCTTTTGTGCATTAAATTCTAAAATATGAAACGTTATTTGTGGTACTCGTAAGCATCATTACTCATTATTTGTCTTAATTACATATTAAATACTTATCAACAGTGGACAACACAACGCACGAGATAGCTCAGCGGTGATAAAGTTCATGTTATGAAACATAAAACACCGGAACATATATCTTATACTTAGCTTGTTACCTTATTTTATATTAGAAAATATTTTTATGTAACTTACGTGACATCTCTTCCTTGAATTTCTGATGCCACAAGCACAACAACAGCTATCATCCACCAACCTCTCTGGGGACAAACAAACATCTTGTCTTAGATATTAGTTACTATGATATTGAACATGCAAGTCCAATTCCGAATCATATAGATGAGTTTTAAGCATTGTCTACACTCTACCTTAAAGCGGGAAGTATTAGATTACCTTAATAATTAATATTTATTATCCAAAAAATCAAACAGGATCTATGAAAAGTTAAAAAAAAGCTAATGGTACAACTACTTTAGGGTTAGGCAAATTGTTGTAAATATGCTATTAAAATTCCATTTAAACCAGGAAACATTGTAATAATTAATCTTTCTTAAGTTTAATTATTTCGTTGATTAGAAAATAGTATAAAAGACAAACGGATAAAACACATCTTAAGTTGTAAATATACGAGTATATTAGATTAAAAATTTATATTTATTAAACTGTAATTTATTCCAATTCACCTATAATAATTACGAAAAAAACTTGTTCTATTTGAAACTATGTTTTTAAAATACAGAAGATTAATTTTATTTAATTAATAGTTAGTTTGCTACGTTGTTATGCTGCCAATAAATTATATTATTTTTAAATAATAATTTACTATTATAATAAATGAAAATTATATTAAAATTTATTAATATTAAAGTTTTATGTTGTCGATCTGATCGTTTTCACATGCACATAAGAGTAAAAAGGACGGAGATACAAATATGAGACTGTCATAACAAAACTCACTTTGTTTACAAAATTTATCTCTTATCCTTGGCCTTACTATAAAGCTTTTTTACACGATGCTGATATAATTACACATATTTCAAATAAGATTAAAGTTCCACCCAATCCTACCGGTAGAACGTAATAGACCCCTGTGTACTGGTGCACTAAATAAATAACCGTTGAAACTAAAACGTAATCGCGTCTAGTAAGAGATAAAGGTAGGGTCGCCTTATCTTCGCGGTCACATAAAAGTCAGTTGTTCACATCTTAAATAAAATACTAATTCACATCGATGTTTAGAATAAACGAAATATTTATTTTCTCATTGATAATTTGTTTTTAGAAAACATACATCTTTGATATTATTTATCAGGAGTGCTTACGTTTTGTTTTTAGAAGATGATATAGATATTTAAAAAAAATGGTCCCTTTTTAAATCTAATGACCAGTTGTATAAGAAGCTAAAAAGAAGAAAAATTACCACTAGTGTCTTTTTTTATGATAAAGGGGGGAAAACTAGCCGACGGCCTACCTGATGGTAGTGTACTGTCATTCATTCTGAGTAAGTAATAAATAATAACTAATTTTTATTTGTTAGTTATTAAACTGACTTACATAAAATTTACAATTTATTATAACTTTAGCAACGTTAATTCATTAATGAATATGCGAGTACACCTTACAAGTAGTTATTAAGAGATTTATATATCTTAAAGATGATCACTTTACATTACTATATCGTATCGATATTAAGCTTGTGGCTTAACTTTGTGGCTAAATTTTGTTTAATTTTTTTAATCCTAAATATGTTACCAGCAATATAAACGATAAGATTATAGCAAGTGTTTAAAATCGATTACTCTAGAAAACACTCTGAAAATAAAAAAAATATTATTGTACTGCAATATAGATGGTGAAGAAAAAACATACAATTATCTTTATTTCATGGAAAGGTTAAATGTCAGAATCTTTATTGAGAATCAGCGACACCGTCCTGTAGGGTCGATCTCAAAAATTGACGATAAATACTAAATAGGAAAAATTCTTAAATATATAGGCACCGTTATAATTACATTTTACAGGTCTTCGATATTAAAATGTTACAAATTTTATAGTGATTGTTTATATAAACGCCTTTTAAATAAAATATAATTCTAATAATTTAGAAAAAATTACTGTCAAACTAAAAAAAAATGTTTTATTTAGAATTAAATATAATATTTATATAGTTATATACATAGATATCCATCAGAATTATCTCTAGCAACTTATGACTGCATCGTTATGTTCAAATATACGAGTAGATATCATGTGTTAATGAAGTTCATCAATGCTATTAAAGGTTTAAGTTATACATAATATGAAGATACCTACAGTTATATAAGGTTGTGATATATCTCAACTTGAAGACGTATTTATAAGTAAGGAAGTATGGCGTGTTGTTATGTTAATGTATTGGTAAAAATATTGTCTATCCACTTATAAAATGTCCAAAAAAATATCTTTACCAGCATTGAAAATTCATAAATACTTTTGCGTGTAATATGTTTGAGAGCTTTAGTAATTTTTATTTATTTGCTCGTGATGAATTTCATTTTAGATAATGATATGTTTTTACATCGTTGAAATGTTTGAAGAACTTTGCCAACGCTTCCTCAGTTAGAAATCTTTGTGTTAATCATTTATGGGAAGTCTGTTAAATAGCAAAATATCTTGAGCATGACGCTAAGAATTACGCAGTAGATTCCGGTGACAATGGAAAGGACCTCCTGAGCGAAAATGCTGAGTTTAAACCTTGGCCCAAATCCAGGTTTATCGTTTGGTTTCCAAATTACGTACACACCTAGTGCCTGTATTAAGAGTTTAGAGTGATTGAAATTTATTATTATCGTAGTACTATTAAAATTACTTTATAGCTGGTAGCTATAGGAGTAAACAAACATTTTGAACGAAATTTTTAATTTTTATAATCACTGGTATGCATAACATCTTCCAAAGACTTGGTTTGGTAATAATTTTGGTCGGTATTTTAATAACCCCAGCCAAAACCTGCTTTTGATATGATGCATATTAGCTTCGTGGCTTGACAATTTTCAGAAAACCCGTAATTACTTACGCAAAGAACGCATTCATAATAACTCAATTTCTTGTCACGACGAGGCGTGAAAAGCATGCGTCAACTTTAACGACTTGGGGCAATAAACTTTCGTATTCAAAGTATGCTATAAACCCCCATGATTTTCTAATATGAATATAAAATATTATTTTAAATACGGTATCATTACACCACGATAATTGGGAAATAATAAGAGTCATAAACAATCATTAGCTCGTTATTAAAGCTTTCTTTGGTATTATTTAATTTTAAAAACAAGATACTTATTTGTATAACACATGCTAAACTTACAGAGGCTTATGAACAAAATAAAATAATATTCAAATTGACAGTTAATATAAGTAGTTGTTAGGTCAAATACATTCTCATATCAAAGGTTAAAAAAGTAATGACTTTGATTACTAATGTTCACGGGATTGTCTTATTTGTCAATAATTTAAAGAACCCATATTATTATATCAATAATATAAAGATTTTATTAAACAAGTGTTTTGTTGTAAAAATAAACCATCAAATAATGAATAAGGCAGGTACCTCGACTATAAGCTTTATGTGACGAATAAAGATGTTTTGATTTGCTTACGAAACATAATAATAATATGTATTAATCATAATAATCTCATAAAGAAATTATTATATAAATTAGATTTGCGAGATGCAAATTAAATGTAATCATGTCATACGCGAACCAAGTCTCGCTAACGGTCCATAGCCACATATTGTTTACATATAAAGTATAACAGATATTAATTAACGATGTATTACAAATATTTAGTATAGTCAAATCAACAAACAAATAGTATCACTTACATACACTCCTGACATTAATCATGAACACTTTAAAAGGAGCTTACCATATTGAAGTGTAGCTCGTCCTGTTTATCTAATTTTGTCTATGAAGCACTGCCCTTTTTGTTTTTAACCGTGCGCTGGCGAGATGAAAGCGTATTGTATTTATAAGTGATGTGCAGCGAACGCTCGCGCAGTCGGTCGCGAACTGAACGAGGAACTTTTCTCAAGTGTGGACTCGCCGACTCGAGTCGAGGTGCGGCGCCGGCGCCGGTGGACCTAGGGTGAACGAATGCTACTATTTATTATGCCCTGACGTGCTTGATCGACATTCCGTATAGTTAAGCAGCCTTATTTTTGGACACTATCAGTCACTGTTCTGTTGTAAATCACCATTAATTAAAAACTTTAAGCGTGCCCGCACGGAGGATGTGAACGTAAATAGAGCTGAGTTAAAAATAAACAGCGTTTTTAAAACCGCCATCAAAGACCTCAATTATATTTGTTAATATTGCATGGATTATAAATGATCATAGGGTCGATGGGTTCAAGCGATCGCTTTCATGGCTCTAAACGGTTCAAAGATGTTTAGAATATTATTTGTCTTTTGTAAGGAATATATTCAGTGAATAAAAAATTTATTCCAGAAATAAATGTTTGGTGTACACCTTCTCATTTAATGTTATATTTTTTTAACAGTAGCCAGTTGACACTCCTTGTAGGGTAAACTTTGTAAATGACTTGTGAGCAAACAGAATGATTCAAATATTAATCATCAGTCAATATAAAGGACATTGCTCTGAGAATTTCGGTTAAGCTAACAAGATAATGTAGCCTCTAACGATTCCCCGGTACACTTATATTTTGTACATTTTCTTAGAAAAGTAGAAAATCAAACAAAGCTTATTTACAGTTTCTTTAAAGTTTAAAAATCTTTAACAACTTCTTAAAGTTTTCAAAAAATTCTAAAATTCTCGACCGATTAACTTCTCAAAGTAACATAAATAATTGAGTTGTTGGTAATGACAGAGTGATGAGCTGTTTAAAAATAAATCTATACTAATATTATAAAGCTGCAGAGTTTGTTTGTTTGTTTGTTTGAATGCGCTAATCTCAGGAACTACTAGTCCGATTTGAAAAATTATTTCAGTTTTGGATAGTCCATTTATTGAGGAAGGCTATAAGCTATATATTATTTTTATAGAAATTTGAGATCCGTAAGAAAATTGCTACTTCGTAACCCATGTTGTAAAATCGGAAACCTATTTACACGTGCGCCACAAAAGCTATTGACAAAACAAAAAATGTACTACGAGTTTGAAGTTCCTACCCATTAAATTCTAGAAAAATGAAGGCTTTTTTGTTTAAAAAAATTATTTAATCGTCAGAAGAAAGAAACTAAATCACAGTTAAATGTATATCGTAATATGAATCTTTATCCAAATTAAGCATTACCTTATAAAAACCATTTATGTAGAACTAAAATACTTTTTGTTTCATCCCAATCGGACGTTTCGTTTAGAAGTTGTTACGAGTAGAAGACTTTTAGAGTTGGTACCTAATAATGAATTATTTGACAAAGAGTTTTACCAACATAATATACCTAATATTAATCTTTAGTATTTCATTGTGAACAAGAGCCATGGAAATCATCAAATCATTTAATTTTAATTAATATCTTAGAATAGTATCCCAACTAATATTATAAATGCGAAAGTAACTCTGTCTGTTTGTCCATGCCTAAACCGCTGAACGAATTTCGGTATAGAGATAGATCTCACCCTGGGACACATTGGCTACCCGATCACGAATCCTGAATTCCGACCAAAAATTACACGGATGGAACCATGAAGTAGAGATGGGGTTCAGTGGCCGAAATAGCAGAAAACAATTCTAATGTTTACGCGTACCTGCAGAGTCGCGGACAAAAGCTAGGTGAAACTAATGTCTCCTATTTGCATAAACTGAAACTTTGCTATGTAAACACAAGGTGGAAAAAAAGTTTAATTCACTAATTTTTTTTTTTGCAGAATTTTCAAGTTTTTTCATTGTTATATAACAGATTTCAAGATAATATTGTCCATTAACATCAGTTTTTCCAGAATAATCTAACATACTGATGTATGTTCGATTATTCAATTAGGGTCAATTATCCATAATTGATGTGGATCGTAAAATAAGATTTGTATTCAATACACACAATAATATTTTCTTTCATATTGTATTTTTCATACGATAAAGTGATAAATTGTTGCTAGCCATTTAAATTTTAATGTGTTATAAGTGGCCATATACAGTTTGGAAATACATTTTTAAGAGGTGAGTAAATTATATTTATGAGTAGAGGTTTAATAAAATCGGTTTTATGAAAATAGTTTACTTCTGAGTTGAAATATTCAAAATTAATAATTGTTATTAAAAAACTATGAGTTATTTTTCAAAACGGATATGTTAATAATAATTAATTACACACGCATTTGCAAGAAAACCTAAGCAAAAACATCGTTAACACGCAACTTGATTATTAGTTCGTGTATCAAAATACATTGCGGGTTAAATTAGTTAACAGGCAATGATTACTGTACAGTCAGATATTAAATAAAAATTTTCCTCCATTTCAAACATTCGATTTTGCTGCTCTTCCTATGAAAGTTTGTTGTTTTTTTTTTACTTATAAATGTGTATAATACTTTACGTATCATTTATAGTCCCTGTTACAACAGAACGAATGAAAAAGTTTACAAATATAAGTGATTGTTATTTTAAAACGTTAAACCTCCGTCGTTTATTTATAGACATCCTACGAACAACTTCTTTAAAGTTCAAGTAGTTGAATGGTAAATCGTGACAAAATCCAAAACAATCATTTATAGCTTGTTTTCTATCTACGCATGTTGTTTGTTTGAACAGAATTAATGCAGTCGGTGAGTCATAATTTGTAAGACTGAAATGTTGCCATACTTTTTCGACAATTGTTTCTATCTAAGTAATTATGCCCCCAAAAGAATCACAGTAAGGTCTGTCAAAGTACAATAAGTGATAATAATCTTTACCTTCTAGTAGCGCTAATAAAATATACAATGTTTTTGTTAACAAAGATATTCGTGTAAGGATCAAAATTTGTTGCATCTAAACCGACAATGCTGTTCAATGGATCGTTGTTTAAAAAGAAAAAAATGTGTAACTAGACTAAAAGTTTTGGTGCGACACATTATTACATGTAAATCTGCCATTTTCTTATAAATACAGAAGAGGTTAGACGATTTAATTTCGAAGTATTTCTTTAAGACTGTCTTATGTTTTCGAAAAAGTATTTAATAACTGCCCGAAGCCACATTTACAGTTATGTCATCAAACCAATGATGTCACTGTACTGGATATGTTAACATCATCAGTTATTGGACCCACGATTCATTAGTACACTCGAATTCTCCATTGCCTTTGAATATTTCTGTCAGTATGTATTACAAGATGTTATCTAGTCACTAACGATCCGTGTTGATTACGACTTCGCATCGTCAGCCTAAATACCAAAAGGTTTAATGTTCCTATAAATTCTATCATGTTTGAATTCATGAAAGGCATTCTTAGCACATATGTAGGTACGAATGAGACGATGATGATATATTTTTTAATCATCATTGGCCACGCCGTGAGTCAAGACTGAGGCATACAGAATAAAGGAATAGAAATATAATAGCGGGAACAACGTGTCAGATAAATCTTTATTAAATAACTTAATACAACGATAACGGAGTCAACTACCAACTAAATAACAGAATTTTTAAATTTTTTGAAGTCCTACATTCCTGTGGACTATCCTCTTGTGTCTGCCCACACAGCCGGCTGTTCTGAAAGTTTTACCACATTCAGAACAGCTAAACGGTCTCTCGTCCGTGTGGATTCTGGCGTGGACTTTTAAAATATCTAAAGAATTGAATCTTTTCCCGCATGTCTCACAACCGTATTTTCTCTCGTTCGCGTGGTAGGCGTAATGCCTTCTGTATTGGGACAGTATATGGAAGCTCTTCCCGCAGACTTCGCATGTCTTTTTGGGTGTCGGATTGTGGGTGGCTTTGTGGACTATCAACCCGCTTTTGAATTTAAATTTCTTCTCGCATATTTCACACGAGTAACATTTGTCTTTCGAGTGTACGTCCATGTGCGCCTTGAGGTTTCTGGTGTGTTTCCCGCACACTTCGCACACCTTTAGATATTCGTATTCGGACTTGCGGACCTTCTTCCTCCTTATAACTTTCCTCGCGGGTCTCATTTGCGGGGATGTTTTTTTTTTCGTTGCCATGGTGACGCCGTCTCTATCCATCTCTATTTCATAGTTCTGTCTCTCTCCATCGCAGATTTCGTTCGTATGATGTTTATCGTCTAGTTGTAATTCCACTTTGATGAAGGAGGAGCTGCTTCTGAGATTTTTGTCCACCTCTTGACACTGACGTCTGAACTTGAACGCGTTCTCCAACTCTTGTAGACACTGAAGACATATTTGGGTGGGTAAGGTATCTGATCTTTGTATCTGGAAATTATATGTAATAAAAAATTTAGCACTATTAGGCATAACTTTTCTGATTATTCGATTCAGTAGCCTAAAAAAAACAAAAAACCTATTAAAAAAATAATGCCTTAAAACCTAGATTTGTTTAGGAAGCATTAATCAAATATTAAAAACTAATTTACTCATTCAAAAGAAGACTAAAGATTCTTGAAATAGGTATCTCTTCCGGGCCTCCATAGAAATAATAATTAGGGTCAATGGAAGCGAGACTTCTTGTTTATTTCTCATTTAATTTAAAATAATATTTTTATGAGACAATATATATATATTTCAACTTTGTTCAAACTCTCAATCGATCAAAATCCCTGGTCAATACTCTTAGACATTTCAATCCATCTTTTATCACTTGTTTACCCCTACTACTGTTTTCACGGACCTTATTATAAAATTACGTCACCGAAAGTTTTTGGCCGTCCACTAATAAATATTCCCAAATAACGGTATAACTTAATATGTATGAGTGACAAACGTACAAACCGTCAGTTCTGTGTTTACAATCCAGTCTTCTAGCATCCGTTCCCGCGTCAACCCTAACTCACCTCTATGCCACCGATGACTTTCAGCTTATAAGCCACATCGAGACCTTCGTCGTCTGTTTCCTCAAATATTTTCACACAGCCATCGTCGCTCGAGCAGGATCTGCACACATTGGTCACTTCATGCTTCGGTTCCATGGCGATCTTCTTCAGCTCGTACAGCTTCACGTCGTCTTCGAAATCTCCGTCATTAGCCTCCTTTGCTTCGTGCTGGTCGACATATCTGGACACGTGTTCGTAGTACGGCCACTGCTCGTTCAGTATGCCTTTGCTAGCGAATTTCTGCTTCCACTGAAATTTATTTTCTAGTATTGTCCTTACTTGTTGTTAACATGATCTCGGTTATAGACAGATAATATCTATATTGTAAAAACAAACTAATACGACAAGTGTTCCTTTTTCAATTTACCTTAAAAGTCTTCAATAAGTGCCGCCAAATTTCCTCTATTTCTAGAAGACTATGATCCAAAGGAATTCCCATTTTCCTGAGTTTTTTCTCCACTTCTCTGGAATTTTGAGCAGAATTTATTATTTTTAAACACAAAACAAAGATGCACTTACTAAATACAAGCAGTCATTTACCGCCACGGTGTCTCCTTTTTCTTTTCCCACATTTTAAACAATTGTTCTAATTCTGTTCTAGTACTTATTAAATTAATCACCCACTCTTCTTGCCCTACAAACAAATTTTCATATTATATCTAAATCAATTAACAGTGTTGCTATTCACCATGCAATTTTTTTTTTATCATTATTATTAATACAACACTCATTATTTTTATTAAAATGGTATTTCGACACTGCGTGTTGCTTGTAAATCAATTATTCTAAAAAATGTTAGCAAGCCGAGAAGAATAATCATTATTCATAAACAGTACTTTCGAATATTATGTACTATGATACAAAGTATACATATCCCAAGCAGACTTTTTTTAAGTTGTGTAACATTTAGTATCCAGTCAAATTATTTATTTTTAAACATGTGTTCTTATTTTGAAAGTTAATTGCGTGGAATTAGTTTTAGTAGTTAACACTGACGTCGCGTCACAACATCGCACTCGGTTGACAATTCGTTTAGTTTATTCTTTACAATTTATTATACAACTCATTTATAATACTCTTTTTACCATTTATTAATTTTCCAAAAATTTTAACACTTTTATTTACCTCAATATATATTTTTATGAACAATATTAAAACCTAATTAATAATTACTTTTTGTAAAAGTTTACAACTGCTTTAATACTTTTTTTTTGTTATTTAAATTTTTAGCGATTCTTATTCCTCTTTGTTTAAAATATATTCTAGTACATATAGTCGGATTTGAATTTCATAGAATTAGAGTTATCTCATCTCACAGATAGATTTAAAATTATGTGGATAATATTTAAATTTAAATCCATAGACAAATATAAAAGTTATCGTATAAAGGAACTGCGCCTTCACCTCACCGGAAGTTTAAGTGATTTAAGTTTATTTTTAATGTTTACATAAAATTTAACATCAAATGATATCGGAAAACATAACTTTTTTATGACGTAATATAACCAACGACCAACGGCGGCCAGTTTGATGTGTTTATAGGTAGTAAATTATATCCGGCTTACATATTATGTTAATTTAACAAAAACTAATTTTCAAGTGTTTAATAAATTGTAGTTATAACTGTAGATTAATAATCAGAATCATTTCTATTTTGAAAGCAGATATATCAGATCGTAAAAATAATTTAAATGACTTTTTATTACTGGCAACGAATATTCATAGTGACATTAAAATTGAAAAAAAATATAATGCTAAAAACTCACAGCCAAGCAAAGGGTTGAGACTCATACTGCTTTCTCCGAAATAAACTTCAAAAAGAGAATAATACATCCATGAGATATTGTTTGTCGCTTTAGCTTTTTGGTACTCCTGAAAATTTATATGAAATTGTAGAATATAATGAAATAATATAGAAAAAAAAAATTACAGACTAAAAATCTAATGTTCTTATTTCTATATTTTTAAAATAGACTGTTAACACAGATGATATAACCTGTTATCACAGATACATATATATGAAAATCAAGTTTTTAATAATGTAACTTACAGCATATATTGCAGCCCACTTCCTGCTGAGGTCTCTGCTAGACAGACAATGTGGGAAACCGTACTCCTCTATCATAATCTGACGCAGGTTACTATAAAAAACAAATATATATAGCAATTTGTTATTAATTTCACCAATATATATATATTATATGTCCTGTTGTCTTAAGTTATTAATTTGTCAAATCAATAATCAATAAATTTTTACCTCCACGCCCATTTCCTGTCCCTAAAAAGCCAATCATTCTGCATTCTAATCTGAATGAATGATTCTGTGATATCTCTGGACCCTGACAAAAATATAGCAAAAATGAATACATTAAATGTAAAACAAACTATAAAATGTAATGTATATATAATTAGGATTATAATGAGAATATACAATGGTTACAATTTTTTGATCATAAAAATTAAGCGAACCTAACAATGTTTGAGCCTAAAAGTAGCACAAAAATTACATACATACATTATATTTTTTTTTTATACAAAGTGGATAAGATATGACAATAAACGAACCCACCCACCCCTGGTCACAATACCAACAACCCATGTACCGCTTAGTTTAGTCACTAAATAATATGTTTCATAAATAATATTTTCAACTCGTAACTATCAAGGTATTATCACCATGACAACGGACTCATAGAATGTAGCTAGCTTTGAATGAAGCCTCTAGGTGACGTATGCTAATACTCTCACAAAACGAAAAGAATCATTTCTCAAATTCCACGAAAACTTATCTGTTTTCATAAATTAAGGAACTAAGACTAACTAAGTAAGTAGTAAGGAACTAGTAAGTAGTAAGCTTACTAACTAACTAGTAAGTAAGTAGCTAACTTACTAGTAAGTAAGTAGTAAGCTTTCTTCGCTTCACCAACCAATGTAGGCAGACAGTACTTCATTCAAATAGCGCATCGAGTTTCGCTTGTAAATTTTAAAAATTCCATTGTCAGTATTAGTTAGGCTTATTACCATAGCTAGATGTAATAACACGTTTTTTTGAGTTTTAATAAATTCGAACCCTCTACATTTGTAAGTGGTCTATGAAAAACAGGTTTCCAAATTATTTAGTTGGTAAAAGAATATACTTTTATTATAGCAGCCAGGAAGTGACTAAATATTTTATAACATTCTCGCCAACCTTGGGTCCAAAATGGTTATTTGTGGGAAACTGGACCCCAAATAGTTGACAGTGAATGTACGACATTATACGCTTAGCTTGTGTTATTATTATTTTTTTTGTAAATCACAATTGCCTCGGTTAATTAACAGGCGTTCAAAATACAGGCATGAGATTCTATTTTGGAGATCAGCTATTCGCACATACCGGAAGGGATATGAAAACTATCGTTATAGTCCAGAGGCATCAAGAAAACCAATGGCGCGAAGGTAGACTTAGTATTTATCTAAGATTTATTCAAATGTGACTGTTTATATTAATTGGGATTACAAATACGTATTAATAACTACGTAGTTATGCATGGGTACATTGGTACCAGAAATTCTAGTGACTGTACCAGTTAAATCACCCGATATTTTTTTTAAATTCTATTAATTTTTCGTTCCATGAAATTTGTTCGGTTTTTTTTTTATTTAAACGTAATACTCTTAGGTACTAATAACGCAGGATTTCCATTTATGGTCATATCATCGTGTCAACGTAGTAAACTCACAATTTTATTGCTATTGAAATCAATATACCATACCAAAACAACAAATTATAATATTATTAATAAAAATAATATCACAAACGATAATTTCAAAATAATGGACAAGCCCTCACTATATACAGTAATATACTATAACACAGCACTTCACTGTAATCAGAAAGATATGTCTACGAACTCAAACAAATGAACCAGTTAAGAATCGACAAACGAACTTACATTGGAATTCATCATCTGCTTCATCTTTTTTTTTCTTCTCTCTAGGTCTATGTTTTAAGCGGAACTCTATAGCAGCCATACCACCAGCAGACATACTGCTGAGGCGTTCCAGATATTCTGGCTCATATTTAGTATGATACTCCAACATGGGGTCATAAAGTGGCCAGTCCTCAGAATCTATACTATTTCTCATTACCAATCTGTACTTCCTCTATAAAAACAGTATGTAATGCTAAAATAGATTTGTTTGTTTATCTTGTTTCTAAGTTTAAACTGTTGAAATGTGAAGCTAGTGCCTTAACAATACTATTTTTAATTATTAAATATTATATACAAACTGTATGGGGCATATAAAAAAATATAAAATTGTGGTCTATGCCCAGAAGATTACCAGGTTTCATAAAGAGATCTGTTAAGACAATAGAGTATTAGCACTGGCAGATATTAATAAAATAAGTGTAATACTAACATTAAATGTCATTCTAATGTAATGCCATAACCCTTTAATATCTTGTATGCAACAGTCTAGCGGAAGATCCTGGCATCGTAATGCATTTTCAACTGTCCTGAAGAAAAAGAACTAATTAATATCACATTCAACAGTACAAAATTAATATATGAATTAAATATATGAATTAAATTATTTTATTTGAATTGTATAATTGGAAACATACCTCCACATATGTTGAAAATCAAGTTTAATTTCTTTGGCCTCAGATATGCATATTATTAATTTATGTCGCCATTCATCGGTCCCTAAAACACATTGGTTGCTTATTATACAGTAATATTAAGGTTATGTGCTGTTTAATAAAACTTACATGATTCATATTTATCTAAAACTTGAGTTTTCCCAAAATGTTTGTCAAATATTTTGAAATATTTCCACTGTTTGTTGTTTGTTTTCTTTGCTATTCTGTATGACTGCAATAAAGAAAAATATTGTAGGTTAAACAAATAAAAAGTACCGATTAAATCTTAAAAAACTTACATCATATGTATATGACCACTTCTTGCGTACATGATTGAGTGTCATCTCTTCTGGAAATCCACTTTTTAGTAAAATTTTATAGAATTCTCTAGAATAAAAGAGTCTCTATAAAATTTTGATATAAACTCCTATCAAACTTGCGTTTGTCTAAAATTCTATCCATATTACAGCACTCACCTCCAAGGTTGCTTTTTTTTTCGGAACAGCCATTCATTATCAAAACGCAATTGAAAAAATCTTTTCGTTAAATCAGATGTCCCTGTAACCAATATCAATTGTCTTAAATTAAGAATCATTTGAGGAAAAAAAACAAAATTGTAATACACTTACAAACAAAACTTTTTTCCTCCATGGCTAAGAAAATATGTGATACTTTCCGGTAAGGCTTACTTATCTAAATAAATATTTTAAACAAGATGTTACTTTCATAAATTACACTTAGTTCAAATTCTTGTTGGAGAAAAAAAGTAAACAATTAAAAAATCAACATAACAAGTTTTCACTGATTAGTGATTTGAGATTTCATAAAGACGCGTCGCGAATTTGACATTGACAGATAAATAGACTTAATACCTACTTCAATAGAAGACAATTCCTAAACTTATTTTATATTAACCATTTTTCGGAATGTAATTTATTAAATTTAGTTTAGTTAATAGGAAGAGTTTATTCTTCCTGAATCATATTTAGACTTAAATTTAATCTAAAACTAATCGTTTTATCCAATAAGCCACAGTAAATTACAACATTTCGATGATCAAAAAAATAGGAATATATAAGAATTTCATATTTAGGTAGCTTTAGTTAACCATATAAATCTGCTCAGCACATAAAAATGAAATAACAACTTACTGAATTGTTAAATTAATAATCAATTTAATTGGAGCTGGGTAGGGCAGGTATAATTAAAGTTATTAAATATAAAATATTCTTGTTAATTCGTTGCTAGTAAGTAGATATTGAACTTTCTTTGTGGGTTTTACTGCGATTGTACCTACTACCTACCTGTGTATTTTAAATTAAATAACTATTTGACTTTGAAATAGAATGAAAACGTCTTTCATTCATTACCTTATTTGAGCCAATATTGTCATATTGTCTACAACGAGCATATTATTTCTATTTATAGCAAAAAAAATAATTAATTCGATCTAAGCAATTTAAAGATATACTTATTTTTTAATCACAATTAAAATGTGCATACTCTGTAATTCATATTAATTCTTCACAGTCTACAGAGTAGTAAACAAATATTGCCTACTTTGAAGTTTGTGTTCCTTCAACTTCACGTGGTTTTCGAAGTTATGGGATTTGGTGTGAATTATTTAGTATTTTACTAGAAATGTATATTGAATGAATAATGCATCGACTACTATCGGCAAAAAGTTTATGCCAAAATAATTTACACAGTGTGACAATTTCTGCATCAAATTCTTTAAAAAATATATCTTTACCCAAAATAAAATGTTCTTTTTGTCAGAAAATTCTTCTCACAACACCAACTGCAGGTATGTTTTTACATAAGTATAAGTGAATTCATTGTATGTATATAAGTATAATGTGTCGCTAAACATAACCTCTAACTAGTTGCATAACATATATAACAAATTCTAGAAAACCTATTGTCGGCAAGGCATCAGTCCACGAGAACGGTTAACGCTCTGAAATCCTTGAAAAAGAAAAGCAAACATAAAAGCTACAAAAAGTACGGTGAACTCCTGCAAGGTATGTTTTGACAATATCCATATTCAAATTGAATCTCGTGAAAATTTTATATTACTATTCTAATATCATTGTTGCAGTAAGTGAGACTAGCATGACCGAAATGCAGGTTTCAATAAATAAGTTAAATGCAGCACATCTATCAAAGCTTGCATCGAGTCCGGTGTCGCTTGGACAACTTCATCAATTAACAACAAATCCTTCGAAAAAGTTGAAGGACATAGAGGTTGACAAAGAGCTTCTTCGAACAGTCAGAAATAAAATTTTGAAGAAGACAAGTCCCGATATTAAAATAGAAAATGATATGTGTGCTCTTATATTTACTAATCACAAAATATCAACAATTGAAGACAGGTTGAAAACAAAAAAGATCATGGATATGGTAAAAGAGAGTTACTATAATTTTAGAAAGGCAACAATTTATGATCAAAAACTACAAGACCTCAGGTATGCCATCAATGAAGGTTTGACACAGGAATTTAATTTTGAAACTGACTCTGAACTGAAAAACTTAGATAACTCTCTGCCAAAAAGTCCACATGCTGTTTTTAAAGAATTGTTTACCGACAAGCAAATAGACCGCTATGACCAAGAACTTATTAGTCATATAACACAGTTTCAGTGAGTATTTTTTTAGTATCATATTAATTAATATTTTCTTAATTAGTAACAATATTGTAAAAAAAATTGAGATGTAGGTCATATTATAAATTTATTATTAATGCATATTATAAGAAATTGTAAGGAGGGAACAAATTTTGTATCTTTATTTGTTGTAAATTCAAAAAGTTTAGAGAAATGCTTCCTAATTTACTAAGAGAATATTTTTTTATGTTTCCAAGAATGCAAGGTTTAGCACATCCAGCCATAGATGATATAGATGATCCATCTTTTCACACTGACCTCGGTGAGCTAAGAGATGAATCTATTTTCGATGGTGACACTGAACAAGTTAAGAGCCTAAAGATTAAGAAAGCGTATGTACAGCATATCATTTTCATATTATTATTTAAGAAATATTAACTTATAAGCTATCTATCTTGCAACATTCTATTTTAATTTCAAGCCATCCAAAATATTGTATTTTGTTATTTTATTCTCTTAGAATAATAAAAACAAAATTGAAGTCTTTTTTTAAATCCAAGTTAAGTTTAAAAAAAAGATGAACACTCCATTTCTTTATTGAAATTTATAATAGAAGCTTTAATAAAATTATTTCAAATAGCTCTCCATATAGGGTTGATTCCTTCCTAAAGCAACAAAGCATTCCGACAGCATAGGTTATACTTATAAATGAAATTATTACCAGTCAGCAAGCAATAAAACAAAAGAAGAAGAAGATGCGTGAGAAACGTCGGCAGGCTCAAGAAGCGAGTATGAAGCAGGACATGAAAGAATTGGAGCTCCAGGTCAAAGAAGATGCTTTGCAGAGATTATTAACATCACACTTGCAACTACTGTGTTCACTGGATATGATTTCAGAGGTGATATATTACTTAGATAACGTATAGAGGCCTAATCTTAAGACTTATTGTACAACTTATAATATAGGACGAAATAATCTAGAATCTAGATAATATGGGAAAAATGTCTGAGGATCCAATTTTTTAATTTTTTTTTAAACAACTTACAAGATTTAGCTTGTGTCACTGCAAGTTTATATAAACTATTTTCCTTTAAATATGTACTTTGGAGGTCTGATAATGTTTTCTCTTATTGCCGGTACTTAAATAGCTTAACAGTCCATAAGTGCAGTCGAACCAGAATCCTGTCTAGCTTATTCTCCATCCTTAACAACCTCTCTTATCCCCAATACCTCTCTTTCAAATTACAATTCCATTTGTAATACAGGCCACATAAAGAATGAAATAAATAAATTAAAAAATTAAATCAATTATTGGATGTATTGGTTTCAAATCTTTGCATTTTATAATGCTCAAGAAAAGATTGTTGACACATTTAAGTTAAATATATCAGAATTTAAAAAGTATAGATGAGGTTATTGACCTGATCTACTTTTTATTTTAAATATCTTATCAGGTCTGCTCTAGTTACAAGTTTTGTCACCAATTTTTTTTACATCTTAAGTTTAATTATTGTTTGAATTTTTTTATATTATATTCTTCTAATGTAGTCAAATTATATATTTTTTTTATTCTGAAATTTTATTTTTTCATTTTCCACAAATAATTAAATCACAATGTCAAGGAAGTATAAATAATTTAAATTTCGTCATTGTTCAACAGCTTTGTAACATTTACAGCAATATTATAAATATCTCAAATGTCAACTTCCAGGGCCGTCAAGTCTTACAGTATTATAGGAAAAGGAATGCTAAATCACTGGAGCTACCAAAACTCAGAAGTGTTAAAATTTACAACACATTGCTTAATGGATATGCTTCTGTGGTAATTTTTATATAATTTTCATATACAGTTACCCAGCATGTGTTAAATAAGTATTTATGTGAAAAACCACCTTTTTTCAGGGTAACATAGAAAATACAAAAGAACTATTATCATTTATGTCAGAAGACCAGATAGAACCAAACGCGCAGACCTACGCAGCTGTGTTTGAATGTGTGGAGAGAAGTCATCTGGCAGACAAGTCAGCAATATTAAATAATTTTCACAAAGAAATAAAAGACAAGGTGAATATTAATTTTAAATTCGATGTCTTCTCTATATTAAGTGACATAGGGCGAACAAAGGAGCTCTGATTAAAAAGTTGGGTGTAATAAACGCGTGTTAGACCACAGATACAAAATGTGGCATGAGAAATAGTTATTCAAGTCATCTATAAGAAATTATATTTATGTCAGCTTCAATCATTTAAAAGCGATCACGGGTAATTTTGAACAAATTAAGTTTTCCCGTATTTTGTAAGGTGTGCAATACGCAAGACAATCTTAGAAGATAAAGGTCATTTATAAAAAAAAAATCTAGAATAAGTTATCTTCAGTAGTGTCTACAACATCGTTTATTTGCAATTTTCTAATATAAAATCATGCATGAAAACCTAAAATTCAAAATATAATTGATATTTAACAGAATTTCTTTTAATATGATAACATTCATATATTTTATTAAGTAAATATTTAACATATACCAATATAATATAATTTTGCAGGGCATGACGTTAAACGATTTGTTGGATCAAAGTCAATTCTTGTATGACCAGCGTGAGGTAGTTCTCAGAGCGGTGAGGAGGCTGCAGCCGGGTTTTGAACCACACTACACACCTCCGATACTGGACCACGAGTGTCCGTTACTTGAAGATTTGAAACTAGATAAAGTTAACAATAGATCGGGGCTGTTCACCTCGCCGGCTAAAGGTTTGATGACCTTGGAACAGCTGAGAGAGAAGGGCAGGGAACAATTAGATATGGAAATTAATGGAGAGGTCGAAGTACACAACATTTCTTTAAAAGACGAAGCTTCCAAGGAGGTTCTATTATATGTGAGTTATATATTAGTCATTATATGGAATGTTACTGTTTATTATTATAATAAGTTTGTATTGGAGGTTTTTAGATTTTGAAATACTCAGCAGTTTTGTTTTTCATTAAACAAATCTAACATGCCAGTGTTACATTATTTAGAGCAATAGTTATTACCCATTAAATAATAGTCGTATATATACGTAAATAGTGTGACGTAAACCAAACACTGCATTTTATCATATAAGGCAACTAATTTTCATTTTCAAATTTTCGAATATATTTTTTTTAATACAATTTTTTTTACCAAATTAGTCAAGGTGTTTTTTTAAATTATGGTCTTGATAAACAAAATTAGATTGCACCCACGATATACTAAGTGATAACATTCGTATTAATTTTTGCCTTAAATACCTTTAAAATGAGTATACCAGGGAACGAAGACACTGGCAAACTATATACAATAGTGATCTTAAATTTGTCAAAATCTATAGCGCGAGAAGCTATCTTCGTCGGAGGCCGAGTGGCGTAGCTCCCTCCGTGAAGCTCTAACCCGCCATCTTGCCACTCTGCGGGCTCGCAGCGGCGCCTCCCACGCCCCCGTTACGCTCTATCCGTATCTGAAGGTTTTAGAAGTGAGTACTGAGTGAGGAAACATTAGTTTAGAAGTTATTATGTATCAAACGAACAGCCTCCAGCTGATATATCAGAGTGTAGTGTCAGTTATGTCTACCTAAGTACATATATTATTTATTCCAGGTTGACGAGTTTGTAGAATTAATGATGAATGAAATCATCAAACTAGTCGACGGAAGTGAATCTTACAGTCCCACCTTGAAGTTACTGCAGAGAGATCTGGGGACACAGGTCTATCAAAAGTAAGCAAATGTATACTGTCCTATACTGATACTGTAACTTATATTAATAGGACATATATGTATAGTTTTGTAACATTTTAAAACTGAAAATCTTATCACTGTTTCCTTATATAATCAATATAGTACATTTGTATTTATTCTCATTGAATATCCGGCCTACTCACATCCTACAGAAAATATAACAGGTATGACTTTGTTTTAGATATCAGATAGAACAGTATCGTCGGAACGGTGTTCTGAAGAAGATCGAGCAAGTGTATGACAAATATTGCAAGTGGTACCTGGAGAGGCATTCCTTGGACGGAACAGACACACCATACAACAGTAGACAGGCTTGGCAGTTGTTGGTACATCAGAACAGAGATGGCGCTAGTTTGGTTAGATTGTAGTTAATATTATTTTTGCGTTTAATTATTTCTAGTTTTATAAGAATTTTTATTAGTTACCATAAATAACTTGAACCTTCTATGATTAGTCCCTTTGAGGGATGGGTTTATGTTCATCTTATTTGATATGCAACTTGTTTTGTCATAATCTCTGATCGAAGGTATCTTGATTCGTTCCAGGACGTCGAGGCAGCCCCGTGGTCGATGGAAATGAGACAAAGTATAGGAAAGTTTCTATATAACATTATCATTAATGATGTCAAGGTTGATGTGAACATGTTCAAGCCTAACGCCCAAGTGTAAGTTATGAACCCACTTCACTTAGCATAGCTCTACTATAATACTGGATTCTAAATGCTTTCTTCAATTTTATATGAATATTAATAATTATTTGAAAATTAAATTTCCATATTATGCTATATATTTGTTTGTATATCAGTTATATCGTACAAATCTTACATGGCTCGGTCAAATTTTAAGTGTACACTGGTTAGTGTTTGACCGGATAGTCAATACTTTATAACAATAAAAAATATCCGATAAAATTTTCTAGTAACAAAAATTTTATTTAGTCGAATGTGTTAAGCGTTCAACTTATTGTCATATATTATAATTGTCATTCCAGTAAGAAGTTGCCAGCGGTGTACAAGGTCCACCGTCCGTGGGGTCGCTTGGTCCGTCTCGAGCTGAAGCCTCACCCGACCCTATCCCGCCTCTGGTCCGCGGCGGCCCGGCCCCGCCTCCGCCTCCGCTCGTCGCTCGTGCCCGCCCGCTCGCCGCCCGCTCCTTGGCACAGCGCCACCGCCTCAGGAGCTTGTCTCCTCACTACTACATCACTTATACGGTACTGCGACAAACAATCAAGCAGAGTCGATGCAACAATATACCAAACATTATGGGACTTTCATATTTACTACTTAAAAACATAAACCCATAATTACTTATTTAATCCAATAGCCTTTATGAAAAGCTTGAAACATAGTATATTCCACCATAACTAATCATTATGACTGTTGATTTTCTACAGTATAAAATTTTACATATATATATATATATATATATATATATATATATATATATATATAGGAATAATTTGAAACAACATAGAAATGTGAATGACGGTTTTTTAATAAAGTATTTAATGTTTCAGGATGCCGTTCTATGTGATGGGTCTAACGAAAAGATTGGAAGAGGCTCCGCCGGCGACCATGTACCCAGTACTTGACGGATTGAACCAGCTGGGAGACGTGCCCTGGGTTATTAACCAGAGAATACTTGATTTACAACTCAAAGTCTTCAGGTTTGATAGAAATATTAATTTACCATAAACATGTATATGAAATCTATGCTTACTTTTTTCCTCCATCTTATTAAGCCAGTCCGATACATTGCTAAGGCATTTCAAACAAAACGACGTTAAAATCTTACCAGCGAGTCCGTCGGTAAAAACGACTCGTATATAATATTACTACTACTACTAATACTTCAGATCGGGCGGTGACAAAAAGCTGGATATACCGCCTCCTGCGTCCTCGTTGGACGCGTCTCAGTGGAAAATGGAAGGAAAGACTGGCGGGGAAGCGTTAAGGAGACGAGTGGCCATCAACAGGGCTAAGGCAGACATGCACTCCCTGTGGTGCGACGCGCTTTACAAACTGTCACTGGCCAATCACTACAGGTACACGAGGTTCAATTTTTAGTACAATATTGATGTTATTTTTTTGTTTTTCTTTGCAATTATATAATTAATAAATAACACCGTTCATATATTTACAGTACTATTTATAAGTAACTATTTACTTAAACATATATAAATATTACATTTTTTTTTATTCTTTTTAACTCAGTGTAAATTAAATGTCATAATATTTTATTGTAATATATTATTTTAGTATCAAAATTATAACTTTACGCCATTCTCATGTCTATGCAAACTAATCATGTATTTCCTTGAACAGGTGGATTGTACGTAAATGTTAAGGAATTAATGTCTTGAATGGATGGCTGAAACGATATCATTTTTATTTCAATAACTTATAAGTCTCAAATGTTAATTGAAGCTTATTCTTTCAAAGGAACGTAACATTCTGGTTGCCTCACAACATGGACTTCCGCGGTCGTGTGTACGCGGTGGGTCCGCACGTGTCGGCGCTGGGTCCGGACGCAGCGCGCGCCCTCCTGCGGCTGGCAGGCGTCCGGCCGCTCGGAGCGCGCGGACTCGACTGGCTCAAGATACACGCTGTCAACCTCACCGGCACCAAGAAGAGGAGCACCGTGGAAGAAAGGTACAGATACTTATTTAATATGGCAGTCATACTAACAACTTTGTTTTAGGCACTTCTGGAAGAATAAGAAAACAATGTGCCTACAAGACAGTAATCACAACCACGGTGATCAATTCTATCCCAGTCATACTTTATGAATGAAAGCAGATTATTCCTATTTATATGAAACAAATATCTTCTGCATCACTCTCTTCAGCCGTCTGCGGAGACCAAACATCTCTTGTGGATATTCAGTTTAATAATTAAACATTTTTCAGAACGATTATATGTATTTACAAGCTTATGTTAAAGATTTTATGTAATCCGAATAAAGTTTGAAAGACAAATTAATTGATTAATCACATACTGCTTGAGGATATGGTCAATGTTCAGTACTGACAGCGATCAGAAGAGAAGTGACATTCAATACGTGTTGACAATGTCCTGTTCTTCATGATGCTATTAGTAATATTTTTTATTTTTCTTACAGATTACAATACGCTAATAGTATTATGGACAAAATATTAGATTCAGCGGACAACCCTCTAGACGGTGAAGGCTGGTGGAAGATGTCCGAGGAGCCGTGGCAGACATTAGCTTGTTGTATGGAAATTGCTAACGCTGTACGATCACCCAATCCAGAAGGTAGTGTAAAATATATAAGGCTCTATAGTCTATGGAGACCTAGTTTTAACCTAAAATGAACTCTAAACAAAAGGTACCTAGTAACTAAATTCTAAAGCAACGAATTGTTTCGACTCTATATTGCATATTTTTCACAAACAAATATTTCACTATATTTATTAATCTTTGAAGCTGCTTAAAGAAACTAGTCTAAGATAAATATCTGTATGATAACGGACTATTTACATGCAGACTGACCTTCATTATAATAGAGTTACGTTTTCAATATTAAACATGTCAAACCAATGCCTGAATTAAAATTCAAATAAAAAATTCATACACAGAATGAAAAGTTCAACAACACTAACAAGACCGAACCTGCGACCTTAAGATGTCGTCTTCGAGTTATTCTTTATCTTATTATTTTGTTTTGATATTACACCTTATTGTGTTGGATTAACGTTGAATATCGTACAGAGTACGAGTGCGGGTTCCCCGTGCATCAGGACGGGTCGTGTAACGGTCTGCAGCACTACGCGGCCCTGGGCGGGGACGCGGCGGGCGCGGCGGCCGTCAACCTGGCGCCCGCGGACAGGCCGCAGGACGTCTACAGCGAGGTGGCCGCACTGGTCTGTATGACGGAATACATATACTTGCCCCCGACTTCGCTAGCACAAATTTAGAAATTATAATATCGGATGGTTTAATCGATCATCATCGGAATCAATAGTCTGACGGATGTCAAAATTATATTGTTTGAAAATTTTATCAAAATCAGTTTAGCAGTTTTCCCGTAGAAGAGCGACAAACATCCGTACTATACTCGCAAACTGTCGAATTTATAATATTAGTAGGACAGAAGGATTGGCTACTTTATATATTCATTGTTAACGACGACCGCGGCTCTGTTCATGAAATAAATATAACGGCTAAAATAAAAAGAGCCCAGGTTGCTGTTGATTACGTCACCTATTCGCCAGTGAGAGCCCCATCGTAATCGGTACAGTTGTTTCAGAGATTGTCCAAAACGAAACAGACAGACATTCAGAAATTCTAAAACAAAATTTATTTTTGTGTACATACCGCGTATTTAAATGTACATATAAATATTACTTAAAACGCGGTTATTTTGTTATTTTAAACACACTTCGATCATATTTATTTGTACTGATTATTGAAATTCAGAATAAAAGATCGGAAGTTAAAAGCGGTGGCTTGATAGCAAAGCATTATTGACTAGTTTAAATAAAAATTACTTCGGTCAAGCGTGTGTGATGTATCACGGACAGCCGATATGAAGATATCGTAACATTAAAACAATAAAAAACGCGCTGCAATCCGAATACATTAGTTGTATTTGAAAAGTCTGGGGTCTCGTTTATTAACTTGTTCTTCAAAATATTTTTTAATTTAAATAAATATTCCTAGGTGGAGACGATGCGGGTCCGCGACGCGGCGAAGGGTGTGACGGCTGCTATGGTTTTGGAGGGGTTCGTGAGGAGGAAGGTCATCAAGCAGACGGTCATGACCACCGTGTATGGAGTCACCAGGTTCGGTGCGAGGCTGCAGATAGCGAAGCAACTTAAAGGTTGGACATCTCGTTGATTATGATTCAATTAAATCTTATAAAAAGTGCTTCAGAATTTTTTATATCTGTCAACCCTTACATTATGAAGACAGTGTATGTATTTTTATACATGACCAAATTTTTTGTTTCAGATATTGACGAGTTCCCCAAAGAGCACGTGTGGCCTTGCTCGCAGTATCTAACAGCTCGCACCTTCGACTCGCTGAGGGAGATGTTCGCCTCCACCAAGCTCATACAAGACTGGTTCACAGACTGCGCCAAGTCAGTACTATATATATCAGGACTAGGATAATTCAGTTTAGAACAAATATTATTATAAATATCTTTTTAAGTATTTTAATACGTGATTTTGTTGTAATCTGTAGGAATTAGAGAGTGACCAAATTATATAACTGATTTGTATATAATATATACAGGATGATCTCAGGCGTGTGCGGTGAGAGTGTGGAGTGGGTGACGCCTCTCGGCCTGCCCGTGCTGCAGCCGTATTACAGGCGACCGCCCGCTCAGGACACACAGCAGTACGTACATACTACACGCGTCTGTTTAAACTGATCTATTAGTATCGGTGTGCATATAATTGTTTTTGATATATCACCAGGCGGCCGTGTACTATGAAGCAGCGTAACGCGTTCCCTCCTAACTTCATCCACTCCCTGGACGGGTCTCACATGATGCTGACGGCGCTCCGCTGCGGCGCGAGGGGCCTGACGTTCGTGTCCGTCCACGATTGCTTCTGGACGCACCCGGACACGGTGGACGACATGAACAAGGTCACTTACATGTTCAGTTACTTGAGTACTAATAGCCATTTGTGGAATCTGCTGTGATACACTTGGCGTTACAGCCAGTTCCAGCAAACTCTGTTTGTTAAATGTAAACAGGGAATTCACTAATGAACCGCGTTATTAAATATCCGCTACCAAATTATTCGCTCTTGTTATAAGACGACCAAATTGAAGTAATCGCGTTTAACACGACACGCTTGCTGCGATGCATCACTATGTATTAGATTAATTTAGAATTTCTAGCTGGACATGATGACCGCTCTCAGCCAGGTCCAAACACTTCCTTCCATCGCCGATCCATGTACACGTCGTACCAGACGTGGCTTACACCGCGTGGCCGGAGTCTCTGGATACTCGTAAAAATATCGTCATAGCATTCCGTGACTATTTCTTCTAACTCTGAACATATTTCGTTCCATATAATATAATAGAAATATAATTATATGGAGATTACTTATTTTCCAATACTTTGTTTTCAGATATGTCGAGAGCAGTTTGTCGCTCTTCATTCACAACCGATCTTGGAAGATTTATCAGATTTCCTTGTGAAGCGATATAGCTACCCTGAAAGGTAATGTATTGTCAGCATGTCACGAGCGAAGGACGAAATCGCAAAAATTACTCACTTTAAATAATTTTTTTTTGTTCGGATTTACTTGTACTCTTATTATTTTATCGAAACAGATAAAAATTTTGTAGAAATCCGAAAAAACGTATGTTACTAGCGAAAGTCTTAGATGTAATTCACCTGCCATTTGTAAAACTCTATATTATATATAAGTAAAAAGTATTAATATTTTTTTCCAGTGAAATTGAAGCTAGCAACGTGGGTGCGGCGAACAAGAAGCGAGTCAACGCTCTGCTGAGAAGGGTACCGGAAAAAGGCGACTTCGACATCAACAGCGTTCTGAAATCAGTTTACTTTTTCAGTTGAAATAAATATAACACGTTCCGAGGAACATTTATATATGATTAGGGTTGAACTTTACCGAAAATACTGTCCACGACCAGCCTTAGAGAGCGAGTTCACTACTATGCTTAAGAAAATAATGTTCCGAATGACCCTGGGACAAGACGACTTGGAGACAGACTGATTTGTAGTAGATTGATCTAGGTAGGCCTGCTGATGAATTTTTCTATACAAAAATATATTCACTAAAGACTTAATTAGTTAGTACTTTTGTATGTAATAATTGGAAACAAAATTATTTGCGGTAAAAATTGTCAACACAAGATGCACAACCGATCATACATATACAAACTTTGTGTGGCATTAAACGAAAGGGCTTGAGTTTAAGGCACGGTTACTACACAGATTATTCGCTTGTTAATATAGTAAATAAATTGCAAATGTTAAAAGGTATACAAAAGGCCTTTGAACCCAGTTACCTCTCATACTGGTAGATTTCGTTGCAGCTATAACTAAACACGGTGGTTATAGGCTTATATTTATTGTTCTTAACGAATTAATACATAACAGGTTATATTTCCATTTGCAAACCATTCTTCCTCAGCAAGTGTAGTACAAAAGTTTAGTCAGATTGTTCGAAATGAAATAGATTGTGATAAATATATAATTTTTGTTTTGTTTTATTTCATTTAATTTATTATTTCCCAAATCGAATACACCAATTTAACATTGCTAGCAGAAGTTCTGTCTCAATACTGAAACAGCTGTACTTATAGAAAATTTTATACCATAGGGTAATTTTTTTTTTTAATTTTTTGGATCTGTTTTTGCACTATGATAATACCGATCCCTCTCATACAGCCTTGATTTGTGCATGAGTTTCTTCAAATACATTACCTTAATCTTGCCGCAGTCCCCTCGATCTTTTTTCTGGCCCTTGTGATTTTTTTATTCCCCAAATCTAAAGAGACCCAGAAAAGGATATCGGCAGAAGTATATAATATATCCAGTACCGGATTAAACAAGCATGAGGCCTGTTGTTACAAGTGGCGCCATCTGTGCCGTACTAATTATAATATACTGTAATCCTTAGAATTATTTTTATGACTGATTATAATTAATTATAATACTGAACCGTCGTAATTTTGTAATGGCAACATTATACTGGCTTTAGCCATCTTGTAAGACATTACTGGAAGTAAGACTGAACATTAAAAATCAAGTCTGAAACTATACGTCGAACACTTAGTAAATTCTGTAGAAGTAATAATAAATGATCCTTATCAGATGTAGATTGTAGGAAATATTAAAGGGAACGACTTCAAAGAGGAGCTGTTTATTTAGCTATAAACGGAGGGACGGGTAATAAAAATATATATATATTCTAAAACGCATATATTTGGTTAAAAATTGCATTCGACATGGGACACTTCACACAGCATAAACACATCAATCATTTTACAAAGAACATCTACTCGACGAATATATTTTACACAAAGTAATAAAGTACTTGGGCTTTAAACTTACAATTCAAGTCTAACAATCAAATAACAAGTAACAGATGCAAAACAGCGGGAAAATTGTTGTATATTTGGCTTGAGTGCAATCTACAACTTGCTTTAAATTCATGACAGGACCTACGATCTCTTGAATTTTAACCAAACTATCGTAAACGCTACACCGTTGGTTATACGTACAATGATTAAGGCTAGTTTATAATATTATTATTACTTTTCGTTAATTACGACAGTGTGAAATACGACAAGTACGAAACAAAAAATTAAATTAGACAAAACCTTTTTGTTTTTTAAATAAAATAAGTTAAAATACAAAATAGTCGTTAACTTATGTTTTGTTATAAAAATATTTTAACCCTTTTTATTTTATTTTTTTAATATTAGGGGAAAAGAGAATATTAACCTAACTACGTACAGCCTTGTCAATATTAAGACATTGTCTAAAGGGGTAGTCAGCTGTTAGAAAATGTATTAAATAATTCTATATTATATAAATATATTATTGTCTATCCTGTTGTCTGACGGAGGTGTGCGGCCTTCCGCCGGGGTCGGCGCCGGCACAACTCGTGGTGCTGCGAGATGCGCTCGAACTAGGCATGGAACATTACATTTTTATAAGAGGACTCTAAACGACAGACGCAAAGCTTTTTCCATTGAAATATTAGGTTACGGCCGGTAGAGAAGTAACAAAACTACCTCAGTATGCTGGTTTAGATTTTGGTTTGTGTTTTTAAAGCATTGAAACAATTAAGGGCGAGTTTATTCTGCGCGTGCAGGAGCGAGTGCTTTAAATAAAAATAAAAAATAGTTTTTTTACGATGTCAAATCAGTTTTTTATTTTGTTTTTTTTTTTTTTGGTTTTTCAGACGTCCACGTTCTCTCATAGTCATAAATTACTGGCTGAACATAGTAACTGTCAGGTCGAATCATATAATCAAGTGTATAATAGCCTTACCTGGGCGACAGGTTCTCAACGTCCACGTCGCGGAAGCATATCCACTGCGCTTTCAACTCTTCGCCTTGGGACATTTCCAAAGAACCTGTATATATGAGCAAATCATCCATCAGGACCTGCAAAATATACGATTAAATGAACTTTATTCTCAATGTCAATGTATGTATTGTAAAAATATGTTAACATACGCCGAATTCCTTAACACCTCTCGCGGGCGTCTTTCCGTAGTTCCAAATCTTCATTCCATATACAGTGATGGGGACGTCGAATACGAAAAAAACTCTGTAAAAGCATATGCAATATTAAATCTGCGTTAACTCCTTAAAAATGATAACAGAATGGTTCGTTTTAAGTTTGAAAACCATATATATAATTTCTACTGCTGTAAGTATAAAAGGACATAAAAATATGTATGTAGGTAATCTTAAATTTTCATCTAAACATAAATAAAATTAAGTGTCTATTTGTAATATTGAAATAACCGTTTTTTACTACATGCATATGAATATATATATATATATGGTACACACACCAAGATATATATTTTTTGTGTGTCTATCTGTCTGTTCCGGCTAATCTCTGATATGGATAGACCGATTTTGACAGGACTTTTACTGGCAGGTAGTTGATGTAATAAGGAGTAATAGGCTTAGGCTAATTTTCATCCCAATCCCGAAATTAAACGTTATCATGCGCGAGCTGGAGTCGGGGCGCATGCGGCGTTTAAAAGATTTTCGATTTATTTCTTTCACGCAGACAGAGTCGCGTATGGCAGCCGGTTTTAAATAAAAGCGTACTTCTCAATTTGATTTTGCGTTTTAATTTTTCTAGATCAAAACATAGACAATATACAAAAACCGTCACAGATAATTTATATAACTTACTTATATAGTCTGGTATGTTTCATTGTTTACCTGTTGAGTGTGTGTGGCAGAATCGGTGCGAGCCACGAGTGATGGGCTTGCGAGGCTCGCGCGTTGTGTCCGTCGACGAGTCGAGCCGGCGTACGGACGTCGCGACAGGACCCACTCATACATTTCAGAATATTGACACTCGCGGGCTGAGCGCACACATCTGACATTACGATGACAGATGGTAATTGACAGCATCGGTTAGTCGATAGTTAGTTATTATATTTTAGAATGGAGATAGTTTACATTCATACGCCTGTACTAAGGAACGGCAATGAATAGGTCGTTTTTATTATTACGTATCGTAAAAATTTATTTTATTTTAAATACACTAGATCATCGACTTTTGAATGGCAACACTAAACGAAACAAAAACTTTTTGGTGCTAAAGATGCTTATTTAAAACTTTTTTAATGAACTGGAATGTTTATTGAAAAGACATCGAATACTAAGCGGTACATTATTTAGAACCATTTCTTAGTCAGTAATGATTTATAACATTTCAAGCTTACTGGATTCCGTCACGTCAATCATATTTCCGTCGGGGTCATACAACTCCACCCCGGTCAGTCCAACATAGTAGGGGTCACCCCATGTTGAGAATATACTGATCTGTAGAACGAAACCCGTGGGAGCTGCCGGCTCGAGGTTGCCATACAACCAGGATATAGACGGGTTAGAGGACGCCTCGTTCACACTAAAAAATTGCAAGTTTATTCTTGATGAATTCCAATTAAAAACTAATTCGAACAAATTTTATTGTCACAAATAAATATTTTTCAAAATCTGTTAGCTCAAACTGCAGTTATCCGTAAAAGTGTATAACATATTTAGTACGTCAAGGCGACATGTCCACGTTAATATAGTCCACGAGTTACATGAAAGACTTGAACGTAGGTTCATAATTCAATAAGATTAATGAGTGCCGCTAACCACTACCCATGGGGAGGTCTTTTAGATTGGAGGCTATATTTATTTTGTTATAAAACCTAAACTAACGGTAGTTACAGTAGACAGACACTTTAAGAATTATTGTACTCGTAGGAGGAAAGGGACGAAGTAGAAAGTTTTGGATAAAGAAGAACTTAGTCTACAAAACCCAGTTCTTTAGAATTTACACTGCTATGTTTGCGTCGTTTTGATTGTAGTCCATTAAATACATTATAATATGATCAACAAAGCAAATGTAAGGCAACCCATCCGGTCCGTACAAGTCGACGCATTGCACGTGGTCGTAAGCTCCGTCGCCGGGCGCGCGTCTTAGCAACACTCGCCTGACGAGAGAACCCACCGCCAGGGACAAGTGTCGCACGCCGCAGTACGACATCTGTAGAGAGGAATTGTAGTTCCACACCCGGATTCCTGGGGATATGATACGAGGAAGACGCTGATTGGATGATTGCACTTCAATAAACAACAAAGGACCTAACGAGATCTAAGACTTTCGCGAGTATACATTAGAATGTAACTAATATTTCCATCTCGCCTGCCCGTGATCATAGTTGCTACAAAGTAACCGGAACATCGGGAGTGTGTACTTTAAAATAATGAAATAACGCGTAGTTATCCGGAAATTATTAGATTCATTTAAACCACGGTCCTGTTGCGAAAATATTAAAACATTACAAATATTATTTTTTAATGAAAATGTCTAAGGAAGATCTATGTTTTTATGAGGTAATTGTGTTATTAAGAATAAATTTTCACGAGAATCCAACGAAATTTGATTGCATATGAAACTAACTATGGTTACGTGTACGTGGCGTGTAGGGCCTGTAGTATATGCACGTACCCGTTATTTCCGTGGGTTCCTGTAATTCCATCACCACGTGGCAGCACTGTGTGCCGGGCGTGAAGCTCGCGCACCACATGTCCTCCGAGTTGGTTGTTATATTCTTCCCATTGAACAGGTTCGAGCAGTCCATGTAGTTCCCGACACATTCGTCCTCGTCGCTGTACGACATGTACGCGTAAGCTCGATGGACCCTGATCGCGTTTTCGTTGCAAAGAATTTCTATTCCTGTAATATTTTACTTCAAGCTAAACTTCCATTACATGACAATGTTTTTTTTGCTTCATATAGTATACTGACCAGCTAGCCCGATCAGGTTGCTGTGTCCCCAGTTAGTCATTAGAGTTAATTTGATTCTTTTCGCCACAATTTTGATCTCTCCTTCTAAGTCTATTTCTCCGGATTTCGGCGAACTGACGCTGTTCTTGTTACCATCAGCGGTCGGCGGACGTTTCTCGACCACGTTACTTTCTTTGAGTGGTTCGTTGTCTTTTAATAGAGCTTGGAAGTTTTTGTCGTTCGCAAGTATTGCTTCGAGAATACTTGAATCCTTCGTGAAGAGAATTGTCTGGAAGTCGACAAACAGGTGATAATTTAATTTAATTTCTTTACATACTCATTGCTTATTGTGTCTACCAGCCGACAACATGTTTATTATAATAATACACAAACTAGACTAAAAATTTTACGTACATCTCCGAATGATGACAGAGGTCCTTTCAACTCTCCACATGCCCTAGCTATCTCCCCGTGGAAGACGACTTGATCGTCCAGTTTAATTTGAACCACGCGAACACCACGCGTGGAGTATATACGGGACTTGTTATAGTTCTGTGAACACAAACAAGATATTGAAGTTATAACTATCATTTGTCTGCGCTTACGTCGTTTCGACTTCATTATTTTCTGTGTATTCTATATATTATATTGACTGAATTAAATTTAGTTTTGTTTTGCAAATATGTAATTCACTCAATTTGAATAAAAAGTTATAAAATCTTCTTATTCATTTTTATTATTTGTTAAATTGTTATATATTGTGAGAACCTATGTTTCCTTGGATTTTTTTGTAAAATAGGTCACTACAAAAACTTATCAAAGGTTAAGGTGTAGCAGAAGTCTATCATAGTCGAAAAGATTCTTTACTTTTCACAACCTACAATTTCGCCTTAAAATTTAGCAATGTATATGCAAAGTTCATAAAATAAAGGACTTCAAAGAGTTCTATTCCCGAGACATGCAATAAAAAAGTTGAAAATCTAAGCTTAAATCGTACCCATATTCTCAGCAGCGCCAGTGTCGTAGTAGTATCGAGTAGTATGCTGATCGCTAGCGGCGTCCCTCTAGGAACTGAGCCGCACCACGTGTGCTTGTCATCCCTGGTACGAACCACGCCGTCTACCAAATTGGAGACGGTGTCCACTACACGGGAGGCCCCGCGATGATCGCCAGTGACGGAATCCGTCCACACCTTGGCAAATATGAACAGCCTATCAATTCATGAAAAACTGTTTGTATGGAACAGAAATATCTACTGTGCGTACTATGACACTACCTATAATAAGTATTGGTTATTAAAATCAAATCTACTGGTCTATAAATATATATCTTGACTCTAAGAAGAGTAAATTCGTCCAATTATATTCCTAAGATTAAAGAAATGTTAGAATAATATTTCAATTAGAAAATATACAAAGAACATTTTTTTTATGCTTTTCTTAATATATTAATTTGAAAAAAGAATATTTTAATAAGAACAAAACAAGAAATCTATTGATATTAATAGTAAATTATATAACTATTTATGTGCACAAGTACGTGATGGAAAATTTATATAAAATGAAATTAAGACGGAACATCATCGAGTACGTAAACACGTTTCAGAACTGTTGTGCAGATAATAGATGACAAAAGATATGATGTATCGGTAGCAGAAAAAATTGCACCTGGTTGGAATATTTAAAGTTTTCATTATGTTTACGACACTTAAGCCATTCAGTAGTTTTTTTATAGAAAACGAATAAAAATTTAATTATGTTCTGCGTTTTGTTTGTCAATCCCAATGAAATGTTTGTACGTGTTCTCGATATACTCACCTTTTCAACGCCCACCGGCAGGCCGTTGGCGTCAAACAACTCCACTCCATTGAGACCGACAAAATATTTATCGCCCCAATTAGAATATATTTTGATTTCCAACAATCTGCCCTTTGGAAGCGAGGGAATCACAAATTCGCTTTTTACCTTTTCCTTCTGAGTATTTTGATTGGAAACTGAAGCTGAGTCACTCGCAGCTTTCTTTGCTTTGTGTTTATTGGCAAAAGCTTTACTATGGACATTCTGACTTGAATATGAGGTCGTCTCTTTGTGAATGTTTCCTTTGCTGTGTTTTTGAAGTTCAACATTGCCTCTGTTCCTTTTATTCTCTTGAAAACCTGAGAGAAATGTTTGCTTTGTTAATGTGACACAAATATCTGCGAAGTATAAGACGTTAATTAGAACATCTTAGGTTGAAATATTCTCACGTGAGCCAGTGATGACGTCATGGAAGTCGTCATCGAAGCCGTAGTTCCCCATAGATTTGTGATGATGTCTCGGTGTCACGTAATGTGGGAGCAGTTCTGAGAGGAAGTCATTGGAGACGCCGTTCGATCCATCCCCCCAATCGATGTCGTGGTTCACAGCCGGTTTTCGTCTATTTTGAAAATGACCTAACAGAAATTCGTACATAATATTAATAATAATTTTATTTAAATTTCCTGATATCAAATCTTAATGTACCATTATTTTTGCTATCCCGTAGTGTACCAGCAGAATATGCGACTGGCTTCTGGGACTTTAAAATATCCATTGTTGCGTCCAACGATGTTCTACGGTTTAAACTGAAAATAATAAAAAATGTTTTGAAAATTTATATTATTATTGGTTGAAGCGTTGATGTGATAAAACATTTTTTTTTTATGACTGAGAAGTAATAAATACTTTATTACCCCTGGTTATCAAATTTTGAACCTATTAATATATTGTTTGGTATTTCATAACTTTTTGAAGTATCTCGACTACTGCTGCTTATATGAGTCTCTTTCATTTCTCTGAAACAAAAAGTAAGATGTTCAAACAATCTGGGCTTGTTTATTTAAAAATGCGTTACTGTTTCGCCTTCTTCTAGTACTTTCGACGATTTAATTTTATCTTAAGTAGCATCAAATTTTTGATACATTGCACTATTTTTTTAAATTAAACTGAAATTGTAATGCAATCCTATCTTAATTAAACTGAAAACACTCACTTTGTTACGTCTTCAAGCCAATAAGGAATTGCCAAGTCCTTTTCTGAACACTCCAACTCATGTTGGTGAGACATTTTAGAGCCATCTGAGTATATTTTATTTTAGGATATAACGTTGCGCTGGTTATTGAACTTGTAAATAAATAATTACTTTGGCTATCATTTTAATCCATTGAAATGGATTTCTATAAACCCCTTTAGAATATACGAAGTAATAAATGTAAAATATTTTATTGTTAAGTGTTTTACATCTAAAAACTTACAAAGAAGCAAAGTATTGCACTTTTTTGTTATATTTAATAAGCATTATCACTTGCGACTTTTGAAACATATTTGTTTGTTTGACCTTGGTTGTCATGGCTACGATTTGTTTCTTACACAAATATTTGAATGCTTTTTAAATATAAATTAAAAAATATCTTATATTAAAAAAAAAACTTTCCATCTAAATCTTATTGGATCCAATAGCTGATATGAAGAATAATTAAATTTTAACTAAAAAAATCATAATAAAAGTTTAGGTTAATATAAGTTTTTGAACTTGCATACGTCATTATGACAATGTAGATGACGTTGGTGTCAACATGCGGAATAACCTTACACTGTGAAAAATAAATTCAGTGTTAAAAATATTTTATTAACTAAGAACAACAATTGATATTTATTAAAAAATAATTTAATTTAACATAAGGTGAAATCTTTTTATTGAAGAAACAGCAAAATGACAGATATAAATCAAAAAGCACTTGAAGAAAGGACTGCCAAAGCCGAAAAGGAAGCAAAGGCAATTGAAGAGGAATTAACTAAGCTAGCAAAAGGAGATCTGAGTTATATTGGTGATGAACGTCTTGACAAACTAATGTCTGACAATGAAAAATATAAACATCGCTTAGCCATTCTTCAAAACGCTATTGAAGTTGAAAGATCAGTAGGGTCGGCTAAAAAGACGTCTAAAAAACGTCCTAATCTACTAAACGATATTAATTCTATCGAAGGTACTATCTGCATTTTAGATGAACTTAAAAATATATTTGAAATTGCAATTACATCTGCTTACCCAGAATTGGAGGATCCACCTGTTGTGTTAACATTATCGGGCAACAACCCTAAATTTGGAGACTATCAGTGTAATTCTGCTATGCCTATATCACAATTGCTTAAATCTAAAAATATAAAGACTAATCCTAGAGAAGTAGCAAACAATATTTTAAATAAGATGCCTGCATCTCCACTCATTGAGAAAACTGAAGTTGCCGGTGCTGGTTTTCTAAATATCTACTTGAATAGGACATTTGCTGAACATGTCCTCAGCTGTATTTTACGACTTGGTGTAAAACCACCTCCTGTCAAACGAGAGAGGATAATTGTAGACTTTTCTTCACCAAATATTGCAAAAGAAATGCATGTAGGACATTTAAGGTCGACTATTATAGGAGATAGTATTTGTCGGGCCTTGGAGTTTCTGGACCATGATGTTCTCCGCTTAAACCATCTTGGTGACTGGGGAACTCAGTTTGGAATGCTCATTGCTCATTTACAGGACAAGTATCCAAATTTCAAAACACATTCTCCTCCAATATCAGATTTACAAGCATTTTACAAAGAGTCAAAGAAAAGATTTGATGAAGATGAAGAATTTAAAAAGAGGGCATATTCCTGTGTGGTTAAACTACAGTCCGGTGATCCTGATTACATATCTGCTTGGAAGTTGATATGCGAAGTCTCCAGACAAGAGTTCCAAAAGATATATGATCGCTTGGACATAAAAATTGAAGACAGGGGAGAATCCTTCTACCAAAGTAGGATGGAAAAAATTGTTAAGGAATTAAAAGATGGTGGTTACTTAGAGGAAGATGACGGACGGCTTATAATGTGGAGCGACCCCAACAACCATGATGGAATACCGCTTACAATTGTGAAGTCTGACGGTGGTTATACCTATGACACTTCTGATATGGCTACCATAAGAAATCGCGTGGAGGAAGAGAAAGGTGACCGATTTATCTATGTGACTGATGTTGGACAATACACTCACTTCGTGCTCATTGATGCATGCGCCAGAAGGTTCGGTATCCTCAAGGACGGTAAGAAAATAGAACATGTCGGATTTGGTGTTGTTCTTGGCGAAGACAAGAAGAAATTTAAAACACGATCTGGCGATACTATAAAGTTGATACAATTATTAGATGAAGGTCTTAAAAGAGCTCTCGACAAACTGGTAGAAAAAGGACGCGACAAGGTTCTTACACCTGAGGAATTAAAGCAAGCCCAGGAAGCGGTGGCCTATGGGTGCATAAAATACGCTGATCTGTCTCACAACAGAATCAATGATTACATATTTTCGTTTGATAAAATGTTAGATGATAAAGGCAACACCGCAGTATATTTATTGTATGCTTTAACTCGCATCAGATCTATTGCGAGGACGGCACAGATATCCACAGATAAACTGTTAGAGGAGGTTCACAAATCTGGGTTTAAACTGGTTCATGATGCCGAGTGGAAACTTGGCAAAGTCCTTCTCAGATTCCCTGAGGTTATTCTTAAAGTTGCTAATGATCTTTATTTGCATAGTCTGTGTGAATATTTGTACGAAATCAGTTCCGCGTTCACAGACTTTTATGACAAGTGTTACTGTGTTGAGAAAGACAAAAGCGGTAACGTTGTTAAAATATTCTATGAAAGATTGATGCTTTGCGAAGTTACTGCCAGAGTTATGGAACGATGTCTCGACATCCTGGGCATCAAGACGGTCTCTAAAATGTAACATCATAATGAAATCACAATGTTTTTAGCAACTATTTAAATAAAACAGAATTTGAATGTAAATCTTTTATTTTATTCCCAAAAACCGCTACAAAACTATACCAGGGTCCACTATTGAAGGTGACGTGACGTAACATTATGAATTACTTAAAAATTAAATACAGATTATAACAACATTGATATATTGAGATTGTAGATTATGATAATAAAATTTTAATTATATTATTTATTAAGTCAATTATTATTTAAATTTCAATGAATTTTACATAGGATTTAATTCCAATTCATGAGGTAGTTTTTTAACTACGGAATATACTTCAAGGAAATGTAGATATTTTATTTAGAAATTGCTTATATAATGTTAATAATGAAGAACAAAAATCATGCAAGTTACATATAAATATACAATTATATGAATTATAAAATCAACTTTCACAATTAATATCTAAATGGAATTTATATTTTTCATATAATTAGTTTGGCTAATTTTCTAGATCAGTAATTCCTAATACTTAAATATACATTTGAAAGGATGTATCAGGATTTTTAAAACTTAATAAATTTTCCAAAAAATATTTCCGTATTAAAGACACAAAGATTTTTCTGCAATTAAGTGAAATTGATCAAAAGCCAGTTCACTTTTTACAGAAAAAACTTTTCTTTAACGAGAATTTGAATAAATATTTTTTTAAATAAAAATAAATTATTTAAAATCGTCTTAATTTATATAGCAATGATATAAATAATTTTTTTTAATGCGTAAATTGACAGAAAAATTCACTGAAGATCAAATAGAAACTTCTCTAAAATATCGTATCTTAGCATTTTTCTGAATCAAAATTATGTATACTAAGAATCCTAAGTTTCAAACCAATGGCATCTCCGTGGAAGACTTGAGACACAGATTGGTTTAACAACTATTGCATCTACAATCTAAATCGAACCATCCCATTTACACAACAAGAGTCATTTTTGTAACGTCCTATGAGATAGTTCCACTAGTAAATTACATAAAAATACTGCTTACATTTCTAAATAAAGACATCAAGATAGGTTCAAACGATACTACATATCACATCTGAAATGTCAGAACGAACTTTACCATGGACCCTAATCATAGACCATGCATTGAAATCTTGAACATGTTTACACCACATTCTATGTAAAAAAAAATTAGGAAGAAATAACTTCTCAGTATATCTAAGAGGATACGATTTTGGTGGTGGGATAATATAAACAAAATATATACATTCGAATGATTAAAAACAATATAAATAATTGTCTTGTGCAGCCGCGTTCTGCATATTATTACCCTGTTGCCTGAATGACCGGCTCGCGGCGATACTTCAGTACTCCGAGTACGACTGGATAGTCAACATAATGAAGGTTCGTTTCTCATTCAAATATTGGTGCAAGCCTCATGTCCATTGATTGAATGATTGTTTGATTAACTTAATGAAACCTTGAAACGTCCTACTAATGTATGTCCTACTCGGGGTACAGTACCTTTATTACACGTTTTATCATAAACTTAAACTGTCAAAGTTTTTAGTGCCGATTCATAACTATCATACAGACCGTACGTGAGTATGATGTGTAATAAACGATCGCAAGTGTTTAGTACGAGCATCTTCTAGCAGTAGACTAGCAATTTTATCCGCCTCGAGATTCCTGTTTTTTTTTTTTTTTGGATGCCATAACATGTACTAGCAGTGAATAAACTAGAAAACAATGATAGTTCTCGTTAAGTTTAAAACTTATAACAAAGTCTCATTATTCATACAATAATAAAGAATTATCAAATTGTATATTTTTAAAATCTGTTGCAATCACTTTACAAATGGTTGAAGCAAATTTTTGACTAGAAATTGTTTCGGAATCGCAGTATTATGAGGAAACTAAAACACCTATACCAATATAATAAAATATAATGTTCCTTTACCTATACCGTTAATCAGACTTAAAAATAGCAATAAAAAAAGAAATGCATGTACGCAATGGACGCATAACTTGTATGAAAATTCCAATAAGGACAACATTATTTTTGCATGAAACGGAACTAACTGGAATTGAATATTCAAATATTTTTTTTATTTTTTTTTTTTAAACAAAGGTTGGATAGTAAAGTCGTTTTATATAATTTCGGTCTGATTTAATATCTGTGAGGTCTGAAATACCTGCGTGTTTAATATTCATGCGACCTACATAACACACGGACCACGATCGCCCGCCGCTTGATCCGACCTAGTTTACAAACAGACCGACTGTATCGCAACTTGTATATGACACACATAGTCTATGACACTAAATTCATAGACAACGGAAGAAAAATATTAAAAAAAAAACTCCATACACATTGGCTGTATAAAATCGGTCAAAGCAAACAAATTAATAAAAAAAAAACATGAGGAAGTTATCTAATTTTAAAACACAAAATATTGAGCAATGAAAGTACCTACATTATACATTACATGCTCAAGAATCTAGTTCACGATATAGTTACACTATAGATTTATCTAATTACTCTAAACAAGTATACGTAACTAATCTAAGGAAAAATTCACATTAGGTGTATAAAAGATCTGTTGAAAAAACTGGTTATCGTATAAGTATAGATATAAACGTCTCTAAAAACACCTAAAACATTCATTAAATATTCTAAATAGGGTTGGTTTGGTCTCGAGATTCTGGGACACTAATACACTACAACAATAAGATTTCAACAATATTTTACAAAATATACTAGACGAACGCGTTCAATGTTTTTTTTTTTAATTTAAATAGAGCAGCGACACAATGCACGTCAGACGCGGTTAATGATATTTGCGCAATGTTAATAACTACGTTAACTGAAGGTTACCTATAGGCGTACTCGTAAAATATTCAGCATTCTGCTTAAATATTACGCCTGAAAGGAATTGGTACAATTGAAAGGCGTAAATTTACATTGAATTTTCTGCTATTAATAAAAAAATTTGCCAAATACTGACCATTAACAAATTGTTTATTTTTTTCTGTACTTAATTCTTAACATTAATAATTTATATATAAAATACACCGAACGCGTTCAAAATTAGAACCTAATAGTATGGCGTTGTATAAAATCTTTAAGCAATTGTTAACGGATGAAATCGTTATGAAATGGAACGTTTGAAAACATAAAATGAGAGAGCGTCGTCTGAGATTCCTAATGGCAGTCATTCTGTGTTAAGTTCGGGGAAGAGATGTCTGAGTATCGCCAGGTAGTGGACTGAGGCGGCCAGGGCAACGAACACGTGCCATATGGCGTGAGCGAATGGTATGCGACCGTCGCTCTTGAAGAAGAACACACCTATCAGATATAACAAACCTCCCATCTTGAGGTCGTGCATCGCCGGGAACTGATGCTGAAACGGAAATTATATGATATTAATTACACGTATTACTATAAAATTAAATATTTTTTCAAATATATACATACAAAATATAAATAGTTATAATTCACTAAACTTAAATATTTCTCATGTGTTTATCTGTGTGCGATCAATTTTGCGATCTTGTTTTGGCTGTTAAAACGTATTTTTATTATTTCTTAATTGCGATGTTTTTTAATATATAATTTTTAAGTAAATATAAATACATATAACGATAGGCTATCCTTTTCTAACATGCACACGCTGCAAAAGATAGTCATAGTTCTTCTTATTGTCAGGATCTGCTTGAGCGTATTCGAATTAATGTCACCAAAATTAATGCTCGACGTAGATATTAATTGTTTTTTTAATATTCCTAGGTTTAGAACTAACCTGGGAATGCAATCCCCAGTCGTGAGATTAATGGAAGTATACAATAGTTGGTGGAAAGAACTGGGCTTAGATATCTTTAATGACAATCCTCGACGTTTTAGGTATAAAACAATATTATGATTCTTTTAATAATTAGTAAATTTGCATGCAAGTTTATGTTTATGTACATGCTTTTTATTTTTTGTACTCGTTTAATTTTTAATGCGTTTTTTTGTTATGTTTTAAACTATGACTATTTAACTATCATATTGTTTGTAACACGTGTTGTGTAAATGTTCAGCTCGTCTGTAATAAATACTAACACCAGGATTAAGCAATACAGTTATTGTATTATGATAAATGTTTGTGTCTATATTGTTGATGAGCCTTTAAATAAACAAACAAATAAATAAATAAAGGTCTGTTCCGTTAGGGCTGTGAGAAAATGATTTTATTAAAACTACGCTGCAGGAGGTGGTAACCTTTAGATAGCGTGTTTATAAGATCTTTAAAAATAATTATATAAAAATATATATGTATTATACCGAGATCTTTCAAAAAAATAATTTTTAAAAACTAATACTATAGAGTTGCTTGAAATAGTATTGAATTACAACATAACTTTATTGTAAATTTTCAAAGATTTAATGATGAATGTTACGCGTGCAGTTTGAAGTTGAGTGAATTTCTGACTATGATCAAATATAACATTAGTGAAATAAAATTTCCTTCTTTCTTTTAATTAATGTCCGCACTGGGACGGCAGATAACTGCTCTATATATATTCTAAAAGAATTGATCAAACTGCTCACTTATATCTGGTCTGATTTGACTTAAAAGAAATCATTCGCACGAAAATATAAACAACAAAAATGGCTTCTTTATATAACGAAGCATTCAGTCTATTTCGGGAACAGTAAACGAGATGACCTTAAGCCAGAGATCCAATGGGTTATAATAGGTACGTATGATAGAAAGACAATTGTTCGTTGTCAAAGGGATTCAAGACAAATGGAGAGTAACATTTTAGTGATTATTTTTTATATATATTTCATTAGTTTTATTAAAAATAAAAGAACATTAAAAAAAAAATCACAAAATTTCTTCCACCTATCGCATGTTGCGTTACCTTAAATAAATGAACATTAACTAAAACACGCAACCAAGGCCATCAAGGCCAGTGGATATCAAATATGAGCGTAAATTTACATTCTCACCTGTTCTTGCAAGTACTAAGAGCTATTTGCGGTTTAAAATTTGTATCAGATATTTAAGTCAATAATAAGTGTAAGCTAACACATTCTGTTTTGTAACGCATCTATCAACTGTTCTATTGTATTTAACGAGTATTTCAAAATCCACTACGGACGTAAAATTTAATGTATAGCTACATATTCAATCTTCTATTGGCATTTTCATGTTTAAAAAAGAAGCTATGCCGATTTTAATGCTTTAAATTCAGTAATTTCTCGAAAATTCATGAAGTGCCAACTATTCGAAGAATATTGACTAGCACATGGGCCGCTGTAAACTACGCCACTTTAAACTCGCACTCGTGATATTTTTTATAGTTGCGATTATAGCAATTTCCTCTACATAATGGAATTGTTATTAAGTCAAATTGATTGACGTTTAAAAAATATAAGAAAAAAGAGAAACAAACCGTTTTATATTTCCGTGAAAGAAATAAAAATGACTTATACGTATATATAAAACTTTTTGTCATTCATCCAGCAAATAAAAACATAGACATTAGCAAAATATTCCACGATTCCTGTGCGAATGCAGCCATAGCTTAAAAAAAAAACTCTTTTCATCTTTCATAAGGCTCTGATTAGTACCTGTATCATCATAACAGTCTGGGTATATTAATGTTACATAACAGTCCTGGTTTAATCCATTACTGAGTATTGCGTGTAACGTTATCTTCCAATAAAAATAATCCACATAACAAATGTATTGGATGCAGTAAGAAAAAATCGCGGATTTTATTCACTTTTGGGGGATTATCTTATAGTTTATTTTATCATATGCTATATGTTGACGAACGAATAGATACCTTTTTGATAGTTTCACGTGTGACATTGAAAAAAGTTAATCAGTAGACAAGATTATTATAAAATCTGTATTATATAGCACAAATAAAGACAAATTCAATGCCGTCAAATAAGTTTAAGTGTGCCTTTTGAGCGTATTTGAAACCCTTCAACAAGCCGGTCTGTTTAGCGAGGGTAAAGTGAGAAATAATTAAGTGCTACTTGTATATGCCTTTTACTGCATAGCGAATACACTCCAAACGTAGGAAAAAGATCACATTTTGTATGTTGAATTTTATAATTCACATTAAAAATAATCTGACCGCATCTTTGATACATATATTTTTCATAACTTTGCGTAAACAACATACAGAGGTGAGCTACTTCCACGTTTGTAATATTAGACTGAACAAAGGTTAAGGCCAGTGCGGAATTTATATTAAACTTAGAATAATCCAAAGCAACACGTGTTTGAATTTAAAATTTACAAGAACAAAAACATTCCCAAAGAAATATATATCAACAAATTGAATAAGTACCTCCAACGCAGTTGTATCGCCCTGGGAAATCTCCAGGAAGATAATTTATTACCACTGTGTCTTAGAACGTGTAGCCTATAAATATTAAAATGCTACATTTGTGTTCCTTGATACAATGTATTGTTACTTATCTAAATACTAAATATAACGAGAATATTTCAATTATAATACTTTGGGAATGCTTTTGTTTATCATTAGTTTAGAAACCCGGGTAATGGGTATTTATCTAGAAGCCATATTTGTAGTTTAATTATAAATAAGCACCTTCACTGTAGCGACGATCGTGTTTCGACATAAGGTCAACCGTATAAGCCTTTGAGCCGATCGTTAAAGTTTAATCGCGCCCACTACAGATACCCGTAAGCCTGACCAGCTTCATTTATATTCAAATTAAGATAATGCTGATGTGGTTTACCTAAACACAGTAAGATGAACAAAGCAAGGGATGTTATCAGTTTAAAAACTTGATTTGGTTGAAACTGGGGCGAGCAAAGTGATCGGATTTTAAACAGAACTATTAAGTTCTAGCTGACGGCACTATTTACGACTATCTATCAAAGAACATTTCTATTCTTGAGTTAAAATCACTTTAACATTTTTTCATTGTCTTCTAGAATATTTTTAATATAACTAATTTTATTTAATACAAACATTATTTTGTAATTAGTGAAGGTTTGAATTTTTACATTAATTACCAATTGCTTTTGATTTCTTAATTGTATTAATTATGGCTTCTTGGTTTCTGGAGCGATTGTATCACTCATACTAAGGGTTCATTTGTAGAATAGGACAAATTATTTATAATTTAATCAAGATATGTGACTGTGCGATATTAAAAATGATATTTATCCCATTGTAATAAAGTTGATATTAGCAAAATAATCATCAAAAGTGTTTTGAACAGCTGACCGAATATGATGTACATTTATTATTTATGTGATCCCCATTAGCTTTACTGTAACGTAGTGACAGTTATAAATAGAGCTGTCAACTCTTGTCGATAACAAATGCACCATAATGTTATCAAATTATCTTTTAATAGAATATTAAAATTACATTTTCTCTTTTTTTATTAATTCTTATCGATACATGTTTATTTTTTTTTTTCGTTTCAGATACGTAAATCTCGAAGGTTGGTGCCTGAATAAATATGTATTATCTGTAACTTTTAAGATATTGATAAAAGTAGTAAAAAAAAAATAACATAAATGAATACTACTAGGGCTAATCCGCAGATAAACTATAATTAATCTATGTTATTTTTTTTTAACCTAAATATAACTGTTATTATCTGTAACAAGTTGAGACATATGGATATATAAATAAACTAAAACGTAACGAATGCTCAACAGTCATATTAGAGAAAGAAAAAAATTGTATTATATTTAAAACCAATACTTCTACATACTAATAATATAGATATATCGAAGCGCTTGCTAGTTATTTTTACTGATAAGCATTCACCGTATAAGCCGAGTGACTTTCAAAGGTTAATAAGATCAAGTAATGGACCAATTACTTCAGGGGACGATAAAAATAGTTTTATCATGATTAGAACGATCCCATTCATATAATAAAGGATAGTGGGCACGTACCGACTACATCGCATAGCCTTTTGACTTTTGAGTGGAAATTATTTTTTACTACACAAACTTCAAATTGAAAAAGCCACGATTATATTGATTAGGAACTTCAAGTTAATTCTTATTAGTTAACAAGCTACAGCATGCATTAGGCTGAAAACGGACATACATTTGAAGTGACAATAATCACAGCAGGCCCGAGTCCCATAACCAAGTACAGTAGGAGCTCCAACATCTTGTACCGCTCGTGAAAGATCTGCTGATAGGTGATCCCCAACACAGCCAACAGCCAGATAGCCCATCTCAGTTCACGGAGCATCCAACATGACAGTGTCCCCACGGTCAGCCAAGGGAAGTAGGAGCTGGCTATGAATATGTAGATCATGGCGCGGTCGCAGCGGTGGAGGAAGTGTTTCATCTTCCTGAAATGTTTGCTACTTTTATTCAGGTCACAGGTGGAGTTAAACTAAACGAGCTTAGTAGATTAAACATATTTCACTTTTACTATTAACGTAATAGACTAGCGTGAGTGGTAGGTTGGTGGGTGTTTCAAATACTCTGTAGTAATGTGTTTACAGTAAGATGGGACTGAAATTGTCTCCTATCTACTGACAACACTATGCAATCTGTTTTCCATCATATCCTGTTACGCAGTCCTATTTTTGAGACCCGATCATAAGACCCAATGAAATAGTTATTTTTTTCTTAAACTGTATATAAATAAAAAAGACTGTAACTTTCTTTTTACTCCTAAAAAAATTAGTAAAAATATATCTTATTTTTTTATACGCGAGCGGGATTATGAAAAATATAAAGACAGTTTTCTAATAACCATTCAACGTTACGTGACTGAACAGTGTTCGTTGCATTTTCTAGTTAACAGCAAATAGTTTCAATAGTTCTTCATCCACACGGTGACCCAAATATAGAACATAATAGGGGGCTTTATTCAGTTGACACTATGGAGAGTGTTGTTCATAAATACAGGCCGAGAATGCGTCACTATATGATACCACAGACCTATAAATTGTATTGCGACAACAATACATTAGTCGTGTTACAAGAAAATTGAGTAATATAATCCTTCTACTTTATTCACTATCTTAAACTGTTGTTAGGTATATTATATCAGATAGAGGATTCCGTCATAACATGTAAAACATTATACCTATATATTATTTATATACTGTGTTTATAATAAACTTTTTAATCAAACCAAGTTATTGAGGAGACAAATAGGAAGTTTCATAATGACATCATTGTCAACAGAACAAAGGCTCTTTAAGCCGATTACAAAAGCGAGAAAATATTAATAATTAGTTTCGAGCAGTCAACGCACTGATTTTGATTTTTAAACTATTTTAGTGATTCATTAAATATATTTTTTTATTTACAACACTTGGATCTGGCCATGACACTAAAATGGATTCTGAGCGATGTCAGGTCGCTCTATGAAAAGCAGAGAACTGAGCTTGCCTTGGAGATTTCGGGTCTCTGTTGTTTAAAAACAATGATGAAATGTTAGATATGGGTGTGACAAGATGGGAACTTGTGTTCAAATAGAACTCGATGAGGTGGTTCGAACCAGGTCTAAGAATTGAAAGTATATGTATCTGTCTGATGGAAAAATTATATACAATACCTACTTTCTATAAAACGAAAGAAATCTTATATATTGATTATGTAAAAAAGGGTGCTACTGTATTTGGAGAGGAGTACGCTGCAAATGAAAAACGTCTTCGAGAAGCTATAAGGCAAAAAAGGAGTGACAACAATAGGCTGATAATTTCACAATGCGGTTCAAGTTGCGGTGTACAGTGAAGAGGGGCCTTTGAACCCGTAACATAATCTGTCTTCAGTACAAATTAACAGTCTGTTATCAAAATATAACACAGAATTTAAGAAAAAATCTAACGATCAATTATATTTTCTAAGGAGATATATATAACATGAGATTGTAATGCAATAATTCGAAGTAAGATAATGAAATTGAATTGTGAAATAAAAAAAATTGCGTTCATAAACTTTTAGTAATTTATAAAAAAAAAAATACAGTATCGTGTAGGCCTAAAATAAGATAAATGAAAAACCTTTCACGTACAATTTGTCAAATGAGATCATTCTTGTCCACTTCCCGCGGCCAGAGTGTCTGTAATTGAATCTCATCTCAATTCGAATGTAACAAATTACATCCTGTAAGTTGGCAGTTACGGAGTTATACTATAGCGAAGCCTTAGATGTGATCGATGCAGTGTTAAGGCCTAAGTAACAGTGCTTAAGCCAGGCACTAGTTGTGTAAGGATTCACGTTTCTTGGAATAACTGAAATTATTTCAACCTAACCTTGTTCTTTAAAACCATATGTGATGATACGTAAAAGTTTAAATCGCGTAACTGAAATGTCGGCGTCTTAAGGCGTTTCGAGCAGATATTCATAAAAGGATTCGTAAAATCTTAATATCTCTCCAAAGAGACATTTCCAAATGTTAGCTAAACATAAAACTAACTAACCTAAAGGTCTAAACTCGTGGGAAATATGTAATTAACTTGATAAAAATAACTTTGTTTTGACATAATTTCTCTCCGACGCTACCTAATTGTTTATAGTACTTATGTCTGATTGTATTTTTAAAATTTTGTTATCTATAATTTAATTTTAACATTCGAAAATTAAACGGAGGTTTCAACTATATTTAGACTCCATTCTATGCAGAGATTATTAAATAAAAATATTGTTAGAACAACGAAAATATATCTGAGAAAATAGGATGTTTATATTATAATACTTAGTAGTTAATCTAACGAAACCTAACAATTTTATCTACCTATAAGTATGCATGGAGGACAATGTTTGTTAGTCCAACCAACCGCAGAGCTTGGTAATAAGCAACACATTGATACAACATGATACATTGTTGCCATCGGAATGTCTAAAACAATTATTCCACGAGTTTAAAAGAAAGCATTGGCCCAAAGGACTCCGATCAGTCTAGGGAACGACTTTCTATATAAGTTTTGCATACTAATATTATACATATGCAAGTATATCTATCCGTTTCGCGGTTATATTTTATAATTTAATACTTCCACTTATTACAATGCCGAAAAAGGCAACTTCGTTGGCAAAAAAAAAACTCCTAGAGGTTTGCATAGTCAAAGTATTAATGGCAATAATTTTATTTCATTTCTAAATCATTACAAATTGTTCTAATTCTATGTAAAATGGTTATTATATTCATATTTTATTATAATAAATCATTTGTAAACAACGGAAACTAAAAATAATTTATAGACATATAATTTCTGAACAGTTAATTACTAAGCGGAAGTGTATATTGTAGACGGAACAAGGACCTGAATATAATGCCCCAAATTATATTATTATTATAATTACATTTAAAGTATCATTACTGGCTGTTTCATGCATGGATACAAAAAAAATATAAAGCTTTATTTAATCTACAATTTTTGAACGCGTTTTATAAAACTTTGCAATACCTAATTTTGTATGTTTATAAAAATAACAAAGAGCTGTGACAAAAATCTATATACATAAGCTAATCTATATACATATATACATAGCAGAATGATCATATGACGAAGTAATTATAAAGATAAAGGTGAAGTGTCTCTTTAGTATCACAACGTGTGCAGCGCGTGTATCGCTCGAAACTATCCAATATACCGATATGAGTATTTTACGTATATTTGTCATCAGTTTTTTATTAACCTTCATAGTAAACAAAATGTTATAAATACAATTTGTCTTAAAGTAGTCTTAAGCTAGTATCGGTGCTAGCTTTCCGTCCCAACATTACCCCAATCATTAGTGATTGAGGCAAAAAATTACAAAACATATAATTTTTTGTACGAGAAATATAATTATAAACCTAAGAATATAATTTGCATCTTGTGCTGATGTATTTCTCTAGTTTTTAATGATATTTTCTTTTTATTAGTGCAAAAAAAAAAATTATGACAGCATTAGCAAAAGTTTATTTTGTTTTTTTTTTTTAAATTGAAACAATCGCCGACAGATATCTTAAAACCTTTGAAGATGTGTCTAGGTCGACAACTTTTTTAAAACCCGATGTGACGGGTAAATATTTTTTTTATTTCTTTCAATCAAAGCAAAAAAAATACTTTTTATTATAAAAAAATAAAAATTAAGACTGTTATTTGGGTTAACGTGATTTTTTAAACTGTGACGTCTTTAGAAGTGTACCATAGAAAAGCTTTTGTGCTACATTTCGAGTAGGGCTCGAACAGCGTCCTGACCTGACTAACGTCCAATGCACAATTCTTTTGTTTTGTTGCTTTATTTAAATTATGTTATATTTTTTCTAAATAATAGCAAAACCAAGATAATTACACTAAACATTAAATTTCCATTTAGCATACCAGTGAAGCAGATGTATTATTATGTATAATGAGAACGTTTCTTCATACGTTTTGAAGAAAAAAAAAAATATATTTTTCAATTAATCGACCAATTTACAGTTACAAAATATTTTACACAAGGAGTTTCTATCTCGGAAACTCTTTTAGGATAATTTCATTTAAATATAATCGAATTAAATATATCGAAGTTTATTGTTTTCAAAAAAATGTTTTTATTCCCGTCTCAATTTCTGAATATTAAAATCTTAATTGACAAATTGTGTGCACAATATATTAATAGATAAAAAAATAAAGGATAACGCATATCCAACGTTTATAACAAGCAATAAAAATAAATACTAGCGAGCACGGCAAAGCTTTGTAAAAAAAAACATATACAATTATCGTCATTAGTAGAATATATAATAGTAATCACAAAATAAAAGAAAGGAACTGTTATTTTGTTTACATTTTTATAAAATCCATATAAATTGTTTATTTATAAGGAGTAATTAATTATTAACGCTACTCTCTAACCGATTTAAAAAAAAGGAAGTTCACAATTTAACTAAATCTTTGATACGCTAACTATCTTTTAATTAAAAGCCAACTTTCATTTTTTTTAAATCGAAAGTTCATTGCTCCGAGATAATTAAACTGTTATTAAGTATTGGTTTGAGGGATCTGCAAAAAAATTAATGAGGTCTCTTAAAGATGATATCGCTAATCTCAAAAGGGTTTTAATATTAGGACGAAGTCGAAACCAACAGCTAGTCCTTTATAGGATTGTATAATAACATCCAAGCAGATGTGTCCGAATATATTATTATAGGTGTGCTGTTAATGGGAGAGCTGTTGCAGATCCTACCCTGCTGGTGGATTAAGAGTATTCATAACACTAAGAAAAATATATCTATAATTTGTTTTACGATTAGAAAGAAAGTGGAAGAAGTCTAACAGAGCACACTAAATATAATTCTATTCTAAGGTTGTATTTTTTAAAGCCAAATGACGCAATTCTTTAGTATGGATTCCAATTTTCATGCGATAGAGCTATGCACCAGACTGTTTCGTAGGGCCTGATAACATTATTACTGGTTAAGATGTTTTAAACTATCGTCTTGTAAGTATAATAGATTTTAATATTTTGACATTGAGTTTAATTATTTTAACCATATGAGGCATTGAACTTGGTTCGTAAATTTTCAAATTATTGGTATGTTATTGTAAATAATAGCATTTGAAAAATCATGGCCAGTGGTTTTGGGGAGATTGTAATAAAACTAAATTGATAGACGGCTTCAAGAACTATTTATTGTGTGTAATAAATTCGGAATATTTATAACACTCACAATAAGTTTAATAATTATATTTTATCTAGATAAACAGTGAGGTATCGAAAGCAAAATATCGTTAATTTTTTTAAATAATATTTTCATGTTTTGTAAGTTTATTTAGTGCGTAGATCTGCTGTAAGTCACCAGGCATTGATTCCAGATGATTTTTTGTTCATTTAAATGAAACTAGTATTTTTCGGATAAACTACGCGTGATTTATTTTTGTAAAAAACTGCATACTCCCGACGTTTCGGTTACTTTTCAGCAACCGTGATCGTGGCAGACGAGATGATTTTTTGTTGTTTTGAAAGGTTTGGTTGATCACGTTTAAAGAAAATTATAAAATTATTTTTAAACATATTCCTACCGCGTCGCATGGGTACAGCGGACTCCAACCGTTTTTCAATTTTCTACTTCAACTGACTTTAACTCAATTTAATCAGTGAACACAAATACGGATTATAAAAGAAAAACAAAATCAATTCTACGATATTCCTTTCTGTAGGTATTAGAAGAGTGTATCTGAATGTTAGAAGTGATAAATTCATTTATCGAAACTGCGTATTTAAAAAATTACGTGATATTATTGTTAAGGTAGATTATATTAAACTAACTTTTTGAGGGAACTATATAATATCAATAACAAAGTTTATAAACCAAGAATCAAATAAAGAAAAGCTTAAATGTAAAAGGACATTTTTATTAGCATTCTCTATATTTAAGCCAGTCTTTAAAAATATTGATTATCTCAATGACACCCTTATTATATCTTAAGGATATGATAAAGCTCTTTAAAAATGTTAGAGGTACAGGCAACTCACGTTTCGGATTTGCAGCAGCATACGGAATGGAATGTGGTCGAGACAGCAAACAGCAAACACAGAGCCAAGCCATAGACCACAGCGGCTATGGCCTGAGGGGCGTTCACGGAGCGAGTTAACAACTCCCGGGCACCGAATGAGGCTGGAGCCACACACAAGGCGTGGGTACACACATTGGCTAGGTTTTCCACCTGTATGGATAATATTATTTTATATGCATACCCATAATAATAGTTTGTGTAAACCTAAACAATTATGAATTTTTTTTATTATAAATATCATTTGTAATTTTCAAATAATTATGTACCTATATACATCTATGGTCTGCTGAATATAATTCTAATAAATTTAATAGTTTATGTCAAAAATATTATAAATCACTTTTTTCCCATATAATTTGTTCATAAAATATTATCATATGTAGGTATGCTAAAGTCACATTTATTTTTTAATAAGTTATATAAACAGATTTTTACAAACTTCTATATGTTAGTTATAATAAAAAGAATAAATAAATAGTTTGTTTATTTTTTAATATTATTAATCATGATACTAAATTTGATGAACTGTTTAATGAATTATATATAATAAGAAAAACAAAGACAGATTCTGTCTTATTACTTGAATGCTGTGAATTCCTACTTTATTCCTTAACTTTTAGTTTTCAACAATTTTGAGGTCATAGTTGTATAAATATTGACAATAAAGGGAGTATAAAAAATCTGCTTCATAGAAAAGGAATTATATTTCGAGATTTCAGTCTATATTTCTGAGCCAACACAAAAATTAAAAAAAAAAAATGTTAGTGAAATATTGTAATAAAAGTATTAGAAACTTAAAAAAAAGCATAATCTACATTTTTGTAAACAAAGAATTGCTATTTTATACGAAAATATATATGGTTATAACTAAAAATAGATAACAGACATCTCAAAGCTAGATGTACTTTGCACTCTTTGTAAAACTAAATGGTTACGTTTTGTTAACTTTATATTATGTAAGTATTTAAAGTAGCAAAACAAATAACATGTTTGTTTGGAACTCGTGAGTTAATCACTTACCCTGGTAGGAACATAAGCTTTGTTTGATGTAGCCCTCTCGTTCATCCACTTTATAGATTTCAGCTTGTCCCACGGAAAATTATAGTGAAAAAAAATCTTACTCTCATTAAACTTTGATTTAAATTTCATGATTATCACAGAAAATAAGCTTACAACATCGCCCATCGTGTGTGTTTTGTTGTTTGCAAGTTGGAAGTTAACTGGTCATGACAACTGTGACGTTAAGTTTAATCCTATAATGATATTAGCACTCATATTTGTAATTTAATTTACATTTTCTTAAAGAGTTATAGACTTTCGATAAGTCTTTATTTTCTACAGTCCCAGCTCCACTGCCGACAAACGACGATTGACGATTGAGACTAGTCGCTTTCTTGACAGTCGCATATGATAACAGACAGCAATTCTCGCTTTTTACGTTTCGTTGTGACTGATGAAATACCTGATACTTATTAAAAATTAGTTAAAAAAAATATCCATTTTCTTCTTATGTGCGTGGATAAGGTTTTAATTCAATATTATTATGTTGCTTTAAGACTACTTCGAGAAATATTATATCTTTTAAAATTTTTGACCGAAAAATAATTATTCATTTTATAATTAATATTTTAAAGGTAGTTTATAAAACTTAACCCTTTAGAATAATTACAACAAATAATGAAGGAAATATAAATGAGACGAAACCTCTAAGCATTCAATGGATTCATCGTGCGGGTGCCGGGTCCATCGCGTTGCATTGAGTGGAGCTTCAACAGGGCCTGTATCTTGCGATCCAGGTGTAGGTTTAAGGGCCCCTAACTAACGCGCGTTAAACGCTCACCTCCACTGTCTAAGCTCCTCTCCCTACTTAACCATATTTGAAAAGAACCTACTAGGGCTGCCTTCGAAGTACATTCCAAGAACGAACTGATGTGAGTTCTGGACAGGCCCAAGTCTTTTAGTAGGTTGTAGAGAGATTTAGCCGTTATACCTCTCGCTCCCATTTCTACCGCGTTTAAATCCACGACGAACCTATTTCGAGTGAGCTCGTAATATTTGTTGACCTTGATGGTATGGACTTTGGAGATGTTGGTTTCCCAAGGAACCGTAAGCTCTATCATCACAACGCGCTTTAAAATTCGCGAATACATAAATATGTCTGGTCTGGAGGCCGAGGCACAAATATCCTCGGGGATTTTGTATTGTTTTTCACACGTATCCATCATTATAGTTCAATCCGAAGCCGCTTTAAGGATGGAGTAAGGCTTGACATTTGTTTTTATAGCCCTAGTGCCCTCTCTCACAAAACCTATCGCTCGTTTGTGGTTATTTCCTTTTGCGCTCTGGCTACCGAAAGACTAACCGCTTCACGTATGATTTCCAGAACCCTATCGTGACGACGCGAGTATTGACCGCTATCGAGGAGTACCCGACATCCCACCAACAAATGCCTAGCTGTTCCAACTGCCTTCCCACAGATATAGCAAGTCTTTTCGGTACCTTTACCCCATCTTACTAAATTACTCTGATCTGGGAGAGTCATCTGGAACGCATTGAGATAGTTTTTAGCAATGCTGGCGACCAATCATGGATTAAGGTGCGCCATTTTAGTGCTAATGGGATGCAAAAATCTCCTATGTCTAACCACTCGTTCTGCATTTCTAAACTTATTGCATGGATCTTATATTTATCATTCTCGTCCATGCAAATTTTTTGAGTAAAAATTATAATGTTTTAATAATGCCAGACTTGTGTGCTTCAGCTAATTAATTGCGTAAAAACTAACACGGATTTGAAAATAATTTCGTGTGCACGAAAAGTTATGTGTACATAAGAATATTTATCTATAACAAAAGCTTCAGAATTTTATAAGAAGGTATATAAAAAATTTAAAAGGAGAATAAAGTACCAATAGGCATTTTTGTTTAGGGTACATGATTTTAATGTGAAATACCTTTTTTAAAATACATGTGAACTAGATTGATGAGTTACGTCTGTTGAAATCCTATGAAATCAATGGAAATTAAGAAAAGCTTGATTGTGACTAAGCCTAGTTAGGAGGTATAAAATGAAGCACAAAAAGCTGAAATAAAAAATACTAAGTTATTTATTACTTGACTATACATGATCATAAATTAAATTACTTATATTTAATAAACAATTTTTAATATTTTATAAGAAATTTTTTGGCTTTTAAGTTACAGTGTGTCTACAATTATGATTTATTATCATATAGTTAGGACTAATTTGTTTAACATGAAAATAACTTTACTAAAAAAAATATTCGTGCAGAAGTAGCCAGTAACATAGTAGTTACAATAGCAAACTGAATTCACATATTTACTGATTAATATACAAAGATAATATTCGTTTCATAAATATAAACAGTGTTGAACGTTTAGAAGTAACTTTCAAACAAATGCAACAGTCTTTTTATTTCTGCTATTCTTGCAGCTTGAGCTTGCACCGGAACCATAGCTTGGGATACCTCTTCACCCTTAGCAAGTATGGTATACATGCTTTTTATATTGTTATCCATAGCATCACATGTTTTACCAACGGCATCTCTATAGACTTCCATATTCTCTGCCGTTAACGATGAATTAGAATGCAGAATGCTGGATAAGTTCTCAATTAAATTATCAACAGATTGTGCTATCTTTTGAGCTTCATATTCGAGATCATTTAATACTGTTATGTCTATTTGGCCTATCTGAGGAGCTAATATTTGTCTATAAAGCTTCCCAGACGGAGTACTGGACCTGGAAGCACTGGAACTACCAAATATAGGAGTTTCTCCCTTTTTTGTGATTGGACTTGATAATTTTATTCTTAATTCTAAATCATCAGCAACATAGTGTGTCATATCTCCTTCATATCTGACTAGTCCACCACTATCCAAAGGAAGCTTTTCTTGCTTTCTATTACCTAATGGAAAATCATAAGGTCTCGATGGGCCAGGTTCCTTTAAATCTTCTTGATTAGTTTGGCCGCCATCAGAATGAAATGATATCTCACTGTATGATGCAGTCATTCTAGAAGGTACTTGTTCATCCATATCTGCATCCTTACTAACAAGAGCTTCATTAAGGTTTTTAGTTTCAAAAGATGATGAGGAATCTTGATTATCACTCATTTTTATTACTGATATATGGTTCAGAATTCCCCAAGAAAAGATAATCGTAGAAAAGACACAATTAAAATTTTAATCAATTATTATTTTCATTTTACTGCGTGTGATACAGGATTCAAAAAGATTTTTTTTGTTAAGAAACGTTGAATGTTATAACAATCGAATATTTATTATTTTTAAGATGTGACTTGTGACCGTAATAAACATAAAACAAACATAAATTGTCAAAATTTTTAAATGTCAAACGGGTAAAAGTTTAGGTTTATTTTCCCATTACTAAAGTATGAACAATAAAAATAAATTATATTTTTTAACATGCTATTTAATTCATTGTCTACAATAGTATATAAATTTTATATTTCATAAAAAGTTTTCACATACGAGTATTTGATCATTGTATAAAAATGTCAAATTTGCGGGAATTTTTGACACTTGTCAATAAAAACATCTTAAACGTGAATTCAACTTGAAATAGTTCGAAATGGACGGGTTAAGATTGATTAGTTAAGTGTTTAGCAAAAATTTTAGCGTAGGGAAGGTAAGCAATGTCTAAATGTTAATTTGATGCACAAATTTACTATCTTTCTATTCATTGTAAGTGTAGGATACTCGTGAACATCCGTTTAACATGGCGCTCTCTAACGACATGTGCGGAAGATAACGCCTGTCCTTTGTCGTCTTACATTCTATTTCAATAGCCCATAGTGGCTGATATTTCATTTCTAAAGTCTTTATAAAATATTCGAACTGTTACATAATAAGAATTTGGGTTTTAATGTAAGATTACGACATAATTCGCGATCTTTGCAATGGTGAAAACCCGACGTAGCAACGGTGAGAATGGGGAGGTTGACGAAGGAAATTATTCAATAAACGATGTTGGAAGCATCTCTGATGAGAAGGTGATATCTCCATAATTAACCCATGCTCTTCTTTGTGGAAATGCACTCGCTTTGTGGAATGTTTCTTTGTATGCCATTTCCTGTCCCCAATTCAATATGTAGTACTTTGAAAGTGCATGTACTTGCATGTGTTTCATATGTCAATATTAGCTCAATGAATGTTCAATACTTTCAAGCATATTATTTATTCTGTTGTTATTATGGAAAAGAATTAATAAATAAGGAATTGTCAATTAAAACTTTGTTAAAGTGTATTATTATTTGCTTGCCTGAGTACATTGTGATGAAAACTAAGTATGTTATTGTGTGGTTATATGAAATATTAGACAAGTTCAAATATTTAGTAGATGCTTTAGTTTTTAATTTTGATTTGGTTGACTATTAGCTTCTTATTGGTTTGCCTTTATTGGGTAATTATAGTTAAGAAATTATCAAATGATGTTTTGATCATTATTGAATCTGCGCTGAATTGATTTCTTATTTCAAAACAACAGGCATCAAATTGGTCCCAACGAGAGTTAAGAAGTAGTCAATATAAAGTTGCGAGAAAAATCCAACGCTGGCCGACAAGATGTAAGTCTAATATTAAATACTAGAAACTGTAAAGGTATTTTAAATATTTAATAATTGGAATGCTTATTTTAAAGACAGCCGCAGTAGACTCCGCGCTATAAAAATGCCGAGAATTATGTTTCCTGAAAGTGACACCGAACCGGAAAAATATTCAAGGAGGTAATGTTTGTCTTGAATTCTTTAAGTAATTTGTTTAATTAGCTTGAAGTTTCTCTATGTCTTTAAGATGAAATCGTTTGTGATACTTGGTTTCATTTATATTTTTATGGTTAAACAATAAACAAAAAAAAAATTAATTAATTTCACAGAGGATATTTCGATTTTATCTTAAGATTAATTGTATAGAAATAAGTTAGTTCCTTGATATAAATGATAGTCATTCAATCCTTAAATATTTAATTATGTCCAGGTCAAATGTGGTTTGCGACCGCTGATGTTTTACATATAACAGATATTAAATCCAGTTTATTTGCTAAGACAGGTTACATAATCTAAATAATAGTTTTAATGAGTTCCATATATAATATTCTTCAGATCCCGGCAAGTTAGAGTTTTCTTTGCTGATGATAATGATGCTAGTAACAGGAGCATGAAGATACGTCGCAATCGTGGACCCAGGAAGAACTACATGGAAGACAGTGAAGATAAGCCAATACAACAAAGTATGTATATATTAAATTATTATTCATAAGTATGCCCAGTATAAGTGAATGTAAATTTTTTTGGGGCAAGTTCCTGTAATAACTAAGAAGTATAGTACTTGTATAGTTCAAACTAAATTCAGTTCCCTTATAACTTAAAGATATTTCAGATGTGCGGCGTAGTTGCCGGAAGCGGAAGTTGCTCCATCACAATTTTAATGAAAGCTGGATTACTAATGAGCTGAAAGTCAAAGGATATCCTGACTTGTATGGATTTAATGGCACCAGTTCCTCTGACGAATTCTCCTCTGGTGATGAAGCGAGGGAATCTAAGAAATTGGTAAATTATTTTATTTACAAGTTTAATGTAGTTAAGTGATTTGTCAAGCCGTGAAAGCTGGATGTACTCTCTCTGGATTTGAGGGAGAATTGATTTCTGTTCTTTTGCGTCTATTTTTGTTTCTCCATGTCAGGAATTTACAAACAGGTTACCTTAAAACCTTGACCTCCTTTGGAGTAGCCATCAGGGTTCTACCAAAAATAAAATATATCGATTTCCTATATAATTTTCCCAGTTGATTTGTAAATTTTGTATGGGGTTCCACAAAGACGACGGTGTTTGGTCTTTGTTGCCTTATCTTTAAAGTTTAGGGAGCCCTACCCTATGCCACACATCTCCACGGAGAAAAGCTAATTCACCCAAGCAGCGACGGTTCCCGTGTGGTACACGATACAATACGCAATGTTAATACAAGCGTTCCTTTTTGTGTTTATCTAATATTATGCGAATTGTTGAAAGCAATTATTCTTAATTTTTGCCACACAATTATATGTCATCCATCTTGATGATTATCATTGTAAAACTATACATGCGTCATGGTCCTTAATAGAGCTGTCTTCTAATGTTTTCGTAAGAGCTGCAACTGAAATCTTTCTAATGTGAAGGGTAAAGGAATTTTGATCTTGAGAATGACTGTCAACGTAGCCATTGATTTCCTTTGTTAAATTAATAAAACTCAGTGTTCTAACTATTCAGTTTTCTATGTTCAGTTGATATTGATCATGTTTCACTTCTCGCCAGACTCGTAGTCACCCGCCTACAAACACCGATGAAGACACTCAGCTGTCCAGGCAAAGAAGAACTTCAGCTAGATTCACTAATAATAAAAAGGTATGTACATATATTTTTAATTTCTACTGGGTAGTGCTTGACTATCCTTCTACTGCTGGAAGTAAAAATGAAGTTTTAGGTGGTGAACACACTATCCGAATGTTATACTATTCACAATTTTCTTGAAGACACCCAAACTGTAGCTCGAATGAAACACAGACACAGACAAAATGTTTCAGTTTCTTGCTGTATATATATAGACGGCTTAATTATTATTTTTTTGTATTATAAATCGGTTTTAGAGCCAAATAGGTAAGAATTTCAGATTTTTCGTTAAAAACACTACACATTCCTGAAGTATTTGTACATCAATGTTGTATTTTTCAAAATTATCATACTTATTACAAAACATATAAGATCAGTGTCGAGAGTGAACTTTAATATTTCCTCTACAGGATGTGACAGATTCGGATTCAGACAATGAAAACAATCAAACGGTCATCGAAAAGAAGCCAGTGGAAGCCAAGCAGGAGAGTGACAAGAACGAAACAGAAGATAAACAGAAGACAGAGAGAGAAGAAAAGGCTGAGGTCAAAGAGGAACAAGATAGCAACAGGTAGAGCAATGACATGAGTATTGCATAAAATCTGGGTGGATTCCATTAAAAATAATATTATAATAGTTACAAAGCATATTTTTTATTAATTTTTTTTTGGGAAACTATTTTATATAATATTAATAGTATATTGATTGAAAATTACAATAAAGAATTCTCTAATAATCTATCCATAAGGGTAGCTTGAAGTCCATTATTTCGTTCAGAACTCTCACTTATAAACCTGCATATTTTTTTTTATTTCGCTTTTGAAAAACTATTATATATGAACTGAAACCTTTTGAGTACACTGTCAGCTGAGCTATCAGCAAGTGTTCAAAAATTATCAAAGTAATTTAAATATTTCGAAAGTTATATGTTATATAGAATATTAATTAATATAGTACTTGAGGCTATTATAAATGTATTTTCTAAGTATAACCTTTTTGTATTGCAGTAACCAAGGTCCAGCTCGTTCAACCCGGGGGAGAGGTCGGAGAGGTCAAAAGAAAGACAGCCACCAGGAAACAGGTGATTTAATAATATACATCAAATATGGGGCAAATATTAATAAGGATAATACGCGTTTATTATTAAAAAAATATTCACTTCACCTGAAATCAAGCATATTTTTTAACAATTAAATTTATCAGTAAATTAATTTTAAAATAAAAGGTTAAAATGCATTAAAATAGGTGTCGATTACGTCTTAGTGAGAAGTTTTTTTATTACATCTTAAATTTTTTTTATTACATCTCAGTAATTGTTAAATTTTTAATGTTCCAAATATATATTTGAATAGATTAAGTACGAAAATAATATTGGTCGGCACAGAATAAAAGAAAAGATAAAATAGTCCCTAACTGACAGTTCAGCTATTCTTGTAGCAAAACGAAAATTTGTAATATCTTGGCATTTAAAAACCATTTCAGAATAAGCAATACAGTGACGTACAAACTGAATCATAATCATGTGAAATAATTTTACTCACAAACAGTACGATAAATACATGTTATAATAATCTATGACTAAAATAAACACACGGGACACTCGAGCCTCTTTAAATTCTCGTTTCGTCAGTACAAGACAGTGCTATAACACAAGAATCCCTCGCTTAATATGAACATGTACGTGCATCCTCAGCGTCTTCATCGTCCGAGTCCAGCGCGCCGCGAGCTCGCCGGCCGCGACGATCCGAGAGGGCTCGAGCACCGCCGGCCTTCGTGCAGCTGGCTGACCGGGAGACGAGGACCCGAGGTGCGGACACACATACAACCAAAAACGTATATACACACACACACACATATTCACACAGAAAAATCCACACACAAATAAAAATAGCATTGTGACAATATACAGGTTGACCTGTTGATAATTTATTATAATTTAAACAAATGCATTGCTGTCTTTCTTAAAGGTATATATTATTTAAGTCTTCTTGCTTTTTGACTCGCAATAATGTTACGTACTTCCTAGTAGGTATATACTATGCAGGGTGTCTTTCACTGTCAGGCAAATAAAAATTAATCAACTAAAACGTATAACTTATGCCTCCGTCGCCAGGTTGTGAGCGTCATACACTATCTCATATTTTGTTCACACACCCGTCGATGTCCGTTTTTTCCACACGTCTCGTGTCAGTCGTAAATATAGTTTGTATTAGATTATATATTATTCTTTTATATGAAAATAATATATTTCGGATATACTACGCGAATTTTACACACATTTACACATCTCGTCTGCCCGTGATCACGGTTGCTGAAAAGTAACCGAAACGTCGGGATTATGTAGTTTTAAAACAATAAAATCCGCGTAGTGTATCCGAAAATATATTAGTTTCATTTAAATGAATAAAACTCGCGAAAGCCTTAGATCGCATTATATATTACTCTTGATATACTTAACTAAAAGGTAGAAAAACGACCTCTGTTTCGGTGAAACATAAATCCACACTTCCTCCTTTTATTCCATAAGCTAAATTTTCAAAAGCCTATATTCTTATACAAAACAAAATCATCTAGTGAGTGCTGTGCACTGTGTCTATTGTCTTTTAATTTATTAACAGTATTTTGAAGTTCTTTCTTTACATACATACACATATTATATTATATTACACGCAGGTAAATCCTTTGCTCTGAGAAAGAAGCCATACAGCCTAAGGGAGAGAAAACCGAAATTACTTCGTAGAAAAACGATTAGATGTAAGTGTGTCGTCAATATCCAGTCAGTGCTATAGTTATTAATCATAGTCATACATATAAAGAGATGATTCAAATTGCAGCTCAATCACCGTCCAGCAGCAGCAGCAGCAGCAGCACCAGCAGCTCCGATACTGAGGAGGATTTGAATGTATCGATGAAAAATAAAACCAAGGGCAGGTGTGATAAGATCGAAAATGCCATACCGTTACTTACAAGCGCGATGTTCCTGAGCAAATAATATGATTTGTTTTCAGGCAAAAATCCAAGTGCATAGATGACAAAAAGACTGACAGGGCGCTGAGGGACATACAGCCCATTGAAGTGGACGGCAGTGTGAGGTTCTCATCAGTAAGTGGGAGTCTTTACAGAATGTGTATCTGACGGGGATTGCTGTGAAAAAATACGTAACAGTTAATTTGTGTGAGATAAAGATAGTGGAGGGTTGTATCGCGATGGACCAACACTTAGTTAATCAAAATTAATGATTTTGTTTTGTTTATGTACAATTAATAAGTTCTAAACTCACATCACTTCAATGTAACTAGTATTTTCGGGTTGACCACGCGATTGTCATCTTTTTTGACTGCGCACCGACGTTAAGTATTGGTTTTACTTCAAGTAAATTCGAGAAAGTCTTAGATCTCGTTATTAGCGTCATTTTACTCAAATCGGTTGTATAAAAATATTATATATTGTCAGTGATTTCTTTATTTTTTCTTACATAATATAAATGTGCAGGTCGGCGGTTTGGAGGAGCATATAAAGTGTCTGCGAGAAATGGTTCTCTTCCCGCTCATGTATCCGAGTTTGTTCGAAAAGTTTAAGACTCGACCCGCCAAGGGTGTTCTGTTCCACGGCCCGCCCGGGACTGGCAAGACCCTGCTGGCACGAGCGTTAGCCAACGAGTGCAGTTTGATCGGCGGACGGAAGGTCGCCTTCTTCATGAGGAAGGGGGCTGACTGCTTAAAGAAATGGGTGGGGGAGAGCGAACGGCATCTGAAGTTGCTGTTCCAACAGGTGACTTTATAAGCTGCGAGAGGCGTAGCTAGGAGTAGCGTAGCTAGCCGTAGCTAGCGTAGCTAATCGTAGCTAGGCTATATAAAGTACTGATGATGAGCTCAGCCAACTCCGTTATAATATGACGAGGTTTCGCAGCTTTAGAATTTCTTCATAGATTTTAAGCTTTATTTGTCAGTAAATCAGAGATCTACTAGTATAAGTTACGCCAAACAAAAGTAAGGAATTAAATAAGTTGTACATAGAAAGGTTTGATGTTTGGAGCAAAACTATGATTCAGATTTAATTCGCGTATCTTTATGTTTTTATTCTTGAAAAGAGGTTTTGATTAGTTTTGCAGTATTTAAATTTAAATTTAGACGATTAGTGAAAATCTTAGAGATATTAACGGTTTGAAATACAAATTTAGTTATTATTTAATTTATGTAATGTGTCCCATACGTACAGGGCTGCTGCCTACCCGTTCAAAATATTTTTATAAAAATACTGAATGATTGACTAACCGTCTAGTTGATACTCGATAGCCGGAAGCGTTTGCAATCTACCGGAAATCACAGATTCAAATGCTGCTTGCGATTAATTTTTCACTATATTTTACTATGAATGTGATGAAAACAGTGAAATAACGCGAGTAAAAAATAATTTTGCAAGTGATTTCAGGCTAACAAAATGAAACCATCGATAATATTCTTTGACGAGATCGACGCCCTGGCTCCCGTCCGTAGCGTGAGGCAGGAGCAGGTTCACACTAGCGTCGTGGGGACCCTGCTGGCAGAAATGGACGGGGTCTGTGACAGGTATTAGCGACTCTATTACATAGTGTATAAAGTCTTTATTCGATGATGAGAATGCTACTAAAATTATATATAAGAAAGCTTGTGGGGTGTAGGTGTTTGTTGGTCTTTTACGTTTAAAACACTGAACGGAATTTGACGAAATTTTCCAATAACCTTAGCCTTCATTCCGTTTAGTTTGAAGGAACATGGTAAAAATTATATGTAATATGAAGTCACGTGACACAGACGTAATACGAGTATGTCGCTTACGATCGGTTGCCATGTCTGTTATATTAAATGCACATGATTCATCATTATCTCTCAACACAATACCGAAGATAACGAAGATGAAGTCGCAGACAAAACCAGGGGTTAATTGACTGTAGATAAATTGTCTGGCTTCACTAAAGTAGTGTTAACTCTCACAGACTGCGGCTGTTATATGTACACTGTACATAATAACCAAACTTCACATTAATTCCTAATCTGATATGATCAAAGCTCCATCAAGCGTATCTAGGAATTTTTATTAATAATTTCTCTCCTAATTACAGAGGTGAAGTAGTTGTTATCGGCGCAACGAATCGTCTGGACGCCGTGGACCCCGCACTGAGACGCGCCGGCCGGTTCGACCGCGAGCTGCACTTCCCCCCACCACACGCGGCCGCGCGCCGCGAGATACTAGAGATATACACCCGCGACTGGAGCCCGCCCCCCTCCACAGACACCATACTGCGGATAGCCGACATCACTAACGGCTATGGAGGTAGGTCGCATGTTATATGGAAACTTTGATTTAAATAAAATAATATAGGTTACATTTAAATTGCTTATCTTAAAAATATTTTTGCATTTTAAACCACCTTTTAAAATTGTTTAAGACTTTTGTATCATTTATCTGCATAATAATTTTGTATGCACGACCAATCGTGACTGGGTAACACTGTCAGTGGCTGTTTGAAACCAGTACTTTGATTGAATATATATCTTTCTAGGATCGGATCTGAAGGCTTTGTGTTCTGAAGCGGTACTGAAAGCGCTCAGAAGAGTTTATCCACAAGTGTACGATAGTGAATACGCGCTAGTTATAGATCCTAAAAACGTACGTATACGAAATTAATCGAATTTGTTTCCAATATAGACTATGGTTACAACAACTCCCATTCTAATCGCCTTCATAAAAGTGGTACTAACAACAGAGTAAGAAATGTTTTAAGTGACTAATTACACAGGTAGAGGTCACGGAAGGCGATCTGGAGTCAGCGATGGCTGGTCTGGTGGCGGCGGGCGCTCGGAGTAGTCCCGCCCCGGCGCGGCGACTACCCTCATATTGCGAGCCGCTGTTCCAGGCGCAACTTAGGGCTGCGTTATCCCTTCTCAAACAACCTTTCATTAAAGGCACTGGAAAGTGAGTGGGCTGAATTTAGTAATGTTATAAAAAATATATACGTATAAAATATTACTATTATATATATGTACTTTTTCAGAAAATCAGATATGCCGATGTCATCTAACGTGTTACTATTGGAGGGCGAATGTTCTGACACCCATCTCGCGCCCGCGGTGTTAGCCCACTTCGAACAGTGTACCGTTCGCGAGCTCAGTGTGCGACTTTGCACTCGGCGCTGGCGTACACTCAAGAACAAGCGCTTATATCGGTAAATATGATATCACATAGTAACGCAACATATAAGGATTTCCAATTTCCTTGTTCCCTTGATCTGACCTTGATCCCAAATTCCACTTAGTCGTGTTAAAGATGAAAGAATAACTTTAGAAGTAATTAAGAAAAATGATGATAATTAATGAAAAATGTATATAATATAATCTGTTACATTCTTTAATATAATCTGTGGTAGTGTTTTAACGTTTTTATGATCTGTATCTCAGCTGTTCTCGGAGTGTCGTCGCGCCGAGGGCGGGTGTGTGTTGGTAGTTCGTGAGGCGGACGCGGTGTGCGGCGCGCTGGGCGGGCCGGGGCTGCTGTTACAGCTGTGGCGCTCCCGGGCCGCGGGGGAGCGGACTTTACTCCTCGCTACCTCGCCACATAGACCGCTAGCTGATGATGTTAGTTATAGATGGTGTCAAACAAAATTGTGCAAAGACCACAAATTTCGTATACCCTAAATTGAATCAATACAGAATTGTTATTATTGTATATATATTTTAAGTTTTTAACTGAAATTAAAAATTATATCAACTAGAAAACTAGTTCAGTAAAACCAAATTATAACTTAAGTTCTCGTTATGTGTACACCACAATATATTTTTGTTTTTAATTGTTGGTCTGTGAAAAATAAGTTCTTAATTTAAAAAAATGTCAAATTTGATTTCATTTTCATTCATTAAGTGTTGAAGTATTTACTTGTATACTTTGTATTCAGTCTGTGGTTGTCTTAGGATTTAAGTAGTATTTGGTATCTGTTCTAATATAAAAACAAGTATTTAGGAAAAAAAATAACCCTTAATATATGTTTCCAGCTCAAAGAATTGTTCCCAGCATACAAAGACTGCACTTACAGAGTCCGTGATCCCACTATATCTGAAGTGATAAACTTCTTGAAGCCGATATTGACGGAAGTACCTCTAGAAGAACCCGTTATACAGAACAACGAGCCGCCGCCCCCTCTACCACGAGGTAAAAGATTTCATTATAGTGAATAAGGTAATGGCAATTTCCCAAAAAACTGGTTTCTCGTAGATAAAGTGCTTTTATTACATTCATACGTCTGTGCCACTTGGTGTCTGTTCAGCAAATTCATATTAATATTGCAACTTTAATAATCTTCTGTAATGAATATGTATTGTAAACAGCCCCTCCCCCTCCCCCGCCGAGAGAGAGCGAAGAAGATATAGCGAGGCGAAAAAGGAAAGAAGATTACAAGCTGAGAGAATTGAGGATATTTTTACGAGATATTTGCAGGAAGTTAGCTTCTAACAGGCGCTTTTATAAGTTCACCAAACCTGTCGATCTGGAGGAGGTAGGCCCGACCGTAGTGTTTCTGTGTACAACTTGACCGGCATATCACTAAACTCAATATGAAATTGGAATCTGAAAAATTGTGGAGGGGCTCAATTCTACCATATGTTTATTCCTAAACCTCCCTAATTTTAATTCCACTTTCTCCTTTTTTTACATTTGATAGAATTTAGTTCTGAAGTCAAAGCCTAACAGTTTTGTACACATTTTAATCAGACGTGTACAAAACTTTACACATTATTACTCTGTGTTTTAAAAATGGACAGTTTTATTTTATGTCCTTTGAATTTGACACTAAGGTGTATAAAAATTTTAATACTCATGTAGTATAAAAAGTATTTGTGTTTTTACACAGTTAATTATTTGTTTGTAAACTCAAACTACAAATGTTTGTCTATCGCTGTATAAATTAAAGGTTCTATTCCTGTTTGTAACCCCTGACCCGAAAGTGGAGTGACCTTTGTATTGCGTGTTTCTGTGTGATTACGACTGTGGGTTTTTGGCATCGCAGTTCTTAAATAGATTGACCATTTTTATTCGTTTTTGTAATTTGAAAGCCAGTTTCGTTGCAGTAGTTCTTAGCTAGGATTAATTATTTTGCCCCTGCAGTGTAAGACTATCAGGTCTTCATAAAATGATGGAAGGCATCTTTGGCTTATGATTATTTGATTAAGTACAGTTTTTACAGTAATTTCGACAGTTTTTTTTAAATTTAATATATTTATGAATTATTTTTAACTTAATACGTTTGTTTTTTGACGACGGAAGAAAGAAAACCTATGTAAATTAAATTGATTATTATTACCTATTAAAACTTGTGTACATGAAATCGAATACTTAAAATTCCAGGTCACAGACTATCTAGACATTATAAAGCAGCCGATGGATCTGGAGACCATAATGACGAAGGTGGACATGCACAAGTACAACTGTGCGCAGGAGTTCCTAGATGACGTGGACTTGATATGCGCCAACGCCCTCGAGTATAACCCGGACAGGTGTGGAAGTCAGACCGCTCACATTCTGTCATTCGATGTTAACACCATTTAATTTTGTCGGTTTATATTTGACTAACCAACATCATGCTCTCATAGATCCTCTTCCGTATTTGAAAATATTTCTGGATTAATTTTATTATTTGATTTTTCCGTCTTCTCACATGTTTTATATAATTTTGGACACATTTATTCAGTGTTTCGTTTTTCATACCTCCCGGTGCTAATCAAAGGGTCAGAGGAATGTCGAGGTATGAACGATGACGAGATATTACTATGTATATATATTATGTAATTATATTGAATATTATATTATGTACTCAATACAACCTCTAACCTTTTGTGTGGAATTATTTGTATTATCTTCTATTAGCATGCCCTTGTACTGTTTATATTCTCTTGTTAGTTCTGTGTCGTACGCTGTATGTAGATTTAAACCAGCTTTTGTATAACTTATGTACATTTTAAGGAATGGCTTGATGTACTGATTTAATATTATATGTGTGGTGAAAAGTTAAGTATTTGTCTTGTCTTACAGAAAAGTATATTTTTCATAACTCTTAGTATACTCAAATATTTTGAATAGACTTATAGCGATTGCATTAAAAATAAAATTTAAATATATTTTTATTATAAATAGACTAGTGTCTATGGTTGTAGTATATTGTGGTACCAATACCTTTCGTGTCAGCTTTTATGACTATAGATACATTGTTAAGAATTTTATTACCCAGAGATCATACTGAAGATGTTTCTTTTCTTTGTATTTCGGATTGCATAATTAAAACAATAATTTTAGTTCAATTTTAACTCTTGGTCTTATAAGATAGCAGAGCAGAAGCAATAGGGATACTTAGCGAAGTCGAGCCTCTGTTACTGATATTTCTATTAAACTTTGTATTTAAGATTTCACAAAAATGGGAAGTCTTATAGCTTAACTACTCGTTCCTATAGGCAGAGCAGATCAGAAACAATAGGTACATATATAATAATGAAAGTCAAACGTTCTATTACAAACACAGCCTTTGATGATAGGACGTCGTCGGACAAGCAGATCCGTCATGAAGCGTGTTCCCTGAGAGATCACGCGCACGCGCTCATCGACGTGGAGATGGACAGCGACTTCGAGCTGGAGTGTCAGGACATCGCCCGGAGACGCCGCGAGGAGGGCGCCGCCGACAACGACCTGCCCGACTTCATATACACAGCATCCAACTTGCGTAAGTGTGCGTGACGGCTTGTGTGTGAGGGAGTGTCTATGTGTGCATGCGTGCATGAGTGTACATTTGTGTGTGTGCGTGAGTGTACATTTGTGTGAGCGCATTACATGTAGTTCAAACCGTTATCTTTACAAAGTTTGAATTTAATAAGACTTACCTTTTTCTGTACATGTAAGGCAAGACTGAATAGTTTTTTTAATAGTGTGTTTATAATCTACGCTTTATTTCCATTTATCAGGTGGTATGTGAGTGAATCACTGTCCACTCACTAATATATATAATATATGATATATGTGTATGTTCCAGCGGACGGTCTAGATAATTCAACAAATGAGAAGACGATCCGGACGCCACAGAACGGTGAGAAGAACGAGACTCACTCCGCGAAACGGAAGAGAAGAAGAATCAACGCCTGGTCCAAGGGACTGGTTGTGAAGCGACAGAAAACACAGAGGGTTAGTCATTAACGAACGAAATCTTCTAAGCTACCAGAGTGCTATTACTGACTACTACTTAAAGTGACTAAGTCTTTACATTAATACAGGTGTAATGCGGAATTCAGAATGTATAATTGCTCGTCTGCCCGTGATCACGGTTACTGAAAAGTAACCGAAACGTCGGGAGTATGTAGTTTTTTACAAAAATAAATCACGCGTAGTTTATCCGAAAAATACTAGTTTCATTTAAGTGTATAATTGCTTATTACCATTTTAATGAATATTCATATCGTTGTCTCCAGAATTTTAAGGATTCATCACTGGCGGTGACGGACGAGGAGTGTAAGGAAAATCAGCCAATAACATCCACCCCGCTACCTAACGGGTCTTGTAGCTCGGGCTCCGACGACGACGCGCCTCTTAGGCGACCTGCCCCCGACCCGCTCGAGAACAACGACAAAGACTATCACAACCACGTGCGGGACAGGTGATACACACACGTATACATATATATATGTATATATCATACATGCATATATACTTAATGTGCTCATAACAATACTTTTAATTTTCTTATCTTATCATCTTCTTATGTTATGATATATTTAAAATATTTTATACTGAATCCTGGATACTGTAGAAAACCCGTATATATTACATATATTTGCCAATTCAGTTCTTTGCCAAGCCAACAAACCTCAGACTATTAGGACGGATGTTTTTACGTTTAGTATTACTCCGAGCAAAGCATTTATACTAGTTTAATTTGAAATGTATCCAATATCCATGGGCTTAAAAAACATGGCCACTGTTCTCTAAGATATATTGAAATCCTTTTTATCCTGAAACAAAAAACGGTTTCCAGAAAAAGTGAAAACTTAAATGTGGTTCTAACACCATAGACTTGGTCTAAATAATTTTCGCTTGTTTCCAAAAAAAAAAAAAATCGGACAATAATTTTTCTGCCCATGTCTAAATAGTGAAAAGCCAAATTTCGTTTTATGTTGACGGAATGTATGATTTTTTTTGCGTTCAAGGTGTAAATTTATTCAAAAATGTTTTAAAGTAAATAAGCTGTAAAAAAAATCAACAAACAATTTATTCCTCACCACTTACCATTCATATAACAAATTTTTTGACACAAACATGAATAAGATCTGAAGTATGTAATTCCAATATTTAATACATGTTAAATATCAAACAAAAGTTACATAATATATTTGTTCCAGCCCGGCGAAAACGGAGAAGTCACCGACTAAACAGTCACCAAAGAAAAGAAATTCCGGTCACGAGGCCTCGAGTGGAGGTACGTATAGTTAGTCAAAAAAACCTATGCCCTTTGATAAATCTCCTAAACAGGTATAAGAGTTCATAACTTATGATGTGTTGAAATAGTTATATTTTGTCTTTTACTTAACCGTGGAATAAATCATAGGATTATTAGAAGTAAACAAGATGCAAGAGAATTTTATTGTATATCTGAAATGTAGTTTAAATCTGGTTTAAAATTCACTGATAGATGGAATGTCCTAATCTGCGTCGCGTACATATTCTAGAGACATTTAGTTGGAGTAGAAAACAAAAAGTACTGGCGGTTATATACTTATTTGCTATATCTATTTCTTTAAGCACACATTTTTCATTTAACTCTGAACCCATTGAGATGTCCAAGAGAAGTCGTGGACAAGAGGTAGCTAAATGGGAAATAACTTCATAAACCCTGTCTGCTGTATAAGAAGTGGCTGAACGTTGCAAATTGATAATATTAGCATTATAATTAAAAGAATTGTTCTATAAATTTCCAGATTCAGAGAAGGTACTGATAAACAAGACTGAACTAGATAACCTACTGTATAAAAACGCAAAGTCCTTAAGGAGCATCGGCCTCACTGCCTTACTCGATCTACACGAACAGCTGGCGGCCGTTGTCCACTCATACAGCGACAAATATGATAGGAACAAACTGCCAAACGAACTGAGCTCCATCATAACGAGGTACATACAGTTGGCGAAGAAGTGAATCGACAACCGGCCTTGCTGTCAAAATAACCCTTCAGACCCATCTGCCAGGTGCGAGTTAAGATCCGTTAGGATATGTCGATACAATAGCAGCTGGGTCTAAAAAAGACAATAGTTTTATAACTAATATTCCTAACTTGAATTTATCTAGCCCTCGAACTATCCAAAGCCGTCCAAAGTTAAAGTAATTGATTTTTTTGACAGAAGGCTAGTAAGGTTGGGTTGGGATTAACGCATTACTCTTAAATGCGGGATGTAATATTGTATTTGAATTCGAATGAGAACAGTATTCGGTGTTTTTGTTTGTGGTGTTCTTAAACCTAAAAATACTCTTTAAAGTAAAAATATCTCGAAATAAATTTTAGATGTTCCCTTTGGTTGTACATTTTCGATGTAACTTTTTTTTTTAATAACCAGTTCTTGATGTCAATTGATTGTAACTGTTTACAATAACAGCTGATAGCACTATCTAGAGTCTAGACCGACAGTCTGGACCCGGTCTGTGATAGAAGTAGAATTGTATATATCATAGTAAATAAAGTATCTAATTTCTCACTCATAATCAATCATATTTCATGTTGGTAACTTCGATATTGTATCTTATATGATTGTAATAAGGTTTATAATAACTGTGGGTTTAAGTCGGGAATGCGGTTTAGGAAAATGGGTTCAAAGCATGTCCGTGGGTTGAGATATACATAAAGGGTTTAATTATATTTAATGTTTATGAAATAGAAATAAAATAATAATAATAATTTTCTCATCTGGCTTTTATGTATAAAAAATAAAAGTATATAAAAAAAAATACTAATAATAATAAAAATTATATGTAACTTACTGTAAAAGTAAAAAAAAATATATAATAATGCTCTCGATTCTCTAAACTTATTAAAAACAGGTTGTGAAAACTGATATATAGTATTGCTTCTAGCGTTACATTTGTATATATTTTTCATTTGATTTTCGTCAATACATGTAAAACGTCCACAATGCAAATGGCGGGTGTCCATACAATATTTTATAAATCCCTTATATTCATATAATTTTCATTGTCTATTTCATACTTAACATAATATAACAAGCATTGCTCATCACAACATGCTTATAAACTAGTTTATCTATTTTTTTTTTTAATAATTGTAATGTATATTAAAAGCACCTAAAGAATTTATTCGATACTGCCACTAACTTAATTGTTTCCCAAAAGGCTGAAACAGGAAATATTATTATGTACTGTAATCAAATGAGCTTATGTATTCAGTGTGCGGATAAAATGAAAATGTTCATGCCTAGAATAAGACTTGTCTTAACAGTTTAATAATTTTATTGAATTTAACCTAGTAAGCGTTTGTACTACGTAATTATTAAACGGACACTAGCGACCTCCTGTGTATATAACATGTACTAATAATCTTTCATTGATGTTGTTCGAATATGTTTAGATATATCTAATCATTCCTTTCGATATCAAACAGCAGTGGACATTATAATTTGCTTTGTTTTACTGATATTTATTAAACTTTTAACTCTACCTGACATACATTTATTTGTCATCACATCAAAATATTATTTTGTGTGATTTTTCTATGACTGTAATATGTACGGGTTAAATAAATTGTACTGACATAATGTAATGTATGTTTAGAACCATGAATACTATTTATCAAACGGTATGTTTTCATTAAGAGTGGAAAAAAAATTGAACAAAATAATATTTTTCGATGACAGTGTAATGTTCTAAATTTTTTTGTCCATGTCATGCGAGACTGAGACACCATTATGTGTCCTCAATGTTATTTTTTTTGTGTCTGACAAATGTTTTATTCCGCTGTTCCGCTCATTTTTTGTGGTTCATACAAATATACTAAAAGAAATAGAGTGAATGTGACTTGGGACAATTTGAGAACATTGTAATGAAAATTTTTTTTCAATGCATTTGTTGATATTTGATATAATTTTTGTGTAATTTGAATATTTCTACATATATATATACAATATCACTTGTAACACTGTTTGGTATCGAAATAATGAGTTAGGAGTAACTGATTAAAAGTTTATTTTGATTCAAAATGTATGCCAATTGTTTCTCTTCATATATTTTGATTATTTAAATTAATAGTACTTAATAACTTTATATACAAAGCTAATGTTCTATTATTTTTTAACTCAATATTTTTTGGTGTGTCCGAATAATTTGTTGTAAATACATATAATTTATATATTTGCATGTTTTCGTTATTGTTTGGTACTTTATAAAACTGTGTGATATGAAAATACAAAAGCACATAAATAAAATAGTTACCTCAAAAGAATTACTTCAAAAAACATGTAGTGATAATATAACTGATAGTTTTTTATAAGGATCCTGCCATATCCTGACCGATGGCGGTTGTTTTTGATCGAGTGTCGTTCTGTTGTTACCATTACCCTTTATACAGTCTACTGGTATCATATCAGTTGTATCGATTTAAATTTACAATGTATAGTTATAATTGTTGTAACGACTTTGATAATCTGATAATTGAATTTTATTGTACGGTTCAAACGAATTTTTAGAATTAATGTTATTTATAAGAGCGTGTGCAGTATCAAACACTGTTTGTATAGGATAATTCATTAAATTAAATATTGGTACGTCTTGGCAACTTTCAGCAGTGCTTTTAGTATTTTATTTGAGTATAATAAAATTTTTGTTACTATTTTGTTTTTGAAAATACCAAATTGTTTTATAAATAAATTTTCAGTAAATATTGTTCATACAAAAGAAACGATTATTGTAGTAAATTAAATATCTCTACTATGTCACTTAAACTTCATAAACATGACGTTACGAAACATTAAGAAAAAAATTTGAATATGGAAACTTTTAGTTGTATGGGAAAAAAAAGGTTGCCATTGGTTTAACTTTTTCATTATAGTGTTGCCAATAATAAAATTAATAACTACAGCCAATATAGAAGTAAATTTGTTTTGGGAGATGTTAATCAAAATATTTTAAAAATAAAGTTGGACTGGTTATAAGATTAGACATTGTTGATCGAAATCTTATTGTATCATTATAAAGTTTGTGGTGCATTTTTGCGTTGATTTTAATTGCTTTCTCCATTATTATTTTTTTGTTGTTTATTAAAATATAATACACTATGAAAATTAAGTAATTGATGGCAACCGAAATACGGCTTCAATAATAATTTATAACAAATTTAATTTTCATTTCATTATAAAACTGATTTTAAATTAATTGATTTCACGCGTATCTTCGATGTTTATTTTGTTTATTTTTTCTTTGTGTAAGAAATTTGTTTGTAATAAAATTATTTTAGAGTGGAATTAGTTTTAGTTATTATTGGATATTATCTTTTTTTTATTTTTTTAAAGGCATTGAGATTAATGGTTTTGTTTTGTAGCTGAATTGGCCTAAATAAAAATGTATCATAATACGATTGTATTGAATAAATAGTATAGAAGATGTATGTTTGATACTGCAAGTTATTGTTATTCCGATGAATCTGCTTGCATTTGCTCAATCTGGTGTAACATTGTGAGCGACCACCGTTAGTGTATATTTGTATTTATGAAAATGTATTTAATAAAAATTAAAGGGTATGCCTTCATGTGATAACTGAATATGTGTTTTAATTTCTAATAAACGTTCAACGCGCCCTTTCCAAAGATTTTTCTTAGCGATTCTAGATAGTTTAATTTGTAAGGGCTGCAGGTTATTTTTCCTGCTAATTTTATATATTTTTCGTTCGATATTTTGCTGTGTAAATATTAATTTAAGTTTCACTTAAATGATAGAAACGTCATAATAAACCATTTCATGATTATCTGTATTTTTTACTCTGTTATTTATCGCATTTTAGCGTTCGAAACAAAATTAAAGTTTTGTCTCTTAACATTAGGTGCATATGATTGAATTTAAATTTTGTGTTAATTTGTATACCAAATGACTAAACGTTGTGAGAGTATGACCTGGGACAGATTATTAAAAATTTATTAGCAATAATAAGAGGTTTACTATCTTGCTCACAATCAAGCGGTTAATCGGAATAAAGGTTAGTAAAAAGCCTTAGTAGAAATGTTCCTCTTTAGATAAATTTGTTAAAGATGAAATATAAATATTTTAAATAATGAAAATTCCTGTCACACGTTATAATTAATATTTATTATATTTAAAATAGAAAAAGATTGTGTGTAAAAGCAATAAAAGAATTATACTTATTTTTACTGGGAGTTTAATTAAAAGTGATGTTAAATGGTTATATCAGTATTCAGTATTGACATCGTTGTTATATTGCCTTTTTCGACCTTTCATTCTGTGGGCACAGTTGATTAAGTTTTAAAATATATACTTATATAACATTATTCGTGAATATTGGGCACAAATTGTCGACAGGCAGCAATGAAACATCTTAGCGGTATTTCATATTTTTATTTTTACATTTTACGTCGGTGACCGTAAACGAATTTTACTACATCGCTCCATCGTTTCAATTACACGTTAAAATGGTACTAGAACATAAATATTTTTTTCGTATTTATTTTTAAGATCAAATAGATAATCTTTTTTACATCCTAATGTAACGATATCATTTAATTTATTTTGTAATTATATTAGGCAAATACAACAAATGAAAATACACAACTTATAATTATATCTTTACCGGGAGAACAATTATTCTAAGCTAAAAATAATAATATTATTATTTTTTATAAATACTCGTAACAAAAATGAAGGAACTAAAATATTTGATTTCTACTAAATTAATACAATCACATTTTTTTAAACTAAAACATACATAAATTCTTATATTTATGTCCCTATTAAATTTACGTCCTTAGATTTGGCTCTTGGTGATAATTGTTTGAAATACACAAAATTAAAACATCAACTTTGAAAAACCATTAAGTAAATATAACAAATGTGTTTATAGGAAATGTAAAGAAAAGGCAACATTATAGATCTGTACAACCAAAACAATTATAAATCTCATCTACAACGTAAACTATGTTCTATGAGATTCCTATTGCTTATAGAAAAATAATTAAAATATGTTATAATAGTCACTATATCCTCCGTCACACACATTAACAAATAACAAACTTAATTAAAAACGTTTCGATTAAAACTTTAACAAAATCACTCTAATACTGCTGGATTTGTACGAATTAGGTAAAGTTTATAAATGACGTCGAAATTTGCGATCACAAGTCACTATACAACATAAAACTACTTTGACAGATAAAAAAAAAACAGTTACGGAAAGAAAGTGAATTGAGAACGACTGCTGATATTATAATTTAATTTTTTGGCACATGCATTTAATATATTATACTAAATTGAAACGATATTGAATGTACTTTTAATTAATACAGCCGTCTCCATTAATTTCCATATAAAAAAAAAATATTTAGCTACATTAAAACTTTATTATACGCCCATAGAGATGAGAAAGTGGTTTAATTTAATATTGAAATCGACTTTCAGTTTTAACAATAGAAGCGGAAAGAAAACACAGGAAAGAGCAGTAATTATACAATCTGTTAAACTATAGGTACATATTATGACAATTATACAATTCGTTATATTTAAAAATCCCTGTAATGATATATTGTAAAATGACGTGACTCTATTGTGTACTACAGCTTTCGTTCTGTTATTCGGAGTTATTGTGATCATTATTTATACAAAAGAGAGTCGAAAATAGTTTTCAGTCTTCAGAATTATGCAGATTTTAATGTGTATCGGATCGTTTAATTATATTCAATGTGATTTAATTAATTAGAATGTTCTGTGTGCGGAGACCGCGGTGATGTGGTACAGATGAGGAAATATTCTACAAAACAATTTATCATAAATTTAATAATGCTCAAGGAAAACATCATACCTCCCCTCAGCTATAAATTTTTTGTATAACTAAATCGTATGTACACAGGTAAAGTTTACGACTTGTCCTTTATAGTCACGTGGCATCTCTAATTCAATAAGAAATCATTGTATACAATTAATTACCTAAGCCAGGTAGTGTCGACTTGATTTACACTAACTTTCATTATTCACTAAAATCTTGAAAGCTCCTTTTTATTTGAACATTGAGTGCAGATACATTATTTGTCTAACCTGGCGCGCACTGTCTTCATTGGTAATAGAATCTTTGTTTTTTTTAATCTGTAATCACAAAATTGCTTACGTCACGATGTAATGGACCACCCGAATGATTGCGGGCTCAGGCTCACGAACTCCGTGATGTGTTTTATTTATGTCTTATAAGATTGCGACCCTCTTAAGACTGTCTTGCGACTGTCGTTGGTGTGACGTAAATTTTTTGGTATTAAATAAATTTAATATATCATGATCAGTTGGCCTGGATACCTTGTGTGGGCGTGACTAGTGCGTCGCGGACCTTCCTATGACGACGTCATCGACTCGACTATCGATAATCGAACAGTTCACTGAATTCACCTCACTAATTCTACAACAATTACAAATACACTACTATTTACCATTTTAGACACGTGTGTCCCCTTAATTAATGGGTAATTAAAATTTATATACCATTAATTTATATAATAACTATTTACATTTAAAAATTGTTAATACGAATAAAACTATAATTACGAAATATTTTACAAACTTTGGTGAAATGCGGAAGTCAACGTACGTGTAATAAAATAATATCTACAACGGAATCAACACAGGACATAGACAAGTATTCGTTCAGACATAGACTTTAAACATGAAAACCGTAGATTATAGCGATATGAATTATAATTAAAAAATAAACTCAATTCAAATATGGAATGTCAGAATGGAATGTAACAAAGAACACATCGCCTCATCGATAACAATCACAACACACCTTTCATACTTATTGCACTCCTTCGGAATAATAAATTATCGCCTATCACTTATGAGACTTTAGATATACATTTACAATATAACCACATCTTTATTTTTATAATAAATTTAACTAATTATATACGCGGACGCTCCACCTGAGCCGTGTTAACCTGACTTTGATTAGATCTAGCGAAACTGAAATTCTTTCAGTATACTCCATATATCTAGGTTTAAAAACATCCTCTATTAGATATTGCACGATATAATTTAAGTAAATAATATACAATCACAATAAACGTCTCAGGGATACACTAACAAAACTCCAGTTTCACCGTTGCTTATAGCGTACCTAGCGATGGTGTCCATAGATTATAGAAACACGACCTCCCGAACAAAGAACAGGACGACGAGATCGTGATATTTAAAAGGTACGGTGTTTAAGGTTTAAAATATTAGGGGCCAGGATTGTAATAGGGGCCAGGCATCGACTCGTTAGGGATATTGTTGGAGTAGGGGCGACTCTAGTCCTGTCCGTTATGATGCAGCAGAGGTGGCGCTGGATGTGGTGGGAGGGGCGCGTGCGTCCTAAATGAGTCACTCTCCTCGTCTGCTGAGTTCTCCTTAGAGCGATCGCTCTTACAGTCCTCCTCTTTGGCAGCGGAAAGCGAGTCCAAAGCCATTGGCATCGACTGGTACAACTCGCGCGCCTTCTCGCTGGGAGGCAGTAAATGCAACATGTTCAGCGGCATGGGAAAACCGGGGGGAACTCTGGGTAGAACCCCTGTTGGAAGGGATTGAACATGCCGGGGATGTCGGGCTCCGAGCTGGCCGGCCGCTGGCTCGCACTGTGCTGTTCGTCCTTGTCGTGATGCTTGCTCGGATGATTGTTGTTGTTGTTTCCTGAGTTCAGGTTCAGTACTTCAAGAGGTCCTCCGATACAATCCTTCCGTAACTGCTCCAACTTGAGGCTCTTCCCGTATTTACCCCTCACGTACATCAGCAGCGAGTTGTATGGGATGCCGAATATCCTTGACGCTTGGCTCGTAGTCATCTTCTTGTTCCACACGTGTTGCAGGGCTTCCGTAAGCTCAGCGTTTGTCCAAGAGCGGGGCGGTCCTCCGCGCGGGGCGCTGTGCTGGCCCTTAGGTCGCCCTGATAACAGAAAGTTTATATCAGAAAAGTCGTTTATACTTACAATGCTAAAAAAAAAGGTTTCTAATTGGATCGTGAAGGTAGAATCGGATGATTTACGTTTGAATAATATGAAGGTTGTAATTGCAGTCACGTGCACGATATGTGCCGTGAGCAGGTCGCGACAACCTTACAGAATGCACAGCTATCTAATAACCGTGTTTTGGCAAAGCAATAATTCGGTGGCGACAGTCGACACGAGCGAAACGAGCGAGCCGCGGCGACACGCCTGGATTCGTCATTAATTTGTACCGGCACGCGACTATTAAGGCGGGTCTGTCAAAAAAAGCGGACGTGCATACGCCGGAGACGTCGCCCCGAGTAACTTTATAGTTTTATAATTTCAACGGATCACGTTAACATGATTCCGATCAGATAATTTGAAGAACGTTTGGGATTGCGGACGGAATGATATTTCATTATGGAAATTAGTTTTTCTTATAACGGTCGCCGGGGAACACGCGAGCTTTATCCGCAACGCGGAAATTAAAGACGTTTATAGTTTGGCTCGTTAGCATTAACATCGGCATGCATGTAGCAGTTTGGATGGGCGCTAATCGATCGGGACTATTGTGCGGCGAGCGACGGTGACTGGAGGAGTCGTTGGCTGCACGTCGTCGTATCGCCGTCGTGACGGAGTCGGCGAGCATTCAAAGCACACGTTAGACCGGCCGTCTCTCCCCCTATGAGATACGTTATCAGATCGTCTTAATAAACATTGGCCGGGAAACAATGCTCGTTTAACATTTGCGCGGTGCGATTGCGAGTTCTGAGATGTGTGATGGGATGCAGTTGATATCTGCATTTCACTAATATCGACTCGCTCTATTGTTACTACATTTCCATTTAAACCGATACATTTATAGAATTAGATATGGTTATATTACTTTCGCCTACTTGAAGTTGTTTGTTATGTTTTTATTTGTCGGAAAATATTGATATTATACAATACAATGGAGAATATTGGATTTATATTAGACATAACAGAAATATAACTAATTGTTAGGGCTTGTTCATTGAAGATTTAAATAAAATAGTTCAAAATTATTTAATTCCGAGACGAGAAAAAAATCAAGTTGATTTTAACATCAAAATCATGGTAGTTAATTCAGAATCATTTAACAATCAACTTACATTTCTTCTTGACGTTGGTGAAGAGTTGAGCATCGAGAGGTGGTGCGCGATGTTCCACGTCCATGAGGGGGTACATCTTGTGTTCCAGGCCCGGGGGGAACAGGCCAAGGGGGGACTCCATGCCGAACACTGGAATAGAAATCAGTTGTAATACGGGCGGTGCATATAAGAGGAATTGACTAATGAAAATTGCTATGGTCAAATTCAAATGTATGTCCAAACAACAAATATTTTTATATATATATTTAGTATTAATTATATTCTTATAAAATAACAGTAAAAATCATTGGTAACAACGTTCGTTTAAGGAACCTTTTAAAAGATTTTTGTTTTTAGTAAATTTCAAATATAATGTAATCTATTTAAATTTATTCAAATTAATGGGTTTAACTAGTTCAAAATTCTTGCGGTTAAATATTTCAGTTATATGAACAAGTTAAATCCAAAGATATACTTTAATTTAAACCTGTAGCGCTTGTGAATATATCAGAAAAAATAATCATACGATATAAGTTTTAAAAGATGTAATAGTTTATAAAATTACAGGAAATAAGACAAAGGTTTTATGACGCGTAAACCTAATGTGTGACTAATAGTATAAAAAAGTGACGGTAGTAATCAATTAACTGTTTTACAATAAAAACACAATAATTATCGTTATTTATGAACGATTTTTTCTAGAATTCAAGAAATATTGTACTATTATTATATACCGAAGCTTAAAAATTTTAAACAACACTGATAATGTATTATCGGTGTAGTACTAAACACCGCTATTCGATAATAGATGGCGCTACACCGAAAGTGTCCTACAAGGTAGTTAAATAGCCCGATTCCTTTTTAAGGTCTCTTTCGTTCGATAGTACAATTTTAGCGACAGAAGTTATTTTACTTCTTATTAATGAATGCATGGTTTTGGTTTTTAATAAAAGTAACTATTTATATACATTATAACATATCTATATATATAAATAAATCACAATAAGCTTACTTAATTTAAATCACAATCATAACTCAAAGAGAAAACATAACATTCATAAAGACAGGTAAACTGAATACATATAATAATGTAGCATTGTCAGGGCCGCTATAATAAATGGGGGATTAGGCGTCGGTCTGTGGATCCGAATGTATTACGGTTACTTGGAAGCTGTAAATATGAGGTGTCGTCCGTCGAACCAAACGCGTCTAATCGATAACAGAGCTTTATTACTATTCTATCTCGGATACGTTTAATACGAATGTTGATATCTGCACAAATGTATACATAATAATGAATTCTATATATAATAAACATAGACTTTTATGTTTTTATTTTTGGGGTAAACATAAGTTACGATTAATTTCACATTCGTCGCATTAAACAAATGTATATTACATAGCTAGATTTCATAACTTGTGATTTGATGTTAATCAAACGAAATAGAATTTTTTAAACAAAGATACCAATATCCTGTGCTACGAGAGATGAGAAATCGATATATATCTGTGTGATTGCTGTCTCTAGAGTACAAAGTAAGGATGTTCTCTGTTCAGACAACGCTGTAATAAGTGCAGAGAAGAATTTACGACTTGAGATCTGCTTCATTAAAGGGATCTAAAAGACGATATTTTTATATACCAAGATATTTCAATACGTGGATTTGGTTACTTTTTTGTAAAAAAACTATTTAAAGGATTATTTTTACTTGACAATAGTTAAAATAAACACAATTTAAACAAAAGAAGGATATGTGAAGGACATACCTATGTAACTCTGTGTTATTGTTAATTCCTTGTCTAAAGGAACATTTTTATGTCGCTTTTCTTAACAAGTACATTGTTTGGCTGTTAATAATGGACGTAAAACCGTGTAGACCTTAATATAACTGTGTTAATATTGAGTTTTGTCCGCACCATAGTACGTTTCAGAGAAAAACATAATCCCTTTGTTTTCGACAATAGTATGGTAGTTAGTGATTTCTAGTAGGTTATGATTTTTATTAATTTTTTTTAGAAAGATGTAACAATTTCTTTGAATTTGAGGTGTAATTTTTCTGAAACACCTTTTGATAACTAAAGAGCATTTAATTTACTAACGACTATTTTCTTATTCGTCCACTACTTTTACGTTAATCAATTTGGTCAATTTTATATTCGTGATATATTGGATATTAGTTTTGATAATTTGAACCTTAAAATGACAGATAAATTTCAAGGAAAATCGTTCATAAATTTTGTAATAGTTTATTAATTATTCCGTCTCAATAGTCGTTCTAAGGTGTACGCTGTACGTGGGATATATCCCTTTATTGGTACCTTATAATTTACTAGTTTACGAACCGCCTGTTTCTAAACCTAGACTAGTCTAAATAGTATGTGAGACCTATGTTATTAGACTTACTTATTTAGTTATTTACCACTGGTCTAATAACGTGATTACTTATCCGTAACTTTAAAGCTTTGAATGGGTTTAAGTTGTCTTTGATTTTAATAAATTTCGAGCACAAATATCTCGTGTAGCAATATTATATTTACAGCGTTCTTTTCTTTTAAATTTATTATGAATGATCGTTTATTTATGAACCGCATAAAGAAATTTTTTTGTTATGTTTCATATTAATATACGTATTACATTAAATTCACGGTTTCGTTCGAAAATTTAAAATTCATTTTTGTATAAAATAATGTCATTAAAATAATTTTTATGTTGCAGCTTAAATTTTTCATTGTTACAATAAATCGTGTTAACTTACATCCTTAAAAAGACGTGAAATTTTATATTAGTCAATGGAGAAAGTCAAAAATAATGACATTATGTAGACGATTCATAAATTAATCGCTCAAGTAATAATTGTATTTTTTATTTGTATAAATAAAATAAATTAAAGTTTTGTAAACTCACTATAATATTAAACGAAACTTATTTAGGATTGTAAACATAATATATATATAAAATATTTACTAAATATGTGTTTTTATATATGTATTTTGGTATAAAAGTGCCATTTTGTATGCATTTCGTAAATGAGCTGGCGGTTTAAACCTCACGTGTAGGAACTATTCCCGACTTTTATTACTCCGAGCTAACGGACCTATAATTCGTATCACTCGTTAAGCCCGGATTACTAGTTATTTTGCATAATTAACTGCTAGGAATCCTTTTCCAGCTTAGTTTATTGGAAATCACCTATAAACACATCGGGATTGAGGCGATTGATCAATCATTTGATGTTAAATCGAAGTGAAAAAGTTTGAGTAACATTTTCATTTATTTTCCTATTATCATCGGAATCGTTTTTTTTATGTGCAAAATTTCTAGCAGAATAGCGTAAACCTTGCGGTCAATTAGTCGTGCCGGAGTCGGCTACTTGACGCTTTCTAATTCTGGTCTTTGAGCCTCACAAAACTAGTGGACCATAAACAATGTTTTACGAAACCAGCGCAATACCTATGTCAGCATTCGATTCGACATTTTTTCATTATAACTTTTTTACGTTCAATGGTTACGTCGACGGACGTGTTAGACAGTTTCGAATTGGTTCAAACTCCTGCCAACTTATCGATCCGCTCCATATGAAACATGTAGAAACCGAAAGCTCCAAAGCCCCCAACCCTTTCATAACTTGACAAACTTCAACCCGTCCATTCATAGAACGCAACCCTCTCTCTCTGTCAGGGTCACGCACATGTGTTGTTGTGTCTCACATGCGTATCGGTATAACCCGGCTGGGGGAAGAGGGTGTCTGTGCTATAGGAAGGGTTGTTGGTTTGATACATCTCGCCCTGGCCGGGTTACACACCACGTGCTGTACTAGGTCGGGAGCGATTCATTCACACACTGTGATTCAGTGTGGGGCGCCGTTGTCTATGGTCAGGCTGCGCTGTTTATTTTGCAACTAGATTTACAACTATAACTGTAAATTAAGTTTATCGAGCGCAGTCGTATCTGGGTCGTATGGAATCAGCATTAATTATCGCTTTAATCTCAGGTCCGATGTCGACTCGTACAATAGATCACATGATAGATAGCACGCCAAGGACGCGAAAGTAATGGCGGCGGGCAATATGCATCGGAACTGGGTTAGCCATTGTCTGAGAATCAGAAATACATAGAAATTGATGTGAGGAATAATTAAATAAAGAAGTCTAGGTCGGATGTTATCCTTGCATTGTTCAGTGATCGCGTGTACAGTGTAAGTGCTAATTACATAAATAATAAGGGTGCATACTAGCCAAGGAAACGCTTCGACATTTTGACGAACACATACATTTTTATGATATAATAATATATAAAGTGTTAAAATGAAATCGGGTTTCGATGTAAAATACAGTTATTTGTATTAAAAAATATATCAATTGTATCCTGTTTTATTATAGATTTGATTTATTACAGCAATAACTTTTATTTCTGCTCCCAATGTGTGGCGTTTCAACGAACTGGTTTAAAATTTACTTAAAACAATTATTGTTACATTATTTGATTGCTTTCTTAATAACAATACTTACACGCTTTTTAAATTAAGGCACCTTAAAGCGATCAATAGGGCTGTCGAAACATTTTTTTACCGTTCAATATATTATAAAGTCAAACAATTCAAGTGGCTCTATAAAGTACCTAATGCTAAACATATTTTCCATAATGTAGTCTTATGTGAACGTTATTAATATTCTAATTCATGTTAACGATCTGCTCCTCCGAGAAGCAGTAACGGGTTCAGACCACTTCATATCTAGATATAAATTTAGTTTCGCACATAAGTTACATTACTCGGTAGTTTCAAGTAAGTGTTATTTATAAAATGTTAAATCTGCAGTAAAATTATAAAACAAATATATTATAAAAATAGACGAAACATAAAATTAATAATCATATCTATAACAATTGAGCATAACGTAATTAATTAATATAAAAAAAATAATTACACATCCCTAAATTAACAAGCTCACATTAGCCGAATCACACACGGAGTCCGAAGCCTGGGAGAGTTCATACAAATGAATTGTAGCCGTGATAATTTTTATTCAACCAATTTGATTCTGAGCTTTTGTAATCTGTTTTCGTTACTTTCCATACGTTCCGTGTGAGCCATTGTCTTTGTCTCGATTGTCTATGCCCTACAAAGAGGTTTAATATCTCACTTTTCGATGGCCGATTTATTGTTGAGACGAAAACCGGCCATTGTTAAAAAACTGCTGACGTTCCATGACATTATTCGGAGGTCCGTATTCCGAATTAATTAGGGGTTTAAAATTTTCAAATTAAACTTGGCTGAAATTTTCATTTAGTTTAATTTAATATTTCATACCATTGCGTATAAAGTCTATGAGGATTTATATATTTTCTTATAATGTAATATATTTCCTGATACATCTCATATATTTTTTCAATGTGGTCGAAACAATCGCCAACTTCCGTTACGTATGTTTTCATGTAGAAGATTCAAAACGATTGCGGTTCAGAATCGATTTAAATGCCAACGAATACGAATAAATAAAAATCGATACGCTATTATGTTGAATAAATCGGTTACTTTCTCTGCGTAAACAAAATGGAAGATTTGGATGTGTGAAATTAGAATAACAGTATCTATGATTAAAATTTTGCGAATGACACTCTATGCAATCAATTTTTATATTTAGTCTGCTGTGACATGACCAAAATCTTATCTTACATGCATTTCGAATTCTAAAAAAAAAAAATATAATGGATTTATTAATAAATAAAAAATATTTTTAGTTTTATTAGCAAGTATGTTTTACTTTTAAAAATAAATATCCGATTATTTAAATTTAAATCTTCCCCACGGCTCCCGACCCTTCACATGAAAGTGTCTTTGACATCTATGCATACTTTGATGTATGTCGTAACTATAAATTAATGTGGTTACGTGTGTACCAAATTCAAATGTGGTCACTTATCACGCATTACGTCATCATCAAATAGAGAGTGACGTATAATTATACATTAACCGCCTTTTGTTATGACAATACACATTACATTGTAATTAGGCTTTCATTAACAAAAAGTGTCGCAATACAAAATAATACAGGGCTGACCAAACGAGATCTAATTAATGATTATATTTGTACTCGATTTATAAAAATCTTACATGTTTAATTTTGTTTCATATAAATTTTTAGTTATTAATATGATCTGTGTGTAGGTATTATTTATTAAAATAAAAAAGAGTATTAAAACCAACGACTATATTAGTTTTTTGAAAAAAAAATTGAAGCGTCATAAAAATTTAAATTTGGAACGTTCATTGTCGCCCCTACACACATTTGAATCGAGTGTCTATTGATAGTGTAGCACAAAAAGTTTAGATTGATTCCAAATTGCTGTTTACGTGTGTGGTTGGCCACAAAAGTGATTTGCTCCGGCGCTAGTGAGTCATGTTGAATCATACGTGCCCGGTGTATCATTTATAATGGAATTACTAGGAACGAGATGACATCGGAGCGGTTCCTGGTATGTAAGCTGAAGGTTTTTTGAGAGCATTTATGAATGAATTAATCCGCTAATGTTTTCGATATGTCCCAGCTATTTGTGGTTAGTGATGTTTAATAATTGTGTTGTCTCACGTTTAACTCAAAATAATATTGTTATGTCAATGACGTATTTAATTTATAATACGTATAAGTAGAATTTGTTTTAATGTGGTCGTGGCTGTGGTTTCCCGCGCTTTGTGTTGTCAAAAGTTTTGTAACTGACGTAAGCTTATTTCGATTTCTTGGTCCGCTTTTTGCGATCGTAAAAACTGAACGTTCCCTCTTTTGTTATACCACATAAGTAGGTGAAGTTTTCATGTCCGGAATAAGGATTTTAAAACTGTTTTGAATATAGTTACTTTTAACTTTATGCTGTAGTTCCGTTGTTTTTGGTTAGAGCTTTTTTATTTGATATCGTTACAAAGATAACGAATAAAATAATATTACAGACTATAAAAGCTTATCTGTCATGATTTCAATGAAAGAAACAGTACTCTTTGTGTTTTTTTTTGTCTTGTTATAATTGGTCTAATAAAAATCATACAAAACAATAATGCTCCTTAAGGTACAATTACTGTTACCCTTTGTTACAGGTTCTGCTTATTCAGCCTGGTAAGAAAGAAGATTAAATAATAAAGTCTCTCGATGCCACTCAATATTATAGTCTAGGTTTGATAGATTTTTTTTTTAAATTTTATTCTGATTTTCAGCATTGTAAGGTTTTGTTAGAATTATCTAATAAGAGAAATGAGAGTTCGTTCAATATAAGTACACTTTATATAAAGTTCTATTCCTATGTAATATATTTTAGTATTTTTTTAAGCTTTCGTTTGCATTTATTTTAATTGCTTTCTAAAGTTCGTCAATCTCTTCTGTTCCCACGTCGGCTGTATAATTGTCCAACACACGTGGTTGCATGACATGTAGTTTTCATGGATTTTTTTTTCTGTTTATCTAACATCGAGATCTGTTTTCGGTCATAGCCCGCGGTGGACTCGTGATCTTATTTATAAAATAGTATCCATTCAATTTTTACGGAGAAATCAATTTGGTCGAACGACACGGCTACTGTTGCATCCAAGTAATAAACCAGTGAAAGGGAACTTACGTCCGTTAAAGATGAATGGATTATGGAATATTAATTAGTATCAGGCGCTCTCAGCGGGTGGACACGACCGCGGCACATCAATCTGGTAACTTCTGTCGGCGGCTCTTTATCGCGGACGAGAAAAAAATGTTATATATCGGACAAGTTTTTCACATGGCGATGTTCAGACAATGGAGCGAGAATCGCTTTGATATTAAATTCGTATAAAATATAATGTAATGTGTGACCAGTTCCGGTTGCGTGATGGGAATCTCATCTAACTGTTCTCTATTGGATCGCTCCAAATCTAACCGCGTGTAATGTAAATTTCTTTATTTACATATAACCGCCATTCTATTGCTTAAAATAGATATTAAGGTTCCTTTCTCTGCTGTTATATTATTGATAACAAGAGTCGCTCGTAAACAGCATAATTTACTGCTAGCTGGTAAGGGAGCATGCGCACGCGCATTTTCATCCAATCAAACGACATTAGCTGGCTTTAAACGTCCAAAACAGTATAATAGTGTGTAATACGAATTTAAACACATTCTCACATTACAAAATAGTAATACATAAGCGAAATTTAATGTCACAGCGACAATTTAAGTTATTATTATGATTGTGATAGTGAGAATCCGCATTCTGTAAGCCGTAAGCGTTTACATTTGAGCAAATTATTCCCGTTTTGTGTTTAGCAATGCTTATTATATCCATGTTATGTACGAAACTGACAAAGTTTTCAATTAACCTGGGTCGTGTTATATTATATAGCTCTAAAACCGAATGGGTACTTTGACTACGAGTCGAGTACACGTTGCATTCCTTTCACGAGTCACTTGTTAAATAAATAGCAGATAGAAATTCACAATAAATTATCGTACACTACCGTAATAAACACCTACAACTTCCTATGTGATCGGGGCTTATTTAAGTCATTCGATATCTCGTTTAGCGATAGCGTATCGATCGGTATCGACTTTCGTTCCAACATTTTACAACTGATCTTACATAGTAAGAGAGATATGGCTTAGATTTTATGAAGATTACATCAATAGTATTTTTACATGTCGATTAACGTCATTGGTATCGTGATTATGATACTAGTATATATTGCGTTACTGATGTTTTTTCTTGTATCATTCTCATGCAGACGAGTGAAGTAGGCGCCGCAAAAAACGGAAAGTTAACACAATGCAGGCAATTAGTGCCGATGTAAAGATGCGGCTAATAGACAATGAAATTCTACATATACATGACTTTTGTATGTGTTTTTTTTCTTGAATAACATTATTTCATTGGCCGTTATATTTATATAATATAACATTTAACTATCAAATAACATTGAATTAGAATGTAACTGTATTATAACAAAACAATTAAAGCGGACACAATTTGAATCGTGCATGAGGTTGCACAAGCGCACAGCTATCGACAAGGTATTAAAGAAATGTCTTATTAGTCAATTCAATTTAGAGAAATCTTATGTAAACCAGCCCTTATAATTGTTAATTACGGAAATATATTCAAATTAGAGTCTTAATATTTTTTTCTGGCGAAAAAGGATATGTTTAAATTAGTTTATTACCAGAAAGTGTACATATTCTTTGAATTCATCTTGTAAAGAAGTAGGATATGAATATTATACTGTTTTACATAATTTTTTTTTGAGAAATAGGTTGTGTGTACATATTAACGTCTTCTTTATAGGAGAGTTTGACACGATTTGAAAAAGTAGGTCACTGTGGTGCCGATTGAATGTAAATGCGCGGGAGCCTGCTATCCGTTTGGGTGAACATTGTTTCAAAGATTCGCGGACATTTATACACGGATTTTATTAATAATAAACTTTGTATTCCTTGGATCCTAATTTGACTCATTTATGAACAACGGCAGCCATGTTGCATTTTTTTTTGTTTTGTCCCTATTCAATATTTAATGAAAATTAATAAAACTTTCGTGAGAGACAGTTGCGTTTAGGTTTTATACTACGCATTATCGAATCGAAATATATTTTTTTAAAATCATAAAATTATAACGTTTAATTTTTTTTATGTAATGATAAGTTCTTTATAGTCGCCCTAGTCACCCTTGCGTGTGCGCAGTTCGTGCCAATGTCGTATGTTTTTCTGCCACCCTTGAAGGTCATGTACCCGATGGCTTCACCTTGCGTGTGTATTTATTACAGCCATTACAATAATGTGACGCCTAGTATTGTTGTATATTTTATGGAAACATTATCGACGCTTTATTATATTAGATGAAACAATAAAGTGAATTTATCAATAAAATAAACGCTATTGTTTTAAGTAGCCTGGTTGTATTACTCAAAAAGAAATCCTAATTATACAATCTGAAACTGTATGAATTTTATAGGTTTTATGGTCATTTTAAAAATAATGTTTATAACAAAATAATGTATAAAGAGTTAAACAGACAATTTATAAAATTATCTACTTGATGAATCCTATGTAGACAAAATCAGGTAGGCCGAGATTGCTAACAGAGCGGCATCCCTTCATTAGGTGTACGCTCCAACGTTAAATATAATAAACCTCATCACACACGAACGGGAATTAAAAACTTACAGTTATAATTATTAACTAAAATTTACGAGAAAAAAACCCAAAATGGTTAAATAAGCACTTTCAAGTTTCATTGTTTAAATTTAAAACCTTTTTCCCAAAGCCAATTTCAAAATTCGAATCCGCAGCAAAATGACAAGTGCGGAAGCGTTCAGAAACTCCCCTCGTCCCGATGTATTTAGCTTCCCCACGCATGTCGGGCTAAGAACATGCAACCCTTCATTATGACAGGACTATTATTACGCAATCAAAAACTCCACATGTACAAATAAATATAACTCTAATGAAACACGGACCGAATGATTTGTAGTGTCGAATTTTATTTTAAGGCACAATATTTGATGGCATCCAAAATATTTTAACAAGTAAAAATACGTTACTAACAAAGTGCGTGTAGACGTCCAATAAAACTGAATAAAATATAACATTTCTCAAAGGAAAAATTATTATTATAAACCTTCATTCGAATAATAAAACAGGTTGTTAATTTTATATTTATACATTTCTATATAAATAACAAACAACTAAAAATTACATTAACATGACATTACAATTGCATTGTTAACATAAATTTACGCGCGCAGTGAATGCAAGGATCAACAATTACTGTCACTTCCTCAATAAACACGTTTAGAAATCGAAAAGGGCTCGTAAAACAAGACTGCCCTGATTGCTTCCTCTTTCATGCGAGCAAGAAGAGCTCGGTAATTATCGAAGAGTAAAATTTATTCTGACACAAGATTATGGTATGCATGCGAAGTATAGTATAGTATAGTGTAGTAAGCCGTTCGGATTTATATTTTACACCGTCCCCCGTCCCCTATCCCCGAGATGCGACATGCGACATGCGAACTTAATAGACCATATAAAGCTAAAACCTCTTCGGACATCACAGATAACAAATCGACATATGAATGGGTGATCTTAATTTATCTGTGAAAGGTTCCGCTTAACACTCCGCAGATCACTAATCGATTCATTAAAACTACAAGAGATTTGACGTGGCGATAAATGTACATTATTACATTATATTAATTATGATGTATTGAGGAACATCATTTTATGATCAGTAAAACCACCGTATTTCTATAAATAATATATTTATTTGACACTGAGGTGGTGAGGACATTTTTTGTCTTGTCATTATTTTATTTATTCGGTAATTGTTCATCCACAACGACATTGTTATTGGCGACCTTAACTTTTTTATTAGACGTTAATATTAATACAAACGTTTTGATGTTACCCTCCTAACGTTTAAAAATTAACTGTAACTTATAATGGATTGGTCGATAATGTACTAACATTATATTTAATATAGTGTAATTGACTTTGGTAATTGATACTTAGATGATATTTGAGTATTTTTAGTGACGTTAAGTTTGTTTCTTATCAATCTTTCGCTGGAAGGTTTATTTATATGTTCTATGTGAGATGAGTCGTTGAGAGGAATGTTTGTTAGTGAATACTACAGATATGATGCCGAGGTACTTACTGTGAGGTGGTGTGAGAGACAGGGCTGATACAGCGGGCGGCGGCACCGGAGGGAACATGTCTTGGTGCGGCTGGAACATACGTGGCGGCGGCGGGGCCTCCGTCTCCGGCTCCTCGGGCTCCTGCTTGTGTGGAGACCTGCCACGGGCGAGTCGCACCGCCTTAAGGCCGCCCGGTGATCGTCTCATGGACAGGTTCTCCGGCGTGTCAGACTCCCCGGAGCGTCTTCTCGGGCGGGCCTGCTTGCGGCGAGGTTGAGGGCTATGCGGGCTTGCGGGCGGTGATGCGGCCGCTGTCCCAGTTGGAGGGCTTCCGACCGGCGACCTCTCCGACTCCCCGCACTCGGCAGCCTCCTGGTCGGCCAGACCGCGGACCTGCAGCGACTCTCCCGCGCGAATTACCGTCTCCAGCTGCTCCTGCGCTACGGAAACCTCTCCGCGGTACATGAAGTCTACAACCGCTTGCACCTCCCATCCTTGAAAGTCTTTGAGCACGATCACCGGGTGTTTGCACGGGTTCTCGCTAAATATCCTCCTGAAGAGCGGGCTGCACGCTCCTAACAGCACCTTGTGGGCGCGCACTCTCCTCTCGGCGCACACGAGAGTGACGTCGACCAGTGTTTCAGCGTGCAGCAGTGCCTCGAAGGAGCGGAGCAGATGTGCCTGGTGGTTGTTCCAGCGCAGACTGTAGTGCTCCTCGCCGGCGGGCTGCTTGTCGTCCATGGTTGTCTTGAGGGTGGCCGCTGGCCACTGGCCGGTCTGGACGCGTGTGCGGGTCGCGGCGACTCGTGGCCGCGGGCGCGTGCGCGTTGTCGCGCCGCCCTGCACGCCGACCCTTTCTCTCAGAAGTCTCTGGAGCTCGTTGTCATCACTCAAAACGTTAAAGTTCGCAATCACTGCACAGAGCACTCGACGGCGGTAGACGGTCGGCTGGCCGCGGCGGGCGGTCGGTCGGTCTGTCTCTCGGTGTGGTGTGTGGTGTCCCGGGACAGAGTGACGCGGACGTGTTACGCGGACGGCTCGCGAGCGCGGAGTGAGCTGAGCGACGAGCGCGGTACTCCGCTGTCGACCCGGTTCGCTCCGAGACCGGTGCGAGGCGAGTGCGAGTGCGAGTGGCGCGGCCGGCGCGGTCCCGCCCTCAGCCCCGCCCTGCGCACACACGCCCGCGACCACACACACACACCACACACATACACACACACGAGACACACATCGACACCATCACATGTGACGCCTACTCTACATTATGTATTTTTTCGGGTACCTACTCTTGCTATATATGTGGAGAAATCACGACAAATCCCGTTCCGGCTAGAAGACCGTGTCAAGTGTCAAGTGTCTAGTGTCTCGCTGGTGTGTCTGCAGTACTGTGTCGACACCAGCGATGCCTAGTCTGTCGATGCGGGTGTATCGCTTGATAAATATATTCTATTGGAGAATATCAACTTTTAAGAAACTTTTACTTATATTATATAAATGGACTATGATAACGTCTGTTGTGAATAATACTTATTGTGTTTACATTTAGCAATAGGAACTTGATTATATAGAAAAGAAAAATTTTATGAAACTATTTTTTATGCTTATAATAAATTAAGTATATATATAAATATATATATGTATATATAAATTTTATTATATAAAATAAAACCATTTAGATTTAAAAGATCACTAGAGACATCTGTATATATTCAAAATGGTGATATGAAATTTTTCTATTAAATGATTTAAGAGGAGGTTCAAAAAAGTCTCGTTATAAACAGTTTTCATGTAAATATACTTATAATAAAAAAACTATACATTAATAATAAATGACATGTACTTAATATGTATGTGATAATTATTAATAATTTAGTGAACTATATAAATTTACAAATATATTGATGATTTATTTCTTGTAGATTTAATACGTTCGTCATTAAATATTGTGATAATTTTTATATAATTATAACACCACAACGAACTACTGTTTGGGGAGTGACCCATTTTAACAGTCAAGGTCACGGTCAACAGCATTCAGGATAGCAACTTTTCCTAAATAAATTAAAATTTTATTGAAAAACTAATTATTCATAACATTGACAATATAAAATATATAAAGCAACGAATAAAATAGCACGGAATATTTTTACTAAATAATAAATATTTATTATATTTTTAATTAATTATGACAGAAAATTAAATAACATAGATATCGTTTTTAATAAAAATAAGTTTTTGTTTTCATAAAGT